>NC_135881.1:21637532-22068039 GCF_964194155.1 Cetorhinus maximus
ATAAGCTCTTATTTTGCACAGTAACTTTAAGGTGGCACCTTGTCAAATGCCTTCTGGGAATCTAAGGGCAGCACATTCACAGGTTCCCATTCATTAATGTTGCTTGTTACTCCCTAAAAGAACTCCAAAACTTGGGCAAACATGAGTTCCCCTTCATAAAATCATGTTGACTCTGCCTGATTGCATTGAGATTTTCTAAGTCCTCCCATTATCTCCTTAATAATAGATTACAGCAATTTCCCTACAACAGATGTTAAGCTAGCAGTCCTATAGTTTCCTGCTTTCTGCCTCCCTCCTTTCTTGAATAGAGGAGTCATATTTGCTATTTTCCAATCTAAAAGGACCTTTCCAGAATCTAGGGAGTTTTGGAAAATTAAAACCAATGCATCTACTATTTCCCCAGCCACTTCTTTTGAGACAATAGGATGAAGTCCAAGATGACAAGGGCAAGGAAACCTCCTGATGATTACCACATACCGTCCTCCCTCAGCTGATGAATCAGTGCTCCTCCATGTTGAACACCACTTGGAGGAAGCACTGAGGGTGGCAAGAGCGTAGAATGTACTCTGGATGGGGGACTTCAATGTCCATCACCAAGAGTGGCTCAGTAGCACCATACTGACCAAGCTGGCCGAGACCTAAAGGACATAGCTGCTAGACTGGGTCTGCAGCAGGTAGTGAGGGAACCAACAAGAGGGAAAAACATACTTGGCCTCATCCTCACCAACCTGCCTGCCACGGATGCATCTGTCCATGACGGCATCGGTAGGAGTGACCACAGCACAGTCCTTGTGGAGACAAAGTCCCGTCTTCACATTGAGGATACCCTCTATCATTTTGTGTGGCACTAACATCGTGCTAAATGGGATAGATTTTGAACAGATCTAGCAACTCGAGACTGGGCATCCATGAGGTGCTGTGGGCCATCAGCAGCAGCAGAATTGTACTCAAGCACAGCCTGTACCCTCATGGCCCAGCATATCCCCCACTCTACCATTACCATCAAGCCAGGGGATCAAATCTGGTTCAATGGAGAGTGCAGGAGGGCATGCTAGGAGCAGCACCAGGCATCCTTAAAAATGAGGTGTCAATCTGATAAAGATATAACACAGGACTACTTGCATGCCAAACAGCATAAGCAGCAAGTGACAGACATAGCTAAGCAACCCCACAACCAACAGATCAGATCTAAGCTCTGCAGTCCTGCCACATCCAGTCGTGAAGGGTGGTGGACAATTAAACAACTCACTGGAGGAGGAGGCCTCCACAAATATCCCCAACCTCAATGATGGGAGAGCGCAGCAAATCAGTGCAAAAGGTAAGGCTGAAGCATTTGCTACAATCTTCAACCAGAAGTGCCGAGTGGATGATCATCCCGGCCTCCTACGGAGGTCCCCAGCATCACAGTTGTCAGTTTGCAGCCAATTCGATTCACTCCACATGATATCAAGAAACAGCTGAAGGCACTGGATAGGGCAAAGGCTATGGGTCCTGACAACATTCTGGCAATAGTGCTGAAGACTTGTGCTCTTGGCCCCTAGCCAAGCTGTTCCAGTACAGCTACAACACTGGCATCTACCCACCTATGTGGAAAATTGCCCAGGCAAGTCCTGTACACAAAAAGCAGGACAAATCCAATCCAACCAATTACCACCCCATCAGTCTATTCTCGATCATCAGTAAAGTAATGGAAGCGGTCATCAACAGTGCTATCAAGCAGCACTTGCTTAGCAATAACCTGCTCACTGATGCCAGGGTTCCGCCAGGGCCACTCAGCTCCTGACCTCATTACAGCCTTGGTTCAAACATGGACAAAAAAGCTGAACTCCCGAGGTGAGTTGAGAGTCACTGCCCTTGACATCAAGGCTGCATTTGACCAAGTGCAGCATCAAGAAGCCCTAGCGAAACTGGAGTTAATGGGAAAAATTCTCCACTGGTTGGAGTCAGACATAGCACAAAGGAAGATGGTTGTTGGAGATCAGTCAACTCAGCTCCAAGGCGTTACTGCAGGAGTTCCTCAGAGTAATGTCCTAGGCCCAACCATCTTCAGCTGCTTCATCAATGACCTTCCTTCCATCATTAGGTCAGAAGTGGGGATGTTCGCTGATGATTGTACGATGTTCAGCACCATTCACGACTCCTCAGATACTGAAATAGTCCATCTCCAAATGCAGCAAGACCTGGACAATATCCTGGCTTGGGTTGACAGGTGGCAAGGAACATTTGTGTCACACAAGTGTCAGGCAATGACCATCTCCAACAAGAGAAAATCTAACCATTGCCCCTTGATGTTCAATGGCATTACCATCACTGAATCCCCCACTGTCAACATTCTGGGGGTTAACATTGACCAGAAACTCAACTGGACTAGCCATATAAATACTATGGTTACAAGAGCACGTCAGAGGCTAGGAATCCTGCGACGAATAACTCACCTCTTGACTCCCCAGGCCTGTCTACCATCTATAAGGCACAAGTCAGGAGTGTGATGGAATACTCCCCACTTGTTTGGATGAGTGCAGCTCCAAAAACACTCAAGATGCTTGACACCATCCATGACAAAGCAGCCCACTTGATTGGCACCACATTTATAAACCTTCACTCCCTCCCTCACCACTTCTCCTTGGACAGAACCTTCCAAACCCATGACCACTACCATCTAGAAGAACAAGGGCAGCAGATAGATGGGAACACCACCACCTGGAAGTTCCCCTCCAAGCTAGTCACCTTCCTGACTTGGAAATATATCGCTGTTCCTCCACTGTTGCTGGGTCAAAATCCTGGAATTCTCATCCTAACAGCACTATGGGTGTACCTACACCACATAGACTGCAGCAATTCAAGAAGGCAGCTCACCACCACCTTCTCAAGTGCAATTAGGGATGTCAATAAATGCTGGCCCAGCCAGCGAAGCCCACATCCCTTGAATGAATAATTTTAAAAAAGGACCTGGGTTCTTGTCAGCTTTTAGTTCTAATACTTTTATCAGTAAACTTTCCCTGGTGATCGTAATTGTTTTAAGTTCCTCCCTTCCTTTCACCTCCTGATTCACACACATTTTTGGAATGTTATTTGTACTCCCTGCTGTGAAGACAGATGCAAAATATCTGTTCAATTCATCTGCTATTTCCTTATTTTCCATTATTAATTTGCCCTTCTCACTGTCTAGAGGACAAACACCCACATTGGTTACTGTTTTCCTTTTCAAATAGCTGTAGAAACTCTCATTATCTGTTTTTATATTTCTGGCTAGTTTTCTCTCATACTCTAAATTCTTCCTCTTTATTCATCTTTTAGTCATTCTTTGCTGTTCTTTATATTTTGTCCAGTCTTCTGATCTGCCACTCATCTTTGCGGAATTATAAGCTTTATCTTTCACTTTGATATTATCATTAACTTCCTTAGTTAGCCACAAATGGTGCATTCTTCCCTTAGAGTCTTTCTTTCTCACTGGAATTTTTGGACAGAATTTCCTATTCCCGTTGGCGTCGGGCGTGTTTGGCGGTTGGAGCGGACAATACAGTGAGAAGGCCAAAAATCGGTTTCACGATGTCGTGAAACCAGTTTGCAATCGTCCGCTCTGTCCGTCAATTGGGGGCTGCATTTCCTGCCATCGGATGTTGGGAACCTCATTGTAATACTTCTGCTTGTCATTATAAGGCCAGCCCGCCCACTGGAATCATCCCCCAGCACCTCCCCACTGGATCATCTGCCCACGTAGGCGGGAAAACATGCCAGTGCAGAACACGTCTTGACAAGTGTGACGTGCAGAAGTCGGGACTTACCGCCAGGGCCTTTCTGACAGCGCGGACATCCAAGGAGCAGAGGATGCTGGAACCCTGCAGCAATGGGACGCTGGAGGAACGTTCATTGCATGCTGTGTGGATTCTCACGGACATGGCTCTGCCACAAAGCAGCTCACAGAAGGTGGAGAGTCACAGTTGTGTGTCTGATCACAATGGATGATCATCGAGTGGGTGGAGAGGAATGTCCAGCTGTGTCTGGGAGAGCACGATGTACCTGGGGGTGAGAGAGGAAGGTGTGTCAGTGGGGTGAGGTTGGGAGACAGGTGGAAGTGTGGGAGAAGGAGAGGGTAATGGGGGAGAAGACGGCAACTGGGGAGGTAGATTTAAGGGAGGAGGAAGGTGTAAGGGAAGGAGTTCGGAGAGGGGAAGGAGTCCAGCGAGGGGAAGGAGTTCGGAGGGGGGAAGGAGTCCAGCGAGGGGAAGAAGTAAGGGTGGAGGAAGGAGTCAGCAAGGAGGTAGGATTAAGGGAGGGCAAGAAGTCTGGGGATGTCTAGGTGAACATGCAAGAGAGAGCTCTATTGAGTCCATGACAGCCTCCTGGGGAGCGAACTGAGGGTGGGCATGGTATGAGGGAATGGTGAAAATGACCGAGGGCCAAGTGAGGCGGTAGGGTGGGAGGGTGAGGGTTCGACGGTAGCAATGGAAGGGATGACGAGGTGGTTGGTGGGAACTTGGAGGTAGACACGGACCCTGGGGGTGGGAAGGAGGAGGTCGGGGAGGTGAATGTGGATGGGATGGGATTTTCGGGAAGGAAGGAAATGTGCACATTCACCTGGACATCCCTGAAGGAAAAGGGTTGTGGCTGGTAGGTGACAGTGGGAAGGCGGAAGGTGATGCCGGGGTGGGGTCACCAGTGATGGGGGAAAGGAAATGGTGACTGGGGGAGGGGAAAAGATGGGGGAACTGAAGAAAAATGTTAGATGCACCAAGCTTGCTAAACCAAAAGCGAAACAGGAGTCGTGGTGGACGAGTACAGGTGCTGCATGGGAGTGTGGTCAATGGGTGGGTGGAGATACAGGGTCAGCTCAGGCAGACAACTGAAATAGAACCCCAGCAGGCAGCATTGAAAGTACTCAGGACTTTGAGATGCGTGTGATGCGGGAAGGATCCATGTGCGTGGGAGAGTGCTTGCACAAGGCTCAGCAAGGCCTTGGCACACACACACTTTTCCCTCCAGAATCACTCATGGGCCGGCTGCTGCCTCTGCGGAGGCAGAGGACGAGGTTGAGGGGCTCACAGGCAAAGGGGACTCAGAGGGAGAGGACAGCCTCTGAGATTACTGAGTGGATCACCCAGGAGTGTCCATCTGCTGCTCTTCCTCCCTTCAGATATCCAAGAGCCCTGACTCCTTAAGGGGGAGGAGCATCTGCGGGGATGTTGAGGTGCCCTGTTCACCTCTCACATTGCCGCTGCACAAACTCACCCATGGCTACCATGATGGAGTGCAGGTCTGCACACATCTGCTGGACCAGGGTCTCCTTGGCGTCCAACATCCTCCCTATGAAGGCCTCCATTTGTGTGCATATGGGCACCATATCATCAGAGAGCAGATGGACGCACTCCTCCCACTTGCGTGCCACTGTGTTGAGGGGTTCCAACAACTCTGTGTGATGTTCCCACATTTTTTGCTGACTCTCCAGGATGAGTTGGAAGGCCAAATCCAAAGGCTTATCACCTGACTCTCTCTGAAGGCGGAGGGGCACGTTAGTGGGGTGGTGAAAAAGGCATACGGGACATTTGCCTTTATCAATCGAGGCATAGATTACAAAAGTAGGGAGGTCATGTTGGAGTTATATAGAACCTTGGTGAGGCCACATTACTGTGTACTGTGTGCAGTTCTGGTCGCCACATTATAGGAAGGATGTGATTGCACTGGAGGGGGTGCAGAGGAGATTCACCGGGATATTGCCGGGGATGAAACATTTAAGTTATGAAGAGAGGTTGGATAGACTTGGGTTGTTTTCGTTGGAGCAGAGGTGTACAAGATTATGAGGAGCATGGACAGGGTGGATAGGGAGCAGCTCTTCCCCTTAGTTGAAGGGTCAGTCATGAGGGGACATAAGTTCAAGGTGAGGGGCAGGAGATTTAGGGGGGATGTGAGGAAAACCTTTTTTATCCAGAGAGGGGTGACGGTCTGGAATGCACAGCCTGGGAGGGTGGTGGAGGCAGGTTGCCTCACATCCTTTAAAAAGTACCTGGATGAGCACTTGGCACGTCATAACATTCAAGGCTATGGGCCAAGTGCTGGTAAATGGGATTAGGTAGGTAGGTCAGGTGTTTCTCAGGTGTTCGTGCAGACTCGATGGGCCGAAGGGCCTCTTCTGCACTGTGAGATCCTGTGACTCGGACCTCACATATGCCTCTTCCTCAGCAGTCCTCCAAGTGCCAGGGAACTCAGCAGAACCTGCCTCCTCCTGCTGTAGACACGTGTCTGTGCAGTGACCGTCAGATTGTGAACCGAAGCCTGCTCTAGATCTAGCTCCCACCGAGGTGTGTGTCCCTGTGCTGGTGGAGGGTCTAGGTAAGTGGTGTTATGGGTCTTCCAGGCTGCTTATTTTCACCTTTTCAATGAAGGAGGAGTCCTCTTGGCTGGAGGTGAAGACGTAAATGGAGCTGAAGGACTGGATGGCTGAGGATGTTTTTAAAATTTTTAAAAATAGAATTCTAGTGGGGTCTGTGTCTAGGTGTGTGTCTGTGTATGTCTTAATTGGATAAAAGCCAGCTAGCCTGGGTGCTTTGATGTATAGTAGTTTTGCGATGTTAATTGGGTGAACAGCAAGGAGAACAGTCAGGTAAAGTGTTCATTTGCATTTGTTGAATAAACCATTCAAGACTGTGGGTAAAATCTTGCACCTAGCTAGAAGCCAAACAATGTGTTTATTAGTTTACTAATAAAATTGGGACTATGAAAGGGGTTTTATTGTTAGAAGAGCTGAAGTTCAAAAGGCCTAGCGATACAATGGAAAGTTTACATTCAAAGGGAAAGCTAGGTATATAAAGAAAGGACTTTGTGTGTATAAGGTAGAGGCATTTAAGACCTAACCAGCCTGTACACTTCCAATTAACTTGCAAAGGAAACTCATTTGGAATTCATAAGGTCAAATGTGCTTTGCCTGGTGTCTATTTAAAGTCAATGGGTTACTGTTGCTTTAGTGGAGATTTACCTGGGGGTGATTAATTTGGGGATATGTTAAAAAAGTTATTATAGTAGTACTTTGTAGCCAGGTGTATGTGTTTAGTTTGTTGTTAAATTAATAAATGTTTAATTTAGTTTTATATAAAACCCAAGAGCCTTGGCGGTCTTATTCCTACTGAATTCAAAGTCTGCATCTCGAAATTGCAAATTGCAAAAATGGGTTATGACAGTTGTTTCGAGTTTCCCTCTAGGATTTGAACAACTCAGCCTTTACCATCGGCTGTGTCCTAATAAGATGTGAGGGTGTGTGTGAGAGTTAGTGGTGTTGTCCCTTGAGGTGTGAGATCCCTGTGGATGTGTGATGGGTTTGTTAGTGTGTGAGTTGAGAGCGATGAAGAGAATGCCTTACCCTGGCAGAACGGATGAGGCCATTCATCCTCTTTCAGTACTGAGTGCCTGTTCTCTTTTGCAGGGCATTGGCGCTGACCACCGCTGCCACCGCCTCCCATGCTGGATTCGTGATTTGCTTGCTGGTCTTTGTCCAGAGTGGGGCTAGAGAACATCACGGCGGGCCTCCACTGCATCCAAAAGGTGCTCAAGGGGCGCGTCATTAAACCAGGGTCGGGGGGCTGCAGTCTCCTTGCCTTTCGGTCCCATGTCTTCTTTACAGCAGGCCTGAGCTGGAAGCACTAAGAGGCGCTCCTGTGGCTACAATTTAAATCTGGTGCCCGGTGTGATGAAGCAGTGAGGTGATGGCATGGCAGGCGAATGGGAGCTCGCCACCCTCGAAATGGTGTGCTTCCTGGGAATGCATTATTAATGAGGCGGGATTGGGATGATACAGCGTGTAAAGCTGTCATTGCGGCCGGTGGGTAAAATGTCCCTTTTACCGCCTGCTACCACACTTAGTGCAAATCTGCCCTATCTTTTCTGAGTATTCTGAAATATCTCCTTACATACCTGCCACTGCATTTCTACTGACCTATCCTTTAACTTAATTTCCCAGTTCACTTTAGCCAGTTCTGTTTTCATGCCCTCATTATTGCCCTTATTTAAGTTTAGAATATTATTCTTAGATCCATTCTTCTCTCCCTCAAATTCAATGTGAAATTCAATCACGTTATGATCACTGCTATTAGGGTCACCGTCACAAAAAGGTTATTGATTAACCCCGTCTCATTGCACATTACCGGATCTGGAATAACCTGCTCTCTGGTTGGTACTAGAATGAACTGCTCTAAGAAATTGTTCCAAAGACATCCTATGAACTCATCATCCAGGCTACCTTTGCCAATCTGATTCGTCTAATCTATATGTAGATTAAAAGCACCTATCATTATTGCCATACCATTCTCACAAGCTCCCATTATTTATTCCTGTATATCCCATCCTACAGTGTGGTTACTGTTAGGGGTCCGATAAACCACCCCCAAAAGTGACTTTTTACCTTTACTATTTCTCGTCTCTACCTAAATTGATTCTATATCTTGATCTCCAGAAATCTTTCTCTATTGTACCAATGCCATCCTTAATTAACAGAGCTACCTTTCACCTTTTCCTAGCTTCCTGTC
The DNA here is from genome assembly GCF_964194155.1 of Cetorhinus maximus. Classification (NCBI taxonomy): domain Eukaryota; kingdom Metazoa; phylum Chordata; class Chondrichthyes; order Lamniformes; family Cetorhinidae; genus Cetorhinus; species Cetorhinus maximus. Next base: position 21,646,046 of record NC_135881.1, read on the forward strand.
CTTCCTAAGTGTCATGTACCCTTGAATATTCACCTCCCAGTCTCTGTCATCCTGCAGCCACATCTCTGTATGGCAATCAGATCATACATATTTATTTCTATTTGTGCTGTCAATCCATCTGTTTTGTTATGAATGTTGCATGCACTCAGATACAGAGCCTTTAGTTCTGTCTTTTTACAATTTTTGTAACCTCTAGCCTTATCAGCTGGTGCACCCTTAGGTGCACTCTGTCCCTTCCTGCCACGCTCTGATCATCTATTTGGTGTGAAGCTCTCTCTACCTCCCCAGTTATACAACTCACCAGAACACTTGTCTCAGCACGATTCAGGTGAAGACAATCCCAACAGTACAGCTCCCACTTTCTTCAGAACTGGTGTCAGTGCCCCATGAATCAAACCAATTTCTTAAGGCGGGGGCAGGGTCGCAGTGGCATTGGAGTACTAATCCAATGACCCAGGATAATGCTCTGGAGACCTGGGTTCAAATCCCACAATGGCAGATGGTGAAATTTGAATTCAATAAAAAAATCTGATGATAACTATGAAACCATTGCTGATCATCATTAAAAACCCATCTGGTTCACTGGTCCTTTAGGGAAGGAAATCTGCTGTCCTTATCTGGTCTGGCCTACATGTGACTCCAGACCCACAACAACGTGGTTGACTCTTAAATGCTCTCTGAACAAGGGCAATTAGGCAATAAATGCTGGCCTAGCTAGTGATGCCCACATCCCATGAATGAATTTTAAAAAAACTTTGAGCCATGCATTTAACTCTCTGAATCTGATTTACCCATAATGAGGAGAATATAGAACTATAGACCTGATAGTTTGATGTCAGTAGTAGGGAAAATGTTAGAATCCATTATTAAGGATGTGATAACTGGACATTTAGAAAGGAATGGTAAAGTTGGGCATGGGTTTATGAAAGGGAAATCATGTTTGACAAACATGAGTTGGAGTTCTTTGAGGATGTTACTTGTAGCATAGGTAAAGGAGAACCAGTAGATGTGGTGTATTTGGATTTTCAGAATGCTTTTGATAAGTTCCCGCACAGTAGCTTAGTAAATAAAATTAGAGCTAATGGGATTAGGGGAAACATACTAGTATGGATTGAGAATTTAGTTATTAGACAGAAAGCAGAGAGTAGGAATAAACTGATCATTCTCAGGATGGCAGGCGTTACTAATGGGGTATCACAAGGATCAGTGCTTGGGCCACAGCTGTTCGCAATCTATATAAATGATATGGATATGTGGGCCAATTGTAATATCTCCAAATTTGCTGATGACATCAAACTGGGTGGGAATGTAAGTTGTGAGGAGGATACAAGGAGGCTCCAAGAGGACTTGGACAGGCTAAGTGAATGGGCTGGAACATGACAGATTGAATCTAATATGAATAAATGTGAAGTTATTCACTTTTGTAGAAAAAACAAGAAGGCAGAGTATTTCTTAAATGGTGAGAGATTGGGAAGAGCGGGTGTCCAAAGGGATCTGGGTGTCCTTGTTCATGAGTCACTAAAAGCTAGAATAAGCAGCAAGCAATTAGGAAGGCAAATGGTATGTTGGCCTTCATTGCAAGGGGATTTGTGTACAGGAGTAAGGGTGTCTTGCTGAAGTTATATGAAGCCTTGGTGACACCTCACCTGGCGTATTGTGTGGAGTTTTGGTCCCCTAAGGAAGAATATACTTTCCATAGAAGGAATGTAACGGAAGTTCACCAAGATTAATCCCTGGGATGGAAGGATTGTTTAATGAGGACAGGTTAAGGAGGCTTGGTCTGTATTCCCTAGAGTTTCGAAGAATGACGGGGCATTGAAACTTACAAAATCCTTACAGGGTGTGACAGGGTAGATAAGATGTTTCCCCTGTCTGGTGCCCCCAGGGACATAACCTCAAGATAAGGGGTAGGCCATTTAAGACTGAGATAAGGGGGAATTTCTTCACTCAGAGGGTGGTGAATCTTTGGAATTATCTACCCTGGAGGGCTGTGGAAGATCAATCATTGAGTACATTCAAGACAGAAATTGATAGATTTCTGGATACTAATGACAACACGGGATATGGGGATAGTGCGGGAATGTGGCATTGAGGTAGATGATCAACCATGATCAAATTGAATGGCGGAGCAGGGTAGATGGACCGAATGGCCTATCCTGTTCCTATGTTCCCAGCCTATGCCAATTTGTTTATGGCTCAGGTAATAATCCAGAGATTATTAATTTTGAAGTTCTGATTTTTAATTTAGCCCCTAGCTGCTCATACTCCCTCAGCAGAGCCTCTTTCTTAGCTCTACCTATGTCATTGGTATCTATGTGGAACACGACCACTGGACCCTCCCTCTCCCACTGCAAGTTCCTTTCCAGCCGAAACCAGGTGTCCCAAACCCTGGAACCGGGCAGGCAACACAGCCGTCTGGACTCTCACTCTCTGCTGCAGAGAACTGTGTCTAGCCCTCTGACAATATTATCCCCTACTACCACTATGTTCCTATTAACTCCATCCACTTGAATGGCTTCCTGTGCCATGGTGCCATGGTCAGTTTGCTCAATTGCCCTGCACCCACCACTTTCATCTATACAGGTTGCAAGAACCTCAAATCTGTTCGACAATTGCAACGGCTGAGGCTCCTCCACTTCTACCTTCCTGATCCCCTTACCTGCCTCCCTCAGGGTCACTGTTCCTGACCACTGACTAAATCAGGAGACCCTATCCTAAGGTGTGTGACTGCCTCCTGGATCAAAATGTCCAGGTAACTTTCCTCCTCCTTGATACATTGCAATGTCTGCAGCTTGCCCTCAAGCTCAAAGGCTCTGAGCTAAAGTCTCTCAAGCCAAGATATTTACTACAGACTTATTTTCCCTGGATCACAACGGCATCCAGGAGCTCCCACATTTTCTAAAATTAATTTACGATATGTGGAAGTTGCTAGCTAGGCCAGCATTTATTGCCCATCCCTAACGGCCCTTGAGAAGGTGGTGGTGAACTGCCTTCTTGAACCACTGCAATCCATGTGGTGTAGGTACAGCAATGGTGCTGTTAGGAAGGGATTTCCAGGGTTTTGACCAGCAACAGTGAATGAATGGCAATATATTTCCAAGTCAGGATGGCGAGTGACTCGGGGGGGACCTCCAGGTGGTGGTGTTCCTATATGTCTGCTGCCCTTGGCCCTCTAGATGGTAGTGGTCGTGGATTTGGAAGGTGCTGCCTAAGGAGTTTCTTGGTGAATTCCTGCCGTGCATCTTGTAGATGGTACATACTGCTGCTACTGTGCATCGGTGGTGGAGTTTGTGTTTGAGTGAGTGTTTGTGGATGGGGTGCCAATCAAGCGGGCTGCTTTGTTCTGGATGGTGTCAAATTTCTTGAGTGTTGTTGGAGCTGCACTCACCCAGGCAAGTGGGGAGTATTCCATCACATTCCTGACTTGTGCCTTGTAGATGTTGGACAGGCTCTGGGGAATCAGGAGGTGAGTTATTCACCACAGGATTCCTAGCCTCTGAGCAGCTCTTATAGCCACAGTATTTATATGACTAGTCCAGTTCAGTTTCTGGTCAATGTTAACCCCAGGATGTTGATAGTGAGGAATTCAGTGAGGCTCCCCAACTTCTCCCTTTTTTAATCCCCTTACCTGCCTCCCTCAGAGTCACTGTCACTGACCACTGAAAATCAAGAGACCCTATCCTAAGGTGTGTGACCACCTCCTGGAACAAAATGTCCAGGTAACATTTGCCCTCCTTGATACATCGCAGTGTCTGCAATGGTAATGTCATTGAACATCAAGGGGCGATGATTAAATTCTCTTTTGTTCAAGATGCTCATTGCCTGACACTTGCATGGCGTGAATGTTACTTGCCACTTGTCAGCCTCGCTGCATTTGGACTTCGCAGGACCACAGAATCACAGAATTTTAACAGGAGGCCATTCAGCCCATTGTGGCTGCACCAGATCTCCAAATGAGCATTATGACCTAGTGGAATAGCCCTGCCTTTTCCCCGTACCCCTGTGCATTGTTTCTATTCAAATTCTCATTGAATGCAAAAGTTTTTCCCTCAGGTCACATTTGCTTCTTTTCACTTTAATCACTTTAAATCTGTGCCCTGTCTTTCTTGATCCTTTTACAAGCGGGAACAGCTTCTCCCTATCTGCTCTGTCTAGTCCCCTCATGATTTTGAACATCTCTATCAAATCTCCTCTTAGCCTTCTTCTCTCCAAGGAGAACAGTCCCAACCTCTCCTATATACCTTCGTAACTGAAGTTTCTCATCCCTGGAACCATTTTTGTAAACTTCCTCTGCACTCTCTCCAACATTGTTCCTAAAATGTGGTGCCCAGAACCGTACACAATATTCCAGCTGAGGTCTAACGACTGCCTAATATAAATTCAGCATAACCTCCTTGTTCTTGTACTAGAGTAAATGGTGGAGAGGGGCAAAAGTTGCCCTTATTAATAAAGCCCAGGATAGTAAATGCTTTATTAACTGCTCTCTCCACCTTCAATGATCTATGCACATATACAACCAGGTCACTCTACTCCTGCACCCCCTTCAAAATTTCACCCCTTATTTTATATTGTCTATCCATGTTCTTCCTACCAAAATGCATCACCTCACACTTCTCCACATTGTACTTCATCTGCCACCTATCTGCCCACTCCACCATCTTGTCTATGTTCTCTTGAAGTTCCACACCATCCTTCTCACAGTTTACAACATCCCAAGCTTCGTATCATCCACAAACTTTGAAAGTGTCTCCTGCACACCAAGATCTAGATCATTAATATATATCAGGAAAAGCAAGGGTTCCAATACTAAAAATGGTCCTGGGGGACTCCACTACAAACCTTCCTCCAGACCGAAAAATACCCATTGACCATTACTCTCTGCTTCCTATTTTTCAGCCAATTTTGTATCCACATTGCTACTGTCCCTTTTATTCCGTGAGCAATAACTTTTCTCACAAGTCTGTTGTGTGGCACTGTATTATGACAGGTGTCTTTTGAAAGCCCACGGACACCACATTAACAGCATTACCCTCATCCACCTTTTCTGTTACCTCTCCAAAAAACTCAGGCAATTTAGCTAAATACGATTTCTCCTTTAGAAATCCTTGCTGGCTCTTCCTTATCAACACATATTTTTTTCATGTGACTACTAATTCTATCCTGAATAATTGTTTCTAGAAGCTTCCCCAACACTGAAATTAAACTGACTGGTCTGTAATTTGCTGGGCTTATCGTTGCAACCTTTTTTTGAGCAAGGGCATAATGTTTGCAATTCTGCAGTCCTCTGGCACCACCCCTGAGTCTAGGGAAGACTGAAAGATTATTGCCAGTGCCCCTGCAATTTCTGCTCTCACTTCCTTCAATATTCTTGGATGCATCTCATCCGGTTCTGGAGCCTTGTCGAGTTTAAGTGCCAACAGTCTATTCAACACTTCCTCCTTATCAATTTTTAACCCTTCTAGTGACAGAGTCTCCTTGCCTGTCACCATTGCCTGGGTAGCATCTACCTCCTTGGTAAAGACAGATGCAAAGTATTCATTTAATACCTCAGCCATGGCTCTTTCGTCCATGTGTAAATTTCCTTTTAGGTCCCTAATCGGCCCCACTCCTCCTTCCATCACTTTTTTTACTATTGATATGTCCATAGAAGTCTTTGGGATTCCCTTTTATGTTGGCTGCCAATCTTTTCTCATAATCCCTCTTCGCTTCTCTAATATGCATTTTCACTTCCCCTCTGAACCTTCTGTATTCCTCTTGGTTCTCAATTGTATTTTCTATCTGACACCTGTCATAAGCGCACTTTTTCTTCTATATCTTAATTTCTCTCTCTATTTTCATCCAGGGAGCTCTGGGTTTGTTTGCCTTACCTTTCCCTTTCGATGGAATATACCTTGACTGTGCCCCAACCAATTATTTTTTGCCCATTGTTGAGCTACAGTTTTTCCCATCAGATTTTCATTCCAGTCTATCTGGCCCAGCTCCGTTCTTGCCTCATCGAAACATCGAAGTCGGTTCTTGTCCAGTTAATTATCTTACTCTGGATTGCCGGTCGTCCTTTTCTTTCATCATCTTAAAACATACAATACAATGATCACTGTCTCCTAAATGTTCCCCCGCTGACACTGATCTACTTGGCCCACCTCACTTCCAAGAACCAGGCCCAACAGTGCGCCTTTTCTTGTTTGATTGGGCACATACGGCTGTAGAAAATTCTCCTGAACACAATCTAGGAACTTTTGCCCCTCTCCACCATTTGCACTACCACCGTCCCAGTCTACATTCGGGTAATTAAAGTCACCCATTATAACCACTCTACAATGCTTGCATCTCCCTGCAATTTCCCTGCAGATATGTTCTTCTACGCCCTTCTCACTAACTGGCGGTCTGTAGACTACACCGAGCAATGTAGGCTTGAATTGCTTCAGTATCTGAGGAGTCACAAATAGTGCTGAACATTTTTGTGCAACCATCAGCAAACATCCCTACTTCTGACCTTGTGGTGGAAGGAAGGTCATTGCTGAAGCAGCTGAAGATGGTTGGGCCGAGGACATTCTGCAGTCGCAACAGATCACCTGGCCTGCCGTCTTTACTATGTGTTAATAAACATATCTTTCCTAATTAGTTCATAAATAATAAACGGGGCTACTCCCAATAAGCTTTATTACCGCTAGTAAAGTTTACTAATGCTAATAAAACCTTACAATTGCTAATAAATTACAAGAGTTTTGAAAGATAAATGAGCAAAGTACTCACCAACTAATCACCTGTTTCCCTGCCACATCGCTCTTTTTATTTTTCTCTGACAGGCTCCACAGACTGCTCTTTAAGTCTCTCACCAGGTATCTCAGTCTTGTTCCCTATCTTGTTCATTGCACAGCACTAATATTACCTTCCCCTTATCAGACCTTCCCCTTATCTGTCCAGATCTTGCTGCATGAAGGCGTGGGCTGCTTCTTTATCGGAGGAATTTTGAATGGTCCTGAACAATGTGCAATCATCAATAAACATCCCCACTTCTGACATTATATGATGGAGAGAAGGTAATTTATGAAGCACCTGAAGATGTTTGGGCCTAGGACACTACCCTGAGGAACTCCTGCAGTGATGCCCTGGGACTGAGATGACTGGCCTCCAACAAACACAGCCACCTTCTTCGTCCTTTATATTTCGCTTCCACAGCCAATGGTTCCTAAACTTGCTTGAATGAGTGAGGCTCCAGCAATATTCAAGAAGCTTGACACAATCCAGGACAAAGAAATCCACTTGATCGGCATCCAATCCACTCAAACCCTCCACCACCGATGGCAGCAGTGTGTATCATCTACAAGATGCACTGCAGCAACTCACCCAGGCTCCTTCAACAGCACCTTCCAAACCTGTGACCATAACCACCGAGAAGGACAAAGGCAGCAGATGCACGGGAACACCACCACCTGCAAGTTCCCCTTCAAACCACACACCACCCTGACTTGGAAATATATCGCTGTTCCTTCACTCTCGCTGGGTCAAAATCCTGGAACTCCCTTCCTAACAGCGCTGTGGGTCTACCTACACCACTTGGACTTCAGCGGCTCAAGAAGGCAGCTCACCACCACTTTCTCAAGGGCAATTAGGGATGGGCAACGAATGCCGGCCTAGCCAGTGATGCTCACATGCTCAAAGAATTAAAAAATCTAACAGAGCCATGGCAGGGGATGAAGATAGCTTTGAAAACTGAAGAACAAAACAAATAAAAGATAGTGTTCCTGGTTCATGTTGGTGTATTAAGAGCTTAACTATCACAGTTCTACCAAGCATTCCACAATTAATTCAGCTTTCCTTTTATAGACACTGGCTGACCTGATATGCATATCTATAATCTCATGTTTATAGAATCATAAACTGCCCTCTGAAAATATTATACTTCTAACAGCGTTTTTGCTTATTCTAACCATTTACTTACCTATGTTCAGCATTACCTACTTTTGTGTACTGTTCCCCTGTGATCCCATATGCATTATCCCCACAATTTATCCACTCATTCCCCCAGCTTTTAAACTTTTGTCTATATATTTACCCCTAAACTTTTCTCCTTCCATAACTGTTTAAAGTTTCTAGTTTAAGATTTCCAGCAGGATAAGATAAAGGGACTGTTGTGCTCTGTACTTGGGAGCCTGTCAGATTTAAGTCTTTGACTTAAGAAAAAGACCTAATGGCATTTTATATGGTAATAAGAGCCTTTAAGTCTGACATTGAAATGAGGCAATTCAGCATAGCCAGTGATTTTAAGATTATTGCGTGCTGCATATATACATAAAAATATCTTGATACATATTAATTATTAATATCGAGTACGCCAGGGCATTGTTGCCATTATACCTTGACGTTGCCATGTATGATTTATCTATCTGTCTGCACCTCACCAGGTAATCAGCAAATGTTTACAATCCCCTTTCAGAAACCAAGCACACATTAGCAGTTGCCATTTCATACAGCATTTTCCCCGTCATAGTCCTCTGCCCTCATTCTTATTGTGGTGACCCGAAAGGCAGGCTCTTACCCTTCAAGTGACAGCCTGATGGCTCTGATATTCTTTCTGTTCGAATCTGTCTTTCTGAATGTCAAACGGAGGTGTTGGTGAAGTGGTAATAACTCAGCTACCCACCCTCTTTAATAGGAAATTAAAAACCTGACAACCTTTCAGGAGGAGCAGCCAACGCGCAGACCAGATTCAATTAAACCCGTGTAACATCCCACTCGACAGTTCACCCTGAGTCACACCAAACATCGGGTCAATAATGGCTCTGGGCTCTTCATCAAGTTGCAATATGAATAGTTGGAAAAACTTGCTGACTGTTCCAATATTTATTGCAAGTGTGTGTACGTTTTGTGTAGAAAGTACACCAGCTAAGTACATCAAGGACTGGAACCTGTCAACAAACAGTGCAGCTAAAATCATCCCACCAACTGCTTTTATTCTGCTTGTCATTTTCTTCAGTGGGATTTGAACTGATTGAAAATAATCACAATTACAATTGCTCACATTATTGTGAACAATTTATCTTTAATATAGATATCCTTACCATAAAATGATGTAGCATAGAGGAGGCCATTCAGCCTAATGGGCACGTGCTGGCTCTTTGAAGGAGCTATACAATTAGTGCCACTACCCCATTCTTTCCCCATGTGAATTTCTCCTTTTCAAATATTTATCCAATTCTCTTTTGAACATGACTTCGGAATCTGCTTCCACCACTTTTGCAGGGAGTGCATTGCAGGTCACAACAATTCACTGCATAATTTTTTTTTTAAATCTCCTCACCGCCCCCTATCTCTCTGATATTTTTTAAGAATAATCTTATATGAATCTGTCTTCTCCTTACTGACCTTCCTGCTAGCGGGCAGAATTTTCCGTTCTGGAGATGAAGTGTGGTGACGGGCAGGTTTCGCAGCGGGTTTCCCGCTGGAAGGCAAGGTGGGAAATCCTGCCCGATTTCTCGGACGGAGTTTTTTTGTCCCACGGCGGGGCGAGCTCTCGCCGACAATAAAGAGGCCTGTTAAGGCCCCTTAAGTAATTAATTGAGCTGCATTTTTTTTGTTGCCCGCTCAACCGCTCAGTTGGTGGGTGAGCGAACAGGCCAGGCAGCCTTTGCGTTTTTAATGAAGCCTCATCCAAGGGTGGGGGTGAGGTTTCCAGTGCTTGCTAAACCAACAATAACAATTTTTTAACATCCTTTTTCACACGTCCCTCTTCATGTGACTGAGTCACATGTGGGGACACGTTTATCTCATACGTTAAAAGTTTATTTTGGTATTCAAAGTCCACCAGCTCCTTGAGGCGGCTCTGTGCCTTCAGGGAGCTGTCAGTGCATGCTACACCCCGCGCATGCGCACACCTCAGCGCTCCCGCTCCTCCCTCTCCCGCTCCCACCTCGGCAGCGCTTAGGCTCCCCAGCGTGTGTTTCATGCTGGCTGGCCAATTAATGGTCAGAGCTCGATCGCGGGCGGCGGTCCGGTTCACGGCCGCTCCTGAGTCTGCCCGACGAGGGAAAAATTCTGCCCCATGTTCGGAAGCTTATTAGTTATGCATGGGCAAGGAGCTCTCCAAATCACGTGGCGGGGCGGGCACTGATTCATCCACCCCACTGTTACCTAATGGGGTTAAAGGCCGGGCGCCATGTTTAATCGTCCTCCGAACACACACATTTACTCCCTCCAGCCCAGCTGTGTGCAGGAAACGTCTTCATATGGCTGCACCGAAGAAGAAAGCTACACCAAGGCTCCGCAATGACTTCCCTTGAGGCCCTTATCCGTGGAGTCCGCCAGCACCGGGATGTCCTCTCCCAAGGAATGGCTCCAGGAGGCCCACCAACCTCTCCTCACCAGCCTGGGAGGCTGTTGCAAGGGGGATCAGCTCATTGGGCACCTGCTTGAGAAACACCATCCAGTGCAGGAAGAGCATAAATGATCTCACCCGTTCCGCCATTCCAATCTCACATTCTCATCATGGCATCATGCACTCAAAGGGTTACACTGCTCAGGAATCTCACACAATATTAGCCGGGGAGATATCAGCACTGATTGTCTTACGGACACTTTAACACCACCAGCATCTCATCTATCATGCTGCACAAACTGCATCCTCAGCCCTTACTGGGGAGGGCTCAGCACACACAGCAGGTATGCATGCTTCCCAACCTCTCCTCCATCTCTACTCATCACGTTCCATTCCAGTTATCTTCATGCAGGGAAAACTTGCCCACAACAAGTGGGAGAGATCGCAGGCTACAGGGGGGGATGACCAACATCCAGGAGCTCTCCAAATTCATGGAGGATGCCACTGGTGCCACTGTCCTCCACTCAGTGGAGGACAGAAATCACTCCTGTGGGGAGCGTGAGATTGGCCTCTCCCAGCAAGCCAGTGTGGAACAGACCTCCATGAGTTGATCGCATCTCGAAATTCACAGTGAGTGACATGCAATGTCACACTCAGACTGCTCATGAACTAAATCTATCTCTCTCTTCGAGGTAGCAGCAGGCCCGGGCAGACCAGCACAGGCAGCATAAGCTGCAGTTCCCAGGCCACCTCAGTGGAGGATGATAAAGAGCCATTTGAAAAAGACCTATCACTGCGTTCACCTGCACCCTCCACCAGCGCAGAGGCACACATCCCAGGTGGGTCATAGACCTAGATTAGACTCGGGGCCACTTTCTGGAGAACACCTCACTGACACATCTCCCCAGCATGTAGGGGCAGTGACAGCCCAGATATCTGGCACTCAGACCACTAATGGCAAACAGGGGAATTGGTGGCGTAGTGGTGATGTTGCTGGACTAGTAATCCAGAGATACAGGCTAAACCTCTGCAGATAAGGGTTCGAATCCCACCACAGCAGCTGGTGGAATTTGAATTCCTGGAATATAAAGCTAGTCTCAATGAAAGTAACCATGGATTGATTGTTGCAAAAACCCATCTGATTCACTAATTCCTTTTCGGGAAAGAAATCTGCCATCCTTAACTGGCCTGGCCTACGTATGGCTCTTAATTGCCCTCTGAAATGTTCAAGTGCAATTAGAGATGGGCAACAAATGCTGGTCTTGCCAGTGATGCTCACACTCCATGAAAGAATAAACAAAAACAGCCACACACTGAGTCCCCTGGAAGCAGCTGCCTCAAACATGCTGGAGATGCAATGACAGGTGATGGAAAATCAGGTAGAGTTGCAAGAGGCTGTCAACAGACTAGAGCAAAGGATGGAGGAGTCTGTCTGCGTGCTGTCTGATGTCATGGCTCCGACATGCCTTGAGGTCACCATGAGAAGGATGGCAGAGACCTTAGAGACCTTAGCCCAGCAGATCCTGCCAGAATTGGGCTTGGACCAGCACCCCATTTCTTTTTTATTATTCATTCACAGGATGTAGGCTTTGCTGGCTGGGCCAGCATTTATTGCCCATCCCTAGTTGCCCTTGATATGGTGTTGGTGAGCTGCCTTCTTGAACCACTGCAATCCCTGTAGTATTGGTACACCCACAGTGCTGTTAGGGAGGGAGTTCCAGAATTTTGACCCAGCGACAGTGAAGGAACAGCGATATATTTCCATGTCAGGATGCTGAGTGACTTGGAGGGGAACTTCCAGGTGGTGGAGTTCCCATCTGTCTGCTGCCCTTGTCCTTCTAGATGGTAGCGGTTATGGGGTTGGAAGGAGTTGGAAGTCTAAGGAGCCTTGGTGAATTTCTGCAGTGCATCTTGTAGATGGGACACTACTGTATGTCAGTTGTGGAAAGAGTGAACATTTGTCAATATGGTGCCAACCAAGCGGACTGTTTTGTCCTGGACTTTGCTATAGGCATTAGTGGGATCCATCCTAGGTGACGCCAAAAGTGTCTAGCTGATCCCAACCCTCTCTGCCTGTGCCTCCAGCTGTACAGGCTGAGAAGAGTGCACCTGCCCCACAGCAGGAGACAATAAGACCATAAGACATACGAGAAGAAGTGGGCCATTCGGCCCATCAAGTCTGCTCCACCATTCATTGAGATCTGATAATCCTCAACTCCACTTTCCTGCCTTTTCCCCTTAACCCCTGATTCTCTTATTGATTAAAAATCTGTCTATCTCAGCCTTGAATATACATAACGGCCCAGCCTCTACAGCCCTCTGTGGTAAAGAATTCCACTGATTCATCACCCTCTGAGAGAAGAAATTCCTCCTCATCTCTGTCTTAAATGGGCGACCCCTTACTCTGAGATTATGCCCTCTGGCCCTAGACTATCCCACAAGGGGAAACATCCTCTCAGCATCCACCTGTTAAGCCCTTTAAGAATCTTACATGTTTCAATAAGGTCGCCTCTCATTCTTCTAAACTCAAATGAGTACAGGCCCAACCGACTCAACCTCTCCTCATAAGAAAATCCCTTCATACCCAGGGTCAACCTAGTGAACCTTCTCTGGACTACCTCCAATGCCAGTACATCTTTCCTTAGATAAGGGGACCAAAACTGTTCACAGTATTCTAGGTGTGGTCTAACTAGTGCCTCGTATAATTTCAGCAAGACTTCCCTATTTTTATACTCCATTCCCTTTGAAATAAAGGCAACATTCTATTTGCCTTCCCTATTATCTCCTGGACATGTATGCTAGGTTTTTGTGATTCATGCATGAGGACCCCCAAATCCCTCTGTGCCACAGCTTTCTGCAGTCTTTCTCCATTTAAATAATATTCAGCTCCTCTATTCTTCCTGCCAAAGTGTATAACCTCACATTTTCCCTTATTATATTACATTTGTCAAGTTTTTACCCACTCTCTTAACCTGTCTATATCCCTCTGTAGACTGTGTGTCATCCTCACCACTTGCCTTCCCACCTATGTTTGTGTCATCCACAAACTTGGCGATAGTACATTCACTTTCCTCATTCAACTCATTAATATATATTGTAGATAATTGTGGCCCCAGCACCAATCCCTGTGGCATTCCACTTGTTACAGGTTGCCATCCTGACAATGCCCCCTTTATCCCAACTCTCTCTCTTTTATTAGTTAGCCAATCCTCTATGCATGCTAATATACTACCCCCAACACGATGGGCTCTTATCTTTTTAAGCAGTCTTATGTGCAGTACTTTATTGAGTGCCTTTTTGAAATCCAAATATATTACATCTACTGGTTCCTCTTTAGCTATCTTGCTTGTTATTTACTCAACTCTTGTGTTCAACCAGGAAGATGTGTCAAACACTCTACTGGAAGTGTTTGCAAAATGCATTGGTAACCTCTACTCCTCACAAGACAACATGGAGTTAGGTGTGATCATGACTGTGCCATGGGATTGGTATGCCGGCTGGTGTCAGGAAATTCCAGGCCTGCCCGCCTCTGTTTTTGCAAGAAAAGTCTTGCCCTGTAATTCAGGAGATCCTGCCATGGGCCTCAGATAAGATCCTGACATTGCAATGACACAGTTAGGTCAAGTGTTCCTGGCTAAAACTGCTGAAAGTGGGTTTGATCGAAGAGTCCAAATTAGTTTAGGACCTGGACTCCAGAAGAATGGTGTTGACAATTCTTTTTAAGGGCCTTTATAATGGTTCTGATTGGATGTGGGGGTGTGGGAAATGGATTGTTAGCTGGTGCCCTCCTCCAGCTGACTGGGTTCCACTAACAGTTTACAGGGTGTGGTGATGAGGGGTGCTGTAGATGCATCCCCAAGCCAGCGTCACAGGCTTTGACACATTGATGGAATGGCTGGACAAGTGGCAGATGAAGTTCAATGCGGAGAAATGTGAAGTGATTCATTTTGGTAGGAAGAACGCAGAGAGAGAATATAACACAAAGGGTGTGATTCTAAAGGGGGTGCAGGAGCAGAGGGACCTGGGTATATGTGTGCATAAGTCATTGAAGGTGGCAGGGCAGGTTGAGAGGGCAATTAAAGCTGTATCCTAGGCTTTATGTGTTATGAAACTGATTTACCATTTCTTGGGGGCAGGGGTTTCCCGGGAGGAGGCCAAGGACTATGATCCCTGGCAGGACACGGGTTTTGGCCCAGGTGCTGTGCACAGCAATGTGTCTGGCTGTGCATGCTCCATTCTGGGAGAGAATAATACACCTTTACAAGCTATGGATAAAAAAGGAATACCTCACAATTCATGTGGTAATCTTGTCTTAAAAGGAGTGCACTGCTTGATGGAAGATCTTCTTTACACCTGAAGTGCAGTTTAGGTGAGTTCAACAGCTGATGTCATACGCCGAAGTTATAGAGTCATAGGGGTCTACAGCACGGAAGAAGGCCCTTCGACCCATCGAGTCTGCGCCGGTCAAACAAGTACCTAACTATTCTAATCCCATTTTCCAGCACTAGGCCCATAGCCTAGTATACCATGGCATCGCAAGTGCACATCCAAATGCTTCTTAAATGTTATGAGGGTATCTACCTCTATCACCCTTTCAGGCAGTGAGTTCCAGATTCCCACCACCCTCTGGGTGAAAAAATTCTTCCTCACATCCCCTCTAAGTCTCCTGCCCCTTACCTTAAATCTATGCTGCCTGGGTATTGGTCCCTCCACCAAGGGGAAAAGTTCCTTCCTGTCTACCCTATCTATGCCCCTCATAATGCTATACCCTTCAATCATGTCCCCTCTCAATCTCCTCTGCTCCAGGGAAAATAACCCCAGTCTATCCAATCTCTCCTCATAACCAAAATTCTCCAGCCCAGGCAACATCCTGATAAATCTCTCTGCACTCTCTCTCGTGCAATCACATCCTTCCTATAATGCGGATTCCAGAACTGCAATACTCTATCTGTAGCCTAGCCAGCGTTTTATACAGTTCCAGCATGGTGTAGGGTTACCCCCTACACAATGTGCTTTTATTTTCCGTAATAATCTTTGATGTGGCACCTTATCAAAAGCCTTCTGGAAGTCCAAGTACAGTACATCTACGGGCTCCCCTTTATCCTCTGCACATATTACTCCTTCAAAAAACTACAATAAATTGGTTAAACATGATTTTCCATTCACAAAATCATGCTGACTCTTCCCAATTGCCTTAAGCTCTTCTAAGTGCCCAGATATAACCTCCTTAATGATCGATTCTAATAACTTCCCCAGGACAGATGACAAGCTAATTGGCCTATAGTTTCCCGTTTTCTACCTCCCTCCCTTCTTGAATAGAGGGGTTATATTTGCTACTTTCCAATCTGATGGAACCTTTCCAGAATCTAGCAAATTTTGAACAATTAACACCAACGCATTAATATTAGCTCACCAGCCACCTCTTTTAAGACCCTAGGATGTAGTCCATCAGGACCCAGAGACATGCCAGCCTGCAGTTCCATCAATTTGCTCAGTACCATTTCCCTAGTGATTTCAATTTCACCAAGTTCCTTTCTCCTGTTCAGCTCCTGATTTGCAGCTATTACTGGAATGTTTTTTGTATCCTCTATAGTGAAGACAGAAGCAAAATATTTGTTCATTTCTTCCATCATTTCTGTATTATCTACTATTAACTCCCCACTGCCACTCTCTAGAGAACCAACACTCATTTTACTCACTCTTATCCTTTTTAAGTACCTGTAGAAACTCTTGCTATCTGTTTTTTCCCATTTCTAGCCAGCTTCCTCTCATACTCTAATTTCGTTCTCCTGATTACCCTTTTAGCCATTCTCTACAGTTCTTTATGAGAAGAATTTTCCTGTCGGCGATTGGGGGCAGGGCCCGCTCACCGACACGTAAAATGACGCGCGGTGACTTCGGGCGGGTGTTCCGACATCACCGCGCATCATTTAGATTCTCAGTTTAGCTGGCACACAGCCGCGTCAGCTGCACGCCCACCGAACTGTCAAAGGCCTATTAAGGCCCTTAAGAAAGTCATTAAAGCTGTTAAGAATGCTGCCCATCCAACCTTAACGTTGGCGGGCAGGCGAAGAGCCCAGGCGGCCTTCAATTTTTTCATGAAACCTCATCCACAGGCGGGATGAGGTTTCATGAAGTGTTTTAAAATTTAAGAACAATTTATACTTCTGTTTGGGATTTCCTCGAACTGATGGACTTTCTTTAGGTCACAAAGTCAGTTTCTTGTGGTCTCATAACCGGGGGTCATTTTGCTGTATTGGTAGACCTGAAATGGAACAGGCTTGGAGATCTTAAGATGTCACAGTTTTCAAATCTTTCTCAGGCACAGATGTTGCTGCCTCATTGCTTGAAGATACCCACCTTGATGGGTTAAAGCAATTACTCCCTTGCTTTCAAGAGGATCTATTCAATTCCAGAATATCTTCTGACGGTCTTTCAGGATATGGATAATTAACACCTTTTAGTCTGGAATGGACATTTTGTCTGTCCTTAGGACATAGCCAGACTACACAAACCAGGTCATCTGACCTCTGACAGCCATCTTGGAGCACATTGTCCATTTGGAAAGAAAAAGTCAGTTCAAAAGATTTTAAACGCTATGCCTCTAATGGGCATGGCAAGTTGTTGGAATGCTGTTGAGCAAGAACAGACTCAGCAGCATATGCTGGAGGCTGAAATCCTGGCTGCAATCCCTCCTTACATTAAAATTCAAGTCAGAGTCCCTTTTTAACTTCAGCCACATCCTTTGAAAAAGGGGAATTGCTGTGTTAGAATTAATCATTGTGTTACAGTCTTGTTTAGCATCATCAGTGATATTCCTGCTTGGTGAAGCTTGAAATAGATGTCTGCCCTTCTCGAATTCTTCAGTGGGACCTCTGCCTTTCTGCAAGTGAGATTTAGGATCTTATTCAGTCTCATTTGGTTGAGGCCATGTCACCAGAACTCCCACACATGCCACAACTTCCATTCAATCCCTTGCTTGAGACTATTAAATGTTAATGTGCTCCAGGAAGAGAGGGAGTGTTATCATCATTTAAGTTTTTCTTTGTACATCCATGAAGGACGTCAATCCTGTATTTTTTGAGAAGGGGGTTTATCTGTTTGTTTTTATTTATTGGTTTAAGGGATGTGGACATTGCTGGCTAGGCCAGCATTTATTGCCCATCCCTAATTGCCCTTGCGAAGGTGGTGATGAGCTGCCTGAACTGCTGCAGTCCATGCGGTGTAGGTACACCCACAGTGCTGTCAGGGAGGGAGTTCCAAGATTCTGACCCAGCAACAGTGAAGGAACGGCGATATATTTCCAAGTCAGGATGGTGAGTGGCTTGGAGAAGAACCTCCAGGTGGTGATGTTCCCATATGTCTGCTGCCCTTATCCTTCTAGATAGTAGTCATCATGGGTTTGGAAGGTGCTGTCAAGGTGCCTTAGTGAGTTCCTGCAGTGCATCTTGTAGATGGTACACACTGCTGCCACTGTTTGTCAGTGGTGGAGGTAGTGAATGTTTGTGGCTGGGATGCCAATGAAGTAGGCTGCTTTGTCCTTGAGTGTTGTTGGAACTGCACTCATCCAGGCAAGTGGACAGTATCCCATCACACTTCTGACTCGTGCTTTGTAAATTGTGGACAGGCTTTGTGGAGTCAGGAGGTTAGTTACTCATCACAGGATTCCTAGCCTCTGACCTGGTCTTGTAGCCACAGTTTTTATATGGTTAGTCCAGTTCAGTTTCTGGTCAATGGTAACCCCCAGGATGTTGATAGTGGGGGATTCAGCGATGGTAATGCCATTGAATGCCATTGAATGGCAAGGGGCGATTGTTAGCTTCACTCTTGTTGGAGGCGTCACTGCCTGGCATTAATATGGTGCAAATGTTACTTGCTACTTGTCAGCCCAAGCCTGGATATTGTCCAGGTCTTGCTGCATTTGGACAGGGACTGCTTCAGTATCTGAGGAGTCGCAAATGGTGCTGGACATTGTGCAATCATGTTTTATATGACAAGAAGCCCACCCCGCTGGATTACCTGTGTTTAGGCCTCATTGGTCAGAACTGCCAAGAGCAATCACTTGACCTCAGGTACACAGTAGGAGGGGCTATACCTTCAGCTGCTACATTTCCTCCTCCTTTAGTTTTTACAGTTTTTATTTACAGAGAATATTTGAATATCCATATATCCAACTCAGGGGATTAAAGATTAAGTCTCTGAGGTGCTTTCCTCATTCAGTTAGAGTGGCGTAGCTCTACCACTTGAGGCTCTTCCACAGGATCGAGATGATCAGGAACTACAGCACCAGAAACATCGTTAGAAAGTGGCAATTCAGGGTTTGGCAACTCTGCAGAGACATCGGGCATGTCTGTTCTAGGTTGTTCTGTCACCTCAGGGATTAATGGTTCGACGTTAATAACAGGCAGAATAGTCGGTTGTTGGAATATCTCTCTATTCCGAAGACGGTCCACATGTTTTCAAACAATTCGGTCTTCCACTTCCATCTGGAAGGACAAGGGACCAATTCCTGGGACAATTGTTCCAGGAACCCAATAAAGTCCACTTCCAAAGTTCAGCACGAAAACTGTGTCACCTACAGTGAATCTGCGAGCTTTGCTGTGAATATCATGATTCAATTTTTGATGACTCTGATTGTTCTCTACCTTCCCCTCCAAGTTTGGAAACACCAGACTTAACCTTGTACTTGGGCGGCATTTCATCAATAATTCACACGGCGTTGAACCTGTAGTTGAATGAGGCGTTATACAATAACTGAAAGTGGGAAAGTTGAGTTTCTAGAGAACCTTCAGATAACCTCTTCATTCCGGATTTGAAAGTTTGCATAGCTCTCTCAGCTAAACCATTTGATCAGGGATGATATGGGCCTGTTTTAATTTGTCTGATTCCGTTTAAACTCATGAATCTCTGCGACTCTGTACTGGTAAAGACTTTACTGTAATCATTAGCCTGCATTAATTATGCATCCCCTGGAAGCACGCCGTTTCCATGGCAGGCGGGCTCTCATTCGCCCACCACACCATCATCTCACTGCTTCCTCACGCCAGGCACCATATTTAAAGTCCAGCCGCATGCTCACCTCTCAATGCTTCCAGTTCACGGCTCCTGCAAAGAAGGCAGGGTGACCCCGAAAGGCAAAAAGACTGCAGCCCCCAGGTTCAAAGACATGTCTTTCCAGCGTCTTTTGGATGTAGTGGAGGCTCACTGTGATGTCCTCCACCCCCGCTCAGGCTGCAGGATGAGCAGCGATCTCACTTATCCGGCTTGGGAGGTGGTGCCAGCGGTGGTCAGCGCCAATGCCCTGCAAAAGAGGACAGCCACCCAGTGCCGCTACAGGGTGAATGGTCTCATCCGTTCCGCCAAGGCAAGTCATTCTTCTCATCGCTCTCAGCTCGCACACTCACAAACCCATCACACATCCACGGGGATCTCACATCTCAAGGAACAACATCACTAACTCTCACACACACCCTCACAACCGCATCAGGCTCATATCCTCTCGAGCTCGTGTCCTCATCCTGGCCATGGCTCCGCTCAGCACACAAACATTCCATGCAGTGCCTTGTGTCCTGCTCACACACTCTCCATCTGTTTTCATGCAGGAGAAGCTGGCTCACATCAGCAGGGAGAGGTCCCAGGCTGGGGATGGAGTGGCCCACATCAGGCCCCTCACTCACTTTGAGGACTGTGCCTTCGCACTGACTGGTGAGGACATGGACTGTACCTGCAGTGACAGTGAGGTCAGTGGCGAACACCCACGTGAGGATCCTGCACCACATCATCCCTCTCTCAACGCAACTGTGAGTGCTCTGTCTCCTGCTTTTGACTCTACTGCCATGCATTAATTATCTCTACTTTGGTTCACAAGGAGCTCTGCCAAGTGACCGACACCCTCAGCCAGCCAGTCCCTCAGCTCCATCCATGTCCTCACCTCCAGCCAAGAGGACACTTCCTCCATTTAAGAGCAGGAAAAAAGCAGCCTGGAAGACCCGAAACAGCACTTACCCACGCCCTCCATTAGCGCAGAGACACACACCTCGGAGGAACCTAAATCTATAGCAGGCACGGGTTCACATCTGGTGGTCACAGCACAGACGTGTGTTCACAGCAGCAGGAGGCAGGTTCGTGCAAGCTCCCCAACACTCAGAGGACTGCTGGGGATCAGACATCCATGAGGTCCGAGTCAGATGACAAGCATCTAGACTTGGCCTTCCAGCTCATCCTGGAGAATCAGCAGAAAGCGTGGGAACATCACACAGAGCTGTTGGAAGCCCTCAGCAGAGTCGGAGGAGTGCGTCCGCCTGCTCTCTGATGAAGTGGTGCCCACATGTGTGTGTACGGAGGTCTCATGGGGAGGATGGCAGATGCCATGGAGACCCTGGTCCAGCAGAATGCGGAGATGTGTGCAGACCTGCACTTCATCACTGGAGTCATGGGCGAGTTCCTGCAGTGGCAACGCGAGAGAGAAACGGGGCACCTCGACGTCCCTCCAGGTTCTCCTTCCCCTCAAGGAGTCAGGCCGGGGCCCTCGAGCATCCAAAGGGAGGAGGAGCAACAGCTGGACACCCCCGGGTTATACACTCAGTAATCCCAGAGGCTGTCCTCTCCCTCCAAGTCCCCTTTGCCTGTGAGCCCCTCAACCTGGTCCCCTGTCACAGCGGAGGGAGCAGCTGGCCAACGAGTGATTCGGGGGGAGAAGTGTGTGTGTGGCAGGGCCTTTCAGAGCCTCGTGCAAGCACTCTCCCACACACACGAATCCTTCACGTCTCACACACATCACAATGTCCTGAGCATTTTCAATGCTCCCCGCTGATGTTCACTTTCAGGTGTCCATCTGAGTGACCTGCATCTCCGCCCACCCGATAATCACACTCCCATGCAGCACCTGATCTCGCCCACTACAACTGCCATTTCTCTTTCAATTTGGACAGCATGGTCTGGATTCGGTTTTTCATGCGTTCTCCCCCATCTTTTCCCCTCCCCCAGTCACCCATTTCCTTTCCCCCATCACAGTTGAAACCCTTGGCATCATCTTCCACTTCCACTCTGTGGCCTACCAGCCACAACCCTTTTCCTTTGGGGATGTCCAAGTGAATGTGCACATTCCCTTCCTTCCCAAAAATCCCACCCTCATCCACATTCATCCCCCCGTCCTCCTTTTTCCCACCCCCAGGGTCTGTGTCTGCCTCTGAGTCCCCACCAACAACCCTCACTGTCCCTTCTGGCAACCTTTACTAGTGGAGTGCCACAGCTATCAGCGTTGGGACCACAATTATTTACAATAGATATTAATGACTTGGATGAGGGAAGAGAATGTACTATCGCCAAGTTTACGGATGACACATAAATAAGTGGGAGGGCATGTGGTGAGGGTGGCACAAAGAGTCTACAGAGGGATATAGACGGGTTAAGTGTGTGGTCAAAAACTTAGCAGTTGGAATATAATGTCAGAAAATGTGAGGTTTTGCACTTTGGCAGGAAGAATAGAGGAGCTGAATATCATTTAAAGGAGATAGATTGCAGAAAGCTGCAGCACAGTGGTATTTGGGGGTCCTTGTGCATGAATCATAAAAAACTAGCATACAAGTTCAACAGGTAATAGGTAAGGCAAATGGAATGTTGGCCTTTATTTCAAAGGGAATGGAGTATAAAAATAGGGAAGTCTTGCTAAAACTATACAAGGCGCTAATAAGACCACACTAGATTACTGTGAACAGCTTTGGTCTCCTTACCTAAGGAAAGATATACTGGCATTGGAGGCAGTCCAGAGAAGGTTCACTAGGTTGATCCCGGGTATAAAGGGATTTTCTTATGAGGAAAGGTTGAGTCGGTTGGGCCTGTACTTATTGGAATTTAGAAGAATGAGAGGTGACCTTATTGAAACATATAAGATTCTTAGGGGTCTTGACAGGGTAGATGCTGAGAGGTTGTTTCCCCTTGTGGGAGAGTCTAGGACCAGAGGGCATAATATCAGAGCAAGGAGTCACCCATTTAAAACAGAGATGAGAAGGAATTTCTTCTCTCAGATGGTAGCGAATCTGTGGAATTCTTTACCACAGAGGGCTGTAGAGGCTGGGTCGTAAAGTATATTCAAAGCTGAGATAGACAGATTTTTAATCAGTAAGGGAATCAAGGGTTATGGGGAAAAGGCAAGAAAGTGGAGTTGAGGATTATCAGATCAGCCATGATCTCATTAAATTGTGGAGCGGACTTGATGGGCCGAATGGCCTACTTCTGCTCCTACATCTTATGGTCTTATGGTCTTCTACCACTACCATCCACCCCTCATCCTCTCACTTCACTCTGCCCTCGGTCATTCTCACCATTCCCTCATACCATCCCCACCCTCAGTTCATTCCCCAGGAGGGTGTCATGTACCCATCAGACCCCTTCCTCGCAAGTTCACCTGGACATCCCTCCTCTGGTCCCCTTCCTCCCCAGAACCCATCCCCCCCTCAACTCCCCCCCCCCACCAGGAACCCCTTCCCCCCCTGTTCCCGGAAGCCCTTTCCCCCACTTAGTCCTCCCACGCCTCCAGACTTTAATCCCCTGAGTTGTATATATGTACGTGTTGTTGGACATTCAAATGTTCCCTGAGGGTGAATGAGGGAGTCAGGAAGGGGGAACTTGTAAGGCTGGAGGAAGTCGGGAGTGGGGGAAGGACTAAGGGTGGTGGAAGAAGTCATGGTGTCGTTATACAGGGAGTAGATGTCAGTATCAGCAGCTTCAGGTTCTGTAGTATTATTCAATTCAATCATATTGGTTTGTTGCTTTATCGGCTGTTTCAATTTCGCCCTGTATCGCTTTATTACGTGACCTTTATTATGGCAGTAATGGCATTCTGCCCCCTCCTTGAATCTGCAGGCGTCCTGTGCGCGGCCAATGCCACATCTGTAACAGATTACCCTTGGTAATCACTGCTGAAGTGTTTCTCCTAGGCTTTTTCATTTCTCTAACAGCGGACATTGCCTCCCCGTCCACTGCTGCGTCTCTGGTTTTCACGCCATGCCCAGCGGTAGATTCCACCCTCGCCCCCCCTAATAAGACAGCGGCATGTTGTACCTGTTGTAAAGCCTGTGAGTCTCTCACTGCACTTTCCATGGCTAGTGCCATTTCCGTGGCGTGCTTCAAATCAACATTGACGTCTGTGAGTTAAAGCCGCTGAATGGCGTCGTCCTGAACTCCACAAACTAATCGGTCCCACAACACATCATATAGTGTGTCTCCGAGATCGCAGTGTTCTATCAACTGCTTCAACTTCATTATATAGGCTGCGATGGACTCTCCCTGGGCCCTAACTCTGGGATTAAACTTAAACCTCTGCATTATTACGGAAGGCTTTAGCTGCAAATGCATTTTCACAAGGTCCACTAATTCATTGAAGGACTTAGAATTAGGCATGGTCAGGGCCATCAGGCTGCGGGTTAGACTGTATGTCTTGCTACCACATACACTCAACAGGATTGCTTTCTGCTTCTCCTCCATGGTAATTTCATTCACTACGAAATTAAAACCAAGGTGCTCTACACACTGGTTCCAGTCTTCCATTGTCGCATCGTAAGGATCGATTCTGCCGAAGAGTGGCATGACTGGTCAATATTCTTTTCTTTTTTTTCTTAAGATTTGTATCACTCACACTAACAAGGGAGGTGCAGCCTTGGAGGTATTTTACCCTCATCACCAAATGTAGTGGCTTGATGTAGCGGACAGGTTTTAACAAGGAAAAGGTAACTTTATTATAGAGAGCTTTTCTGATGCCGCATGCTCGAACCAGGTCCTAGACAAGAAGCCCCCGTGCAAGATTACCCGCGCTTAGGTCGGAACCTCCAAGACCAATCATGTGACCCCCCGATAGACAGTAGAACCGGCTAGAACTTCAGTTACTACAGGTGACTAATCCTGACACGGTGCTGGGATCAGGGCCTGGATTTGATCCTAAGGCCGGTGTCCTGACCCCCAAAACAAAAATGCTGCCCACAGAGTCCAGCCCTGGGTGTATTCTTTTACAGCGATGACATGGTAAAAGTAGGCGGAGACTCTGCCCCTAAAAGGCCAACCTGCAAAATCTGCCGACATGGACCCTAGTAACGTAGGGCAGATCCACAGGAGTGGTGTCCGGCACCTCAATCTCTTCTGAGATGTTGCTCTGACTAACCTTCGCTCGTAAGGTTAACATGGAGCTGCTGAAATGAATACCCTCTATTTACTAACAGAGATTGTGGGTGTTTGGTGCTGCCACTTTCAGAGCTTGTATCTAATTCCCGTGGTTTCTTTGAGCCTCCTCCGATGCCTCCATATTGCAGTTTATAAAGTATTACAAAATATTTGAAACACAGAAATAGACCATTCAGCCCCAGAGATATGTGGCAATGTTTATGCTCCTCTCCTTTCTTCATCTAACCCAATCAATACACCGTTCTAATCCCTTCGACCTGATGAGCTTTTCTGGATTCACTTTAAATGCATCCAAGCTATTTGCCTCAACTAACCTTTGTGGTGGTGAGTTCCACATTCTAATTGCTGTCTGGATAAAGGAGATTCTGCTAAATTCCAAGGTGGATTTATTAGTGATTTTCTTTTTTGCTGGTCTCATTCCTGGCCTTGCCAACAAGCAGAAAGATCTTCTCTACATCAAATCCTTTTTAAACCTTAAAGATCTCTATCAGGTCACCCCCACCCCGGCCAGCTCTTTTCAAGAGAAAAGAGCCCCCGTTTCATCTTTCCTGATGGGTGTAACTTCTCATTTCTGACATCGATTATGTAAACCCTTCCTGCACCTTCTCCAATGCCTCGGTGTCCTTTCTACAATATAGAGACTAGAAGAGTTCACAAGTGGGGTCTAACCAAGGTTCAAACCCATCTCAAAATAATAGTCACCGGACCGGTTAGCAACTGTGTCTTGAGACTGTTGAAACCTGGTTGACCCCAATCAGTGCACGGGGCAGATTGGAGGCAGTTTGGTCCCTGGTTAGCCCACTCAGCTGTTCTGGCAGGTTGGAGGCCAGTTGATCCTCCATTAGCAGGCAATCGAACTTAGCTTGTTGAAACCTGGCTGATCCCCAGTTAGTGGGCAATTGACCTTAGCTGGTTGAAAACCAGATGATCCCGGGTAGCATCATCCTCCGTTGAGTTGAAAGGCTGTTCGCGCTGATTGCCAGCTCTTCAGCTGCCAATGGTGGGGGGCAGTAATCCCAGGTTGTCTCCCGGATTGAGCCTAATGAGCCGTGATATCATTGTTAGTGACTCCGCCGTGGTGAAATTTTGTGTCTTCGCCACGTTATTGCTGTGAGTGATTGTGAAAATCCAGTGAAGATACTGGCTGAGCTAGGTTTCAAGCTTATTGAGGGAAAAATTGAATTAAGTCAACATAACTGCAGTATAAATGTATGAATCCCTAATCTCCCAAAAGACCCACTTCAAATGATCAAGTAGGCCTTAAATGCATAGGAATGATGTGCAGAATTGTAACTAAACTGTTGATCAAGAAACTGAAAGAGACAGTGGCTGACTTCAAACTTTTATTGTTAAAAACAGATATTAAACAATAGAAGACTCAACTGAATGAAACCAAACACAACTAAATAAACATTTTACATAATATCCATGGAATGCGGCTTCTTGTTCCGATTCTGATTTTTTTCTGAAATGTGATCATTCACTTTTCTCATTTCCTTCACTATAGCCTCTGCACTTGGTCCTGGATGCAGAGGTGGGTGTATGAAGCATGCCTTTAGGCAGAAAAGACAAGGATTATAACAAGGAAAACCTTTATCACAGTACAAGGGTCATGTAGGCAAGTGAGAGCAACAGTAGATCAAAGAAGCAGAACAAGGATGACACCACTTAACAGTCAGATATGCATTTGTGTGGTTACCCGTGCTGCATTCAGCTTTATCGGTGAAAGTGCCGGCTTTGCAGTACCCCCAGTGCTCAGAAACCACAGGCATACTCTGCCACAGACCCGTCTCTCCTGGAACATCTGTCTCAGGTGCGAACAGCCAGGGACTTTACAATCTTGTCCACTGGCCATGGACTCAGTCCCACAGCTACTCCAGGATCTCGACCCCACCCAGCAATTAAACCTGTAAGTGAAATAAAGCCAGAGTTATTACACATCTAAAAAAAAAACTAGGTATAAATCACATATTCCATTAAGGTTCGCACTGCAGTCAGTGCTGTAGTATTATACATGCAGTTAAGCCCCAGATGATGAGAATCATTTAAGATTAATTACCTTGCTGTCAGTTGGGTTGGAGAGGTCTGCGGCTGTGCCTTCAGGTTTGGGGTGGCTTGACCTTGCTGTTGCTACATGTCTGGGTGCTGCCTTTCAAACTACAATGCTGGAAAACCATTAGTGCCATTCTCCCTCACTATGCTGCTTTAAGAGAAGAGGAAGGGATATACAGATAGACAAGTTACCGGACTGCCAGCCCTTTTTCCAGCTTTATGTTCTGTGTGTCGATTACCTCCACCCTGTGGTATATGGCTGTCTCCTCCTCCTCCTCCATCATCTGCTGCAGGGCTGCCTTTGCTCCCTTTCCTCAGCCGTGCCACTTCCTGCTGCAACTTTGCAATCTTCCCTTGCATGTTTTCACAGCACAAGGGAGTCCAGAGCAACAGTAGAGATGCCTCACGTTACAAATAATGAATCTGGCCAGGCTGAGTCCCACAGCTGGATTATGGGTTTTAGAGTCACAGAGGTCTCCAGCAGAGAAAAAGGCCTTCGGCCCATCGAGTCTGCGCTGGTCAAACAAGTGCCTAACTATTCTAATCCCATTTTCCAGCACTAAGCCCATAGCCTTGTATGCCATGGGATCGCAAGTGCACATCCAAATACTTCTTAAATGTTATGAGGGTTTCTGCCTCTATCACCCTTTCAGGCAGAACAGAGAAAAATATAGATCAATTCCAGCACCAAAAAAAAAAGACTTTCTAAAAGCACACTTAAGCTGCACTGTCTCAAAATTGCAAACTCTCTCAATAGCTCCTCCCTCTCCATTTCTTGACAAATTTATGAAAAGTAACTGAAAGTGGGTTTAACTTCCCAGCAGTACACGCTTTCAGAACTTTAGGGATTATTGATTGCTGAAATCTCCCTCATCTCTCCCAGAGCAGACACCATGGGCAGAATCTTGCCCTCGGATGGTGGGCGGGCCCCACCGGCACAGCGGCGGGTGGACAGCCGACCCCCGCCACTGAAACGGGGCCCGCCGCCATTTTAAGTGGGCGGGCCAATTAAGGCCCACCCAGCGGCATCCCCGATGGGAAGCGCTATGCGCTTCCTGTGCGGGGGTGAGGGATTCCCCATCAGTCAAAGAGCGCACTTCTTCCTGAGGCAAAGTCCTGTCTCAGGGTGAATACTGACAGTGGAAAAAACTTTAAAAATACAAACATTAAAAAATTACTAACCTGTCCCCCTCATGTGCCAATGTCACACGAGATGGGACATGTTAATAAAGAACACATAAACTTTATTATTTTTGTACAAAACGGACATGAAACTTCATCCTGCCAGTGGATGAAGTTTCAGCAATAATCTGGACCCCACTGGGGCTCCTGGCCTGCCCGCCAGCCTTAAGCTTGGACGGGCAGGTCTTTAATTACTTTAAACAGCCTGCCAATGGCCTCAATTGGCCATTGACAGGTCGGCGGGCGGACAGCTGATTTCACTGTCCACCCACCTTCCTAAAAATTTTAATGGACTGGGATGACGTCGGGGATTCCTCCCGACGTCATCCCGCGTTATTTTCCCCTCGGCGACCAGGCCCCGCCCCCAAATCGCCAAGGGGAAAATCCTGGCCCATGTAGATGGCTTCTTACAGGTTGCAGATTCAAACTGCCCGCACCTGCTGAGTGCTATTCACAATGGCCAATCACATTTCAGCTTTGCTGAGGTCTGGCCAATCAGCGTAACGAAGGGGCGGGACCTCCGATTTCGAGGTTGGGGGCGGGGTCAGGAACACGTGCCAAAATCTCACAGAGCCAATGAGGTTCCTCCGATCGGAAACCAGTTCCGGTATTGTTCCAAATCAAAAATAGTTGGAAAAACTCAGCAGGTCTGACAGCACCTGTGGAGAGGAACACAACTGACATTTCGAGTCTGTATGACTCTTCATCAGAACTAAGGAAATGGAGGAATGAGGTGAAATATAAGCTGGTTGAGGGTGGTGGGACAGGTAGAGCTGGATAGAGGGCCAGTGATAGGTGGAGGCAAAGAAGAGATTGCCAAAGATGTCATAGACAAAAGGACAAAGGGGTGTTGGCAGCCCATTTCGATCCCTTCCCCCCACCCCACCCCCACTAGGGCCATCTGCCACTTGCTTGTCCTGGCTGCTACCCTTAATGTCCCCATTAGCACATTCCTTAGATAATATCACCACCGTCAACACCCTTTGTCCTTTTGTCTATGACATCTTTGGCAATCTCTTCTTTGCCTCCACCTATCACTGGCCCTCTATCCAGCTCTACCTGTCCCACCCCCCTCAACCAGCTTATAATTCACCTCATTTCTCTATTTCCTTAGTTCTGATGAAGAGTCATATGGACTCGAAACGTGAACTGTGTTCCTCTCCGCAGATGCTGTCAGACCTGCTGAGTTTTTCCAGCTATTTTTGTTTTTGTTTCAGATTTCCAGCATCCGCAGTATTTTGCTTTTATCCGGTACTGTTCCTACGCGAGGAGGAGGCCTTTGTGCTCAGCGCCATATTTGCTGAAGCTGAAATTCAAGGAAGCACCATTATAGGTTGAATAAAATAAAAACGCGGAACTTCTTGTTGGGCCCTGGCTTCTCCCTACATCTCTACCGCTGGTCCCAGGTAAGGATGAGTGCGTGAATCTGTGTGTGAGTATCTGTGAATGAGTGAGGTTGAGTGAGTCTAAGTGAGGGTTGGGTGAGTGAGGCTAAGTGCGAGTGAGTCGATGAGGGAGAGTGAGTGGGTGAGGGTGCCCGCGTGCAGCACGCCCATCAAGGTGACATTTCTCTGACTGCTGGGTCTCCTCCATTTGACTCTGCCACCCCCTCCACCACCTCCTCTTCCTCTCCACCACCTCCTCTTCCTCTCCACCTCCTCCTTCTCCTCTTCCTCTCCCCCCACCTCCACCTCAACACCTGGATTGGCTGCGCAGGTATCTTGTACCAGTTGTGGTGGATCCAGGCAGCTATGCTCACAGCCACATCCCTCTCTATTTAGTTGTGTCTTTGAGTACGGCTCAACATGTGGGAACTCTCCATTTTGGTTATGTTGCCTGTACTGTAATTTCATTGTGCGCAAAAAAACAATCGGAAATAATTAAATGAGGATGTAATGGATTTTCATTTTGGAAATGGGTATTTTCCAGCCTGTGAACTATTGCAGATTAAGCACCAGTCCCATTCCCATAGACGTGAGGCTGATAATTGTTCAGCTGCCCAAAACTCACATTTAAATCAGAAGAATAGGGACACATTGGAGTCCCAATGTGACCATATTGGGGCACGGGGCATGCTCAACTTCAACCTGTCCCCAGTTCAATCTCCCTGTGTAAATCACAACAGGGCATAGCCCAAAGTTGACTGACAAAATTGGGGGTGAAATGCTTTCTGGTTGGTTTCTCGCTGGTTTCTGGTTGACCCTGGGTACATACCGGTTATTCTGGCTCAGATGTGGCCTGGTTGCAGCTGCTTTTTCCTTAATGCAAGCTTGATTATGGGGGCATCGAAGATAAGTAAGGAAAAAACAAAATGGGAGATTCAAAGGACAGAGTTCTTGCTGTCTCTCAGTCAGAGGGTGAATGGTTCATGCCCCATTCCAGAAACTGAAGCACACAATCTAGGCTAACACTACACTGCAATATATTGGAGGTGGTGTCTCATCAGATGATGCATTAGACAGAGTCTGCCATCTTAGGTGGATATAAATGTTGCCATGGCACTAGTCAAAGATGAGCAGGGGAATTCTCCTCATCCTTGAGCCTGTACCTATCCAACAAACTCCAGCACTAAGAATTCAAATTGTCCCGTCATTATCTCATTGCTGTTTGTGGACCTTGCTGTGCAAATTATATTAAAAAAAGGGAATTATATTCCCTCATATTACAAAAGTACTTAGTTGGCTGTAAAGAACTTTGAAATGTTCTGAAGTTGGGAAAGGTGCTGTGTAATTGCAAGTTCCTTTCTATCTTTTTGGTAAGGGAGAAGTGAATACAGTGAGAGACAGACTGACAAGCAGAAAGTTGGAAAAGTAAAGAAAACACGTGGAATGTTCAAACAGAGAAAAAGAAACAAAAAGAGAGACTCCACCAAAGGGGGAACGAGAAGGAACTCAAGTGCGGAGAGGGAAAACCAATGCCGAGAGGAAAGAGCAGAAAGCAAAGAAACGAAGTGCTTATTTCCCAGGTGTCAATAATACTAATGCTGAGTTGCTGTCAATTATGAACTGCCAGGATTGTGTGAATGTTCGTTTTGGTGTAGATTTTTCAACATGAGTTAACTCATCAATAAACTTATTCATAACAGACTAAAAGGTCAATTCAGCTTGTTTATTCGTGGGCAAATTGAATCAAATTAAGTAACATACATTTTCCATTACTCAATCACTGGCCCAGATTTTTTTTTTTATTCATACACGGGATGTGGGCTTCGCTGGCTGGGCCAGCGTTTATTGCCCATCCCTAGTTGCCCTTGAGAAGGTGGTGGTGAGCTGCCTTCTTGAACTGTTGCAGTCCATGTGGTGTAGGCACACCCACAGTGCTGTTAGGAAGGGAGTTCCAGGATTTTGACCCAGCGACAGTGAAGGAACGGTAATATATATTTCCAAGTCAGGATGGTGACGGATTGGAAGGGAACTTCCAGGTGGTGGTGTTCCCATCTATCTGCTGCCCTTGTCCTTCTAGGTGGTAGTGCTCGTGTTTGGAAGGTGCTGTGGAAGGAGCCTTGGTGAATTCCTGCAGTGCATCTTGTAGATGGTACACACTGCTGCTACTGTGCGTCGATGGTGGAGGAAGTGAATGTTTATGGATGTGGTGCCAATCAAGCTGCCTGCTTTGTTTTGAACGGTGTCCAGCTTCTTCAGTGTTGTAGGAGCTGCACTCATCCATGCAAGAAGGGAGTATTCCATCACATTCCTGACTTGTGCCTTGTAGATGGTGGACAGGTTCTGGGGAGTCAGGAGGTGAGTTACTCGTCACATGATTCCTAGTCTCTGACCTGCTATTATAGCCACAGTATTTATATGGCTAGTCCAGTTCAGTTTCTGGTCAATGGTGACCCTCAGGATGTTGATAGTGGGGGTTTCAGTGATGGTAATGCCATTGAACATTAAGGGGCGATGGTTAGATTCTCTCTTGTTAGAGATGGTCATTGCCTCACACTTGTGTGGCAAGAATATTACTTGCCATTTGTCCAGGTCTTGTTGCATTTGGACATGGACTGCTTCAGTATCTGAGGAGTCGCAAATGGTGCTGAATATTGTGCAATCATCAATGAACAACCCCACTCCTGACCTTATGATGGAAGGAAGGTCATTGATGAAGCAGCTGAGGATGGTTGGGCCTAGGACACTTCCCTGAAGAACTCATGCAGTGATGCCCTGGAGCTGAGATGATTGACCTCCAACAACCACAACCATCTTCCTTTGTGCTAGGCATGACTCCAACCAGCGGAGAATTTTCGCCTTGATTCCCATTGACTCCAGTTTTGCTAGGGCTCTTTGATGCCACACTCGGTCAAATGCTGCTTTGATGTTAAGGACAGTCACTGTCACCTCACCTCAGGAGTTCAGCTCTTTTGTCCATGTTTGAACCAAGGCTGTAATGAGGTCAGGAGCTGAGTGGCCCTCGCGGAATCCAAACTGGGCATCAGTGAGCAGGTTATTGCTAAGCAAGTGCCGCTTGATAGCACTGTTGATGACCCCTTCCATTACTTTACTGATGAGCGAGAGTAGACGGATGGGGCGGTAATTGGCTAGGTTGGATTTGTCCTGCGTTTTGTGTACAGGGCATGCCTGGGCAATTTTCTACATAGCCAGGTAGATGCCAGTGTTGTAGCTGTGCTAGGGGTGCGGCAAGTTCTGGAGCACAGGTCTTCAGTACTGTTGCCAGAATTTTGTCAGGGCCCATAACCTTTGCAGTATCTAGTGCCTTCAGCCGTTTCTTGATATCATGTGGAGTGAATCAAATTAGCTGAAGACTGGCATCTATGATGCTGGGGAGCTCTGGAGGAGGCCGAGATGGATCCTCCACTTGGCACTTCTGGCTGAAGGTTGTGTCAAATGCTTCAGCCTTATCTTTTGCACTGCTGTGCTGGGCTCCTCCATCATTGACAATGTGGATATTTATGGAGCCGCCGCCTCCAGTGAGCTGTTTAATTGTCCACCGCCATTCACAACTGGATGTGGCAGGACTGCAGAACTTAGATCTGATCCGTTGGTTGTGGGATCGCTGAGCTCTATCACTCACTGCTTATTCTGTTTGGCACACAAGTAGTCTTGTTTTATAGCTTCACCAGGGGTTGACACCTCATTTTTAGGTATGCCTGGTGCTGCTCCTGGCATGCCCTCCTGCACTCTTCATTGAACCAGGGTTGATGCCCTGGCTTTGTGGTAATGGTAGAGTGGGGGATATGCCAGGCCATGAGGTTACAGATTGCGTTCGAGTACAATTCCGTAGTGACAGCAAAGCTGTCGGCATTCGCCATCACTACTGTCAATCCAACAGCATCTTCTGGCATCTGCATATACACAGTTAAATGCAGAAATCATTGCTGTCAGTGATCCCTCACTCCTCCACAGGGTGCGCTGTCGTTTGATTTTAGTGGGCGGTTTTTCATAAGTTAGTGGCACTTTGACATTGACCATAAAACCCAGGCTATTATACCAACTCTGTTTAAATTACCAATGGGGCTAGGGTGAATACTACTAACCCATCAATATTCTCCACATTGTTGATCTACATAATGCACTGAATTTCCTACATACAATTGAATTTCATTTTGATTCATGGGGAAATGCATTAAATAGGTGTTAATTATCTTGTACCTTTCTGGCATGCTTCCTGGAATGCACAAGTTCTGATCTATTTAAAAAATCACATACAATGAAGGAGATAATAAGGGCTGATGGAAATCAATTAGAAATCACAGGATTGATGTGAACTTGTACTTTTTGTACTCTATTCTCATTTTTTAAAAAACCACCCCAGAAAAATTTACACTTTGTTAAATGAGGTGTTGGGTTTTAAACAGCGCACTGGCTCATAATTACCGTTGATAAGCATCTCTGGCCCTGAAAAGCTAATTTTATACTTCTGTAATGTCAAATTTCTCTACTTCAGGACAAAAAAGTAGATTTTAAAACAATAAACATATATTTTAAGTTTGTTTTTGATCTTTTAGCTTCTACCTAAATCCCAGGTGTGTCCGCCAATCATTTATTTCACATTCTGTAAAGTGATTAAAAAGTGAATAATAACATTTGCTTGTTTCTTCTTGATTTGTTTTGTGAATTCTTCGATGTGATTGTCTGCTTAGCCTGCTTGATGGCATCACTGTTGCTGGGAACCAGGGATCTCCTCTATGTGGCTTCAAAATTGAATTAATGCTGGGAAAGGTGAAATCCATGCCACAAGAGCTCGTTCGATTTTTGTGGGCGGCTTTCCATAAGTCAGTGGCAGTTTGACACTGACCGCAAAACCCAGGCTATTATATCAACTCTGTTTACATTACCAGTGGGGCTAGTGTTAGTGCTCTTTCTTCACATTGTTGATCTGTATAGAGAAGTGAATTTCCTACGTACAATTGAATTTCACCTTGACTCATGGGGAAATGCATTTAATGAGTGTTAATTATCTTGCGCCTTTTTGGCATGCTTCCAGGAATGCACAAGTCTAGTCTATTCAAAGTTGTATTTAATACGATAACGCATACAGTATAGGAGCCAATAAGATCAGTTTAGTTCGGATGAATGGTCATCAACCTGAAAGATTGGGTGGGATTTTGGGTTTTACACCAAGACCCCAACTTCAGAGCAAAATGGGGGCTCACAAGCTGGTAACGTTTTATCCTGAACTGGCCAATCAGTGGCCAGGGGGCAGGCTTACTGTCCAATTAAGGATGGCAGGTGGGCCCTCAAAGCTGGAGGGCCAATAGGAGGAGCCTTCTGGCTGGAGAATTCCGGTAAGTCTCTACCAGTAGGCCTTATTTGGCCTTTAATTCCTATTGGCTATCTGTCGCTTGCAGGTGGCTAGCCCTGCTTCCCTATCCCACACTTGGAAAAGTGGCCTGTGGGGGGGATGGTGCCAACAAGTGGTGTAACATTTTGTGTCCCACCTTCCTGCATGCTCATCCAAGATATCTACACTCCTCCAATTCTGGCCTCTTGTGCATTCCCAGTTATAACAGCTCCACCATTGGCAGCCACAGCTTCAGTTGCCTAAGGCCCTGGAATTCCCTCCCTAAACCTCTCTATCTTTCTACTTCACTTTCCTCCATTAAGCCACTTTTTAAAATCTACCTCCTTGACCAAGCTCATCTGACCTAATATCTCCTCATGTGGCTCGTTGTCAGACTTTGTTTTATTGTGTTCCTGTGAAGTATCTTGGGTCATTTCATTGTTTTAAAGGCAATTTAGAAATATCAGTTGTTGCTGTATTACTTATGATCAGCACTTGTCAAGGCATGTGGAGAATATTCCATCACATTCCTGACTTGTGCCTTGTAGATGGTGGACAGGCTTTGATTTCCATTGACTCCGTTTTGGCTAGGACTCCTTGATGCCGCATTCTGTCAAATGCTGCCTTGATGTCAAGGGTAGTTATGCCACCCCAACTCTTGAGTTCAACTCTTTTGTCCATGTCTGGACCAAAATGAGGTTGGGAGCTGGGTGGCCCTGGTGGAACATAAGCTGAGAACTGAGCATCAGTGAGCAAGTTATTGCTGAGTAAGTGTCACTTGATGACACTGTTGGTGAACCTTTCCATCACTTTGCTGATGATTGAGAGTAGACTGATGGGGCAGCTATTGGCTGGGTTGGATTTGTCCTGCTCTTTGTGGATAGGACATACATGGGCAATTTTTCACATTGCTGGGTTGTTACCAGTGTTGCAGCTGTACTGGAACAACTTGGCTAGGGGCATGGTTAGTTCTGGAGCACAAGTCTTCAGTACTATTACTGGAATGTTGCCAGGATCCATAGTCTTTGCAGTATCGAGTGCCTTCAGCTGTTTCTTGACGTCGCGTAGAGTGAATCAAATTGGCTGAAGACTAGAACAAAAACAGAAAATGCTGGAAAAACTCAGCAGGTGTAACAGCATCTGTGGAGAGAAAGACAGAGTTAACGTTTCAAGTTCATATGACTCTTTAAAGCTAAAGAGAAGTAAAAATGTGATGAAATTTATCTCTCCACATATGCTGCTGAGTTTTTCCAGCATTTTCTGTTTTTGTTTCAGATTTCCAGCAATCTAGAGTATTTTGCTTTTATCATATGGCTGAAGACTGGTATCTGTGATGCTGGGGACCACAGGAGGAGGCCGAGATGGATCATCCACTCGTCACTTTTGGCTGAAGATGGTAGCAAATGCTTCAGCCTTTTCTTTTGTACTGACGTGCCGGGCTTCCTCATCATTGAGGATGGGGATATTTGTGGAGCCTCCTCCTCCAGTGAGTTGTTTAATCATCCACCACCATTCATGACTGGATGTAGCAGGGATCTGCACGTTGGTTTTGGGACCACTTTACTGCCATCTATCGCATACTGCTTCCGCTGTGTGTGATTGAAGTAGTCCTGTGTTGTTGATTCACCAGGTTGACACCTCATTTTTAGGGATGCCTGGTGCAGTCCCGGCAGGCCCCCCTGAACTTTTCATTGAACCAGGGCTGATCATCCAGCTTGATGGTAATGGTAGGGTGGTGGATATGCCCGGCAACCCAATTAAGTGCCTCATCCTACCATTGCAGGTATTAATCCACTGGCAGGTGAGGGGCTCACCATGCAGAGAAAAGGACAAACAAACCTCTGCAGTGCCTGATCGAGAGACCCGGCATCAAGAAGGTGTGCCTGCTGAGAGACACACCCCTGACCTTGCTGTGGACACCCCTCTCCCACAACCCCTACCTAGTGACCCCCGGCCGCCATCACTCACCTGTAGCCATGGATCCAGTGACAATACAAGGTCTCAGGCAGGTGTTGTACCGGCAACAGCCACTGCCTCCCCAGTGGCGCTACCAGTCAAAAAAGCTGCTAGTCTCTGATTGGCTGGCAGCTCTCAGCAGTCGGGACTTCTGTCCTCCACCCCAGCTCTCTCTCCACACCCCCACCAACCACCCCCTCCCCCCCACCCACCTCCTTGATCCTGGGGAAGGCCCACCTGAGTGGCACTTAATTTGGTGGGCCTTCCCCAACAGAGGCAGCGCGGGTTTCTCACTGGCTGTCCAACCAGCAGGCGATAGCCCCATTGCTTTCATTAAGTGCTGCCATTCATGTTCACAACTTGAACAGCTGAGCAGTGGCATTAAATGGGAAACACAGATTCAACACAGCTCCAACTTGGCAGCTAAACATCGTGCTATGTTCTAGACAGCAGATAACCTGCAAAGTACGCAAACGAGATTAGCTTTTTGGATATAAAATAGCATGTTAAATATGCTATTAGCATTAGGAACATAATAGTAGTCTTTGTAGCTTTTGATAACAATTAATACATTGACAGCAAGCTGGCAATGCGAGAGTTTTCCCTGATGACAACTTTAGATATAAAATAGTTGATGAATTAGAGAAGACTACAATATTAATGGTTTACATGAAAAGACCAAAACTTTCTGCACAAAGGGGTTTGATCATATAAAGTAAAGGAAAACATTCTTTGGGTCAATGTGGTGACACCAGGCATAAAAATATAAACAACTTCCATTTATATCCTATTGTATCACCTCTCAGAGCATTTTACTGATGCTACTTCAGTGAGCAGAGCAACCATTACACACATTACTAGATGTGATGTGCCGAATGGCCTCCTTCTGTGCAGTAACAACACTATGACATAATTGGAAAAACCAAGACTGGCATTTCAGTAGTGAGTGCAGTATCGTTGATTGTTCTGTCATTTGATGATAGGTGAAATCATGGCCCCATCTGCCTGTTCCAGTAGTTCAAATGTTAAAAAGAATAATCACTTGATGAAGAACAGGGAATTATTCCGGTACCTTAGTCTGCAATCTTCTCTTAATCAGCAATGAGCCCAAGAAACCTAATTCATATTGCTGCAGCTTGTGGGACCTTGCAACATGCAAAATAACTGCTGCACTCACCTAATGCACCATTAACAATATTGCACTTCATATTAAGATGTCAGTCTAGGTGGGACTTCTAATTATCACAGAATTATGTGCAAAATGGCTTCTGTGTTCACCTGAATAGGGCATAATTACATTTTCATGCATGATTTCATGACAATGGCCCAAAAATTGACCCTTATAAGCTCTTAGAAATGATTACAATGTGACATTGTCTTCTTTAGCTGGAGAATACTACATGGCATGGATAAGGGAAACAAAAAAAGAAACACCAAACATAATTGAATTGCTCCCTAGCCGGCTTCAGCCTCAGCGTTTCTAAGGACCGCAAATGACTTCAGGAGGACACAGGTTGCTAGGCTGGGGAGATAGATTCTGATGAAGTGGAAATGTGACGTGGTGTGAAACTTTAGAGTGAAGGGGAAGGAGAGGAAAAGTTAAATGGTGAAACTCGAAAAGAAGCAGAGGCGCAGACTTAGGAGTTTAAATACAAAAATCTTTGAAGTCTGTAATATTGAGTCCATTCAACCCTTTGAAAAACCCTCATCATCCACAAGTCTAGAAAAAAAATTGTGGGTTGTTCAGTAAACGTTGTACAGCTGCTTCTTTCACTCTAATTCTTTTTCTTTTTTCTGTCTGGCCTGATCTCCCGCACAAATAGAAATTATTTTAAAATGGGGACAATTCTTTATATTCTTTCAGTTTTATTTTATTCTAATCTCTATAGATGGCTTCCAGACAAAAATGTTCTTCTGAGTTAATATTTTTAGATTCCAAATTGGTTTGCAAGTAACAATTGGTTCGCAAAGTAATAACTGCCCCGCTAATCAGGCCCGTGGTTTATCTGACTTAGTGACCAGAAGAATGAAAGCAGAGTTTATTCTACGTAATGGATTGATGAGAGATGGGGCAGGATCATCCCAGATTTGCGTGAAGTGCAGCAGCGGGCAGGATAAAGGACATTTTACCCACCAGCCACAATGGCAACGTTTCACGCATTGTTGACCCCTTCCCAGCACATCCCGCCTCATTAATAACGCTTTCCCCGGAAGCACGCCGGGTCACGGGCAGGACTGCCTCTGATTCTCCCACCCTGCTGTCACCTCAGGCCTTCAGTAAACCAGGCACCAAAATTTAAAGGCAGACCCTGCACAGAGCTGGCATTCTTCAAGGGATACGAAGCTGCTGAGAACTGATGGCTGCCAAAGGGAGGGAACATGCTGCCCCCAAATTTAGCAACGCTTCCCTCGAGCGCCTATTGGATGCATAGAGGCCAGCCGTGAAATCCTCTACCCCCACCCTAGCTGAAGACCAGCAGGCAAGGTCACCAATTCAGCATGGGAGTGGTGGTCAGCGCCAATGCCCTACAAAAGAGGACAGCCATCCAGTGCAGGAAGAGCTCTCATCCAATCCACCACGGTAAGTCAACCACCTCAACACTCTCAACTCACATATTCACAAACCCATCACACATCCACAGGGATCTCACACCTCAAGGGACAACACCACTAACTCTCACACACACCCTCACAATTCCATCAGGCTAATATCATCTGCAGCTTGATTCCTCATCCTGTCCATGGTTCTGCTCACCACGCAAACATTCCACACAGTTTCATATATCCTGCCCATCTGTTTTCGTGCAGGAGAAGCTGGATCACATCAGCAGGGAGAATTCACAGACAGGGGGCATGGTGGCCCACATTAGACCCCTCACTCACTTTGAGGACTGTGCCATCACGCTGACTGGTGAGGGTGTGGACTGTGCCTGCGGCGACAGTGAATCGGTGGCAAACACCCACATTAGGATCCTGCACCACATCATCCCTCTCTCAACGCAACTGTGAGTGCTCTCACTCTCTCTCTCTCCTGCTTTTGACTCTGCTGCCATGCAATAATCATCTCTACTTTGGTTCATAGGGAACTCTGACAAGCGACCAATACCCTCAGCCAGCCAGTCCCTCAGCTCCATCCAGGTCCTCATCTCCAGCTAAGAGGACACCTCCTCCATTGAAGAGCTGGAGATAAGCAGACTGGAAGATTCTTCACAGAGCTTACCCACACCCTCCACCAGAACAGGGACACACACATCGGTGGGACCTAGACCTAGAGCAGGCTCGGGTTCACAATCTGGTGGTCACCGCATGGACACGTGTCCACAGCAGGAGGAGGCAGGTTCAGCTGAGCTCCAAGGCACTCAGAGGAACGCTGGAGAAGAGGCATCTGTGAGGTCCGAGTCAGATGAACAGCCTCTGGATTCGGCCTTCCACCTCATACTGGAGAGTCAGCAGAAGGTGGGGGGAACATCACACAGAGCCATTGGAAGCCCTCAACAGAGTGATATGTGAGTCAGAGGAGTGAGAGACGTCTGCCTGCTCTAATGAAATAGTGCCCACATGTGCTCACATTGAGGTCTCCGTGGGGAGGATGGCAGATGCCATGGAGACCCTAGTCCAGGTAGTCATGGGTGAGTTCCTGCAATGGCAACATGAGAGGAAAACTGGGCACCTCGAGGAGTCAGGCTGGGGCCCCTTGGGCACCCAAAAGGAGGAGGCGTGGCAGCTGGACACCCCTGGGCCATTCGCACAGAAATCTCAGTGGCTGTCCTCTCCCTCCGAGTCCCCTTTGCCTGTGACACACTTAACCTCATCCTCTGTCACTACAGAGGGAGCAGCTGGCCCACAGTAGGACTGCCAAAGCAAGCTGGGGCCCTCAAGGCCTCGGACCTCCAGAGGGCCCATGCCAAAGTCATCAGAGGCAGCAGGGCCAACCATTGCACAGGCTGTCTCCACCCCTGCTGCAGATGTCAGGGCAGCACCTAGAGGAAGTGGTAGGGCTAGAAAAGTTAAGAATTTCTGATCACAAGCGATTGCACAGGTGAACATTTTGTCACTTTATAATTTGAAAATATATTCACTTTCGCTGAGTAATGTGTAATGGTGTCTTTCAGCTTCATTTACAGACTTTGCAAGTCCTCCGCCTGCATCTCCCCCCCACCACACTGGCAGTTCAGCTGCATGCAGCTGGACCACGAGTGATCCTGGAGGGAGAAGCGTGTGTGGGGCAGGGCCTTTCGGAGCCTCATGAAAGCACACGGATCCTTCCTCCATCACACTCATCTCACTGTGCTGAGCATTTTCAATGCTGCCTGTTGGGGTTCTCTGTCAGTTGTCCATCTGAGCTGACCCTGCATCTCCGCCCACCCACTGCTCACACTCCCATGCAGCACCTGTGCCCGGCCAACAAGAGGCTCCTCTCAATCTTGATTTCAGAAACATGGTCATAGTAAGATTTCTCTCAGCTCCCCATCCTTTCCCCTCCCCCAGTCCCATGTACTTTCTCCCATCACTGTCGACACCCTCCTGGCATCACCTTCCACCACACCACCACTAACCAGAACCCTTGTCTTTCCGGGAGTCCAGATGAATGTGCCACATTCCCTACCTTCCCAAGAATCCGACCCCCATCCACATTGACCTCCCCAACCACCTCCTTCCCATTCCTAGGGTCAGTGTCTGTCTATGAGTCTCCACCAACCACTCTCGCCGTCCCTTCTGCCACTACCGTCACACCCTCACCCTCCCGCCCTTCTGGCTCACTCTGCCCCCTCTCATACTCACCATTCCTTCCCACCACGCCCACCTCATTTCACTCCCCAGGAGGCAGTCATTGACCTCACAGACTCCTCCCTTGTACATTCACCCTTACTCCCTCTTCCACTCTTGTTCCCTCCTCCCTCCAGACTCCTTCCTCCCTTGGAACTCCTTCCCCTCCAAACTCCTTCCCCCCCCAAAAGCCCTTTCCCTCTCCAAACTCCTTCCTCCCCCCAAAGCCCTTTCCCTCTCCAAGCTCCTTCCTCCCCCGAAGCCCTCTCCCCTTCCAAATTCCTTCCCTTACTCCTCCCTTCTCCCTTACACATACCTCCCAGTTGCTGCATTCTCCCCCATTACACCCTCCTCTTTCCATACCCACTCCCCCACCAACCTCACCCCACCCACCACCTTCATACCCCCTCTCCCGTGACAGCCTGCTCAGTATGAGATGCATGTGTTCCTCCAGGGTCCAGTAGCTTTAGTGCTCCAGCATCTTCTGCCCCTCAGATGTCGGTGGTGTAAGCAAGGCCCTAATGGTAAGTCCCGACTTCTGCACGTCACACTTGTCAAGACGTGTTCTGGGCCGGCATGTATTCCCGCCAACATGGGCAGTAAAGTTGACGTGGGGGGAATGACTCCAGTGAGCAGGCAAGATGATGAGATGCAAATGCATTGAAATTAGGTTCCCGATGTTGGATGGGGGCAGTCATTAACGGGAGGAGCAGATGATCGCAAACTGGTTTTACGACAGCGTAAAACCAATTTTTGGCCTTCTCGCCATATTGTCCACTCACACCCACCTTGACGCCCAATGCCCAC
This sequence comes from Cetorhinus maximus, assembly GCF_964194155.1. Classification (NCBI taxonomy): domain Eukaryota; kingdom Metazoa; phylum Chordata; class Chondrichthyes; order Lamniformes; family Cetorhinidae; genus Cetorhinus; species Cetorhinus maximus. The sequence goes on from NC_135881.1 coordinate 21,688,035, forward strand.
GGGGGTGGAAAATTACCAGGAGCCAGTTTAGAAAGACAAGGAAAGGAGAATGGGTCTAAGTGGGTTTCAGAGAGCCACAGTCATGAGGGAAATCCTTTTGTGTTGTAGTTCTTCATCCAAATGGTGCTCCTTAAACAGTTAAAGTCCACCTGGTAAAGTATGAGCAGACCATTGCAATGCTGTGTAACTTGACAGTGTAACTCATGCGACTTTTTGACAGCACAACCCAAATAACCAGGTCAAAAGACTTTTCAAAAGTAATTGCAAGACAGTCTTAGCAAGGACACCTTTATCATCTGATTGATGAATGCAGTTTATGAATTTCAGTAAATGAGATTGTGTAGGGGTTAAACCTGAAAGCAAATTGTTTGACATTGAGTATCTGATTACAGTTTAGATATTCATAGACACGGCTGTAAGTCATCCCGAGATCTTAGCTGAGATTGGTATTAAAGAAATCGGTTCACAATTACTTTGCATCTGACATAAAACCTGACTTAATGATGGAAAAATCTGCACATATTCATTCCTGTTGAAATAATAATTTGAAAGACAAGTTTATTATGCAAGCAGGAACACTTAATTGATTCTGATGGAGAATAATAAGTCTTCAAATGAAGTTGTTGTAGTTAATGCAGAGGGGAAGCACTATACTTTACTGATTTGCTGAGCACCCTGCAACTAAATACTTTAGATTACATCGTATTACCCAGAATTTACAGCACAAAAGCAAGCCATTCAATCCAACAGTTCCACGTCATTGTTTATGCTCTACAGTCATGAACCTCCTCCCAGCATTCCTCACCATCACCTTCAACATATCTTTTTACTCCTTTCTACCTCATGCATTTATCTAAAGTCCCCTTAAATGCATCTTTATTAGTCCCATCAACTACTCTTTGTAGTAGAGACTTCCACATTTAACCACCCTCTGGACAAAAAAGTTTTCCCTGAATTCCATGTTGGATTTATCGATGAATATCTTGTATTTATGGCCTCACTTCAGGCCTCCTCCACAAGTAGAAAAATCTTCTCTACATCTACCCTATCAAACTCTTTCAGACCTCTATCAGGTAACCCTCGGTCTTCTCTCCTCTTCTTCACGAGAAAAGACTCCCAGCTGATAGATATAACCTCTATGTTCTGGTATTGTTCTGGTAAATTGTTTTTTGCATCTTCTCCAGTGTCTCTATGTCCTTTTTATAATGTAGAGACACTGTTCACAGTTCTCCAAGTGTGGTCTAACCAGGGTTCTGCACAAACTTAATGCAACCTCTCAGCTTTTCAATCCTATCCCTCCAGAAATGGCCCCAGTGCTTTGTTTGCTTTTTCAGGAACTTATGCTTTGTGGTTTGTGTATCTCTACCTCCCAGATGACTCTGTTCCTCAACCCCATTTAGATTCTTATTCTTCAAGAGACATGTGGCCTCCTATTCTACCTACCAAAGTTGCTAGCCTCATATTTATATTGAATTTCATTTGCCAATTACATACACGTTCTAGAAGTTTGCTAATGTCCTCCTGTATTTTGTTGCATTCCTCCTCTGTATTAACTACATCCCAACAACTGACTGTCATCCCCAAATTCTAAAATTGTACTTTTAATTCCCAAGTTCAAATTAGTGAATAATAGAATAACAGTGGCCCCAACAACAGTCCTTGTGGAATGCCACTTCCCAACTTTTGAAAGTCTGAGTTACTATTCAACCTTTGACCTGGAGAATCTGGCACAGATGGTTGTGTAGTGATAATGTCACTGGACCAGCAAGCCAGAGGCCCAGGCTAATGTTCTGGGGACATGGGTTCAAGTCCCCCACCATGGTAGCTGGTGGAATTTAAATTCAATTAATGAAATCTGGAACCTAGTCTCCATAATGGTGACCATGAACCTATCTGGTTCACTAATGCCCCTTAGGATTGGAAATCTGCTGCCCTTACCTGGTCTGGTCTGAACTCCAAATTGGCAGTAACGTGGTTTACTCTTAACTGCCTTCTGAAATGGCTTGCCGTTCAGTTCTAAGGCAATAAGGGATGAGTAAGAAACGCTGGCCTTGTCAGAGATGCCCACATTCCATGAAAGAATAAAAAAAATTCTCTGTTATCAATTTTAGGGTCAACTTACTATTGATTTTGCTACTTGACCACTGACTTTATTGCCACCTCTCGCCTGAATCCTATGATAGAATCTGTGGTTTGTGCAGTTTGAGTGAGCAGCATCAACAGGTGTCTCCGAGCAGTGTTTGCTGTGCCAGGGACTCAGGGTTCTGCATGACCCCCGTTCGGTACTCTGCTGCTCAGGATCACTCAGGGGTCTGATGCTTTTGGGAGCCCCATTGTGAAGGTTGGAGTGCTGCTGGGATTGAGGCGGCTTTAGTGGGAGTGCCTTGGGTTGAGCAGCTGGGCCTGGGGTGGGGCCTGAAGGTATTGATGTGTCTGGACCACAGCCCAGAGATACAATCAGTGGATGCCATTGTGATAGAATTGTGATAGAAGCGTTGGCCCAGCCTCCAAAAGGGCACAAAAAACAGCAATCCTATTAACCTCCCCTTCCCCCCTCCAAGCAGGTAAAACCAGTAAAACTTGAAAATAACTGGTATTGGTCCAAACTGGTCTTGTATACCTTAAATCGAAATCCGGTTCAGACCAGTACCAGTCACTTCCAGGTTTTGCTGGATTTTCTTTCTGGTTAATGTGGAATCAGGCTCATGTGACCAAGTTTACACGGGAGAAGGAGGTTGTGGCACTGCTGAAAAAAGGAGAACACAAAGGCAGGGATAATAAAAAATTAAGGTTGCTGCCACTGTTTCAGTTACTTTGAAGTAACTGATTGACCAGGACAAGCCTTTCAGTGCACAGGTACATTACTTATGGTTCACATAAAGGTAATACTGGTGGATCAATGCAATCAAGACTGTCCTGCACAGGGCTGAGAAAATCCTGGAGGAGTGTGCCAAATTGTTGAAGACTGTACCCGTGGAACTGAGGTTGACTGGGAGCTGCTGTCAGATGGGAATTGGTGGCTCAATCCTTGAAGAAAAGGAGTTAGAATTCTACTTGAGGAAGATTAGAGTTTTGAAGGACTTTGTGGCTGAGATTGGTGACATGTATATGTCAAATGGACTGCCTAGTGAGTCCACAAGACCCATCTTTGTTATATCTGTGATTTAACGTGTAATTTATAATCTATATTGACCATGATTTGCCTGTTAATTTATGGCTGATTTATGCCGAGTTTGGTGTGACTCTTAAAGTAAAAGTTATAGGTTTATTTCATCGGGATTGTTCGGTAAATTCAGTTCTTTTGGTTTGTTGATCTCCACGGGGATCATAACAGAACTGGGGGCTCATCCAGGATCAATCCGAATTAGGCCAGGAAATGAGTTCACTGGAGCTTTTCCAAAATTTAAACGAACGAGATCTCACCTTTGCTTTTGTTGCATTCGTTACAAACCAACATGAGTGCCTGTGACACTCGGGGCCCCTCTGGAGAGGGAGGATTTGTCTCAGTGCCTTGCAATAGTTGAGAAAAGATGATTTTAATGCTGCAGTAGAGCAAGCAGAGGTCATCTTAAAACCAGGAGCGGGGAAGGCAGAGATAGCTAAAGAATTGGCTTGCCACATGAAGCTTGAGAAAGAAAAGGCCGTCTCTGCAAGTGCCCGAGTAGAACTAGCCAGAACTCAATTAGGAAAAGTTATAAAAATGTGAAATCTTATCCAGATTTTTTCATTAGGGTCGTTCAGGAAATTAGATTCTTATGGTTTATTGATCTCCACAGGGATCAATAGCACTTCTTTTAATATGCTTGGATGTAATCCATCTGGACCAGGTGTTTTATCCTTTCTAAGTTTGATTAGTTTATCAATTATTTCCCCCTTCCTATCTTAAAAATATGAAATATGTATTTTTAAAAAATTTGTTATAATGTCATGTCTACCATTTTAGTTTCCCTGGTGAATCTAGAGTTTCAAAGAGAAGTGATCTCATTGAAACTTACAAAATTCTTACAGGGCGTGGCAGGGTGGATGTAGATAAGATGTGTCTCCTGGCTGGTGATTCCAGAACCAGGGGGCACAGTCTCAGAACAAGGGGTAGGCCATTTAAGACAGAGATGAGGAGGAATTTCTTCACTTAAGAGGGTGGTGAATCTTTGAAGTTCTCCCCCAGAGGGATGTGGAGGCTCAATCATTGAGCATGTTCGAGACATAAATCGATAGAATTCTGGATACTAATGGCATCAAGAGATATGGGGAAGTGGGAAAAATGGCGTAAGAGATAGTTGATCAGCCATGGTTTGTTCGAATGGCAGAGCAGGCTCGATAGGCCGAATGGCCTACTCCTGCTCCTATTTCTTATGTTCCTATGTTCCTATACCAAGGCAATGTTATTATTTAATATTTCTCTGCCATCTGTGAGCTTATTGTGCGTATCACTTAGTCATCCTAGCTCTATCATACTTTCTTTGGTTATTTGTGTGCTGTAGAATACATTGCTATTTCTTCTTTATATTCCGTCATAATTTAAATCTGTAGTTTCTCTTTGCCTTCCATTTTATAAATTTATTTCCTAATTTTTTCATACTCCCTTTAGTTATCCCCTCCCTTGTTGTCAATGCTCTTCGAGTATGCCTTATACTTAAAATTTGTCTGTATTTCTTTATTCTTCCACATTGTCTCATTGCTGGCTGGCTTGTTCTTGTATTTTTTAGTGGGATACATTTCTCCTGGAACCTTTTTATCACCATTTTATTTTGTTTCTCACTCCTTGGACTGTCCTTTGACGAGTGGAGAGATTAGAAAGGCTTGCTCTCAATTATGAGCCTTTCACTGTGAGCAATCAGATAGTACAATGCATTTGCAAAGAAAACTATTCCAGTCTTAATGCATCTCAGGGCTGTTTTATTAGTACTAAAAACAGTTATTTTAGCTCCTATCTCATGGTCAACCTAATGCGGTTATAAGCGTGTACTTCAGGAATATCATTGATGAGCATGGTACAGGGAATGACAGCATTGATGATTTTGAGGCTAAGTTATGAAATAGGTGAGCGGATAGAATTGGACTCACACCCATTTGGAAAGAGTAATGGTTAAAATGCTAGAAGGCAAAGGGAATGTGGGTATGAGTGGATTATTTCTTTTAAATTGTGGTTGCAAGGCAGAAACATCGGTTACCAAAGCCAGTGAAAGCACAGATTAGAAGAACTTTCTTTCTTATTGTGTGATTTTTTTTTTTTCAGGGGACGTGGGCATCACTGGAAAGGCCAGCAGTTGTTGCCCATCCCTAATTGCCCTTGAGGCCATTTCAAAGGGCATTTAAGAGTCATGTGGGTCTGGAGTCACATGTAGGCCAGACCAGGTAAGGATGGCAGATTTCCTTCCCTAAAGCGCATCAGTGAACCAGATGGGCTTTTACAACAATCAATGATGGTTTCATGGTCACCATTACTGAGACTAGCTTTATATTCCAGATTTCTTATTCCTTGAATTTAATTTCCACTAGCTGTCCAGGCGGGATTTAAACCCATGCCCCACAGCATTAGCCTGAGCCTCTGGATTACTCGCCCACAACGTCACCTCCACCCCCCGGCGCCCCCCCTCCATGTTGTAGATGCTTGCAGCACATTACGGACAAAATGAAATGATTGATATTGTGCTACTTGAGGGGTTATTTAAATTGATATGCATTGATCAAAAGGATAGCTCATTACAGAGAAATGCAAAGATTGTCAAATACTTCAGAGCCAGGAGGCTATCTTTATTGACTTACAATAGAGCTTAACAAATAAAATGATTGCAAATACATTAAACCTCTATCCTCTGGTAACTGACCTTTTTTTTCATTCACTCAAGGAATGTGGGCTTCGCTGGCTGGGCCAGCATTAATTGCTCATCCCTAATTGCCAATGAGAAAGAGGTGGTGAGCTGCCTTCTTGAACTGCTGCAGGGAGGTGTCAGCTGTGGCTCAGTTCATAGCACCCTCGCCTTTGAATCAGAGAGTTGTGGGTTCATATCCCACTCCCAGAAACCAAGAACTGTGATTGTACTTGAAAGAGTTGCAATCTGTGACTGTTGATAACTCGAAAGAGTTTGAACTGCTGCAGTCCATGTGGTATAGGTACACTCACAGCGCTGTTAGGGAGTTCCAGGATTTTGACCCAGCGACAGTGAAGGAACAGCGGTATATTTCCAAGTCAGGATGCTGAGTGGCTTGGAGCGTGGTGGTGTTCCCATGTCTGCAGCCACTGTCCTTCTAGATGGTAGTGGTCGTGAGTTTGGAAGTTGCTGTCCAAGGAGACTTGGTGAGTTTCTGCAGTAAATGGTAATCACTGCTGCTACTGTACATCAGTGCTGGAGGGAGTGAATGTTTGTGGATGTGGTGCCAATCAAGCGGGCTGTGTTGTCCAGGATGCTGTCAAGCTTTTTGAGTGTTGTGGGAGCTGCAGTAATCCAGGCAAGGGGAGAGTATTCCATCACACTCCTGACTTATACCTTGTAGATGGTGGACGGGCTTTGGGGAGCCAGGAGGTGAGTTACTCGCCACAGGATTCCTAGCCTCTGACCTGCTCTTGTGGCCACAGTATTTATATGGGTAGTCCAGTTCAGTATCTGGTCAATGGCAACACCCAGGATGTTGATAGTGGGAGATTCAGCGATGATAATGCCATTGAATGTCAAGGCGAGATTGTTGGAAATGGTCATTGCTTGGCACTTGTGTGGCGTGAACTTGCCACTTGTCAGCCCTAGCCTGGATATTGTCCAGGTCTTGCTGCATTTGGACATGGACTGCTTCAGTTATGTGGTGAGTCGCGAATGGTGCTGAACATTGTACAATCGCTGGTGAACATCCCCACTTCTGACCTTATAATGGAGGGAAAGTCATTGATGAAGCAGCTGAAGATGGTTGGGCCAAGGACACTATCCTGAGGAGCTCCTGCAGCGATGTCCTGGAGCTGAGATGGATGACTTCCAACAACCACAACCATCTTCCTTTGTGCCAGGTATGGTTTCAACCAGTAGAGAGTTTTCACACTGATTCCCATTGACTCCAGTTTTGCTACGTGTCCTTGATGCTACATTCAGTCAAGTTCCTTCACTGTCGCTGGGTCAAAATCCTGGAACTCATTCACTAACAGCACTGTAGGTGTACCTACACCACATAGACTGCAGTGGTTCAAGAAGGCAGTTCATCACAACCTTCTCAAGGGCAACTAGGGATGGGCAATAAATGCTGGCCCAGCCAACAAAGCCCACATCCCGTGAATGAATAAAATAAAATGCTGCTTTGATGTCAATGGCAGTCACTCTCACCTCAAGGCTGTAATGAGGTCAGGAGCTGAGTGACCCTAGCAGAACCCAAACTGAGCGTCAATGAGCAGGGTATTGCTAAGCAAGGGCTGCTTGATATCACTGTTGATGATGCCTTCCATTACTTTACCAATGATCGAGAGTAGACTGAAGGGGTGGTAATTGAGCGGGTTGGATTTGCCCTGCTTTTTGTGTACAGGATGTACCTGGGCAATTTTCTGCATAGCCGGGTAGATGCCAGTGTTGTAACTGTAATGGAACAACTTGGCTAGGGGAGCGGCAAGTTCTGGAGCACAAGTCTTCAGTACTATTTCCGGAATATTGCCAGGGCCCATAGCCTTTGCAGTATCCAGTGCCTTCAGCCATTTCTTGATATCATCTGGAGTGAATCGAATTGGCTGAAGACTTACATCTGTAATGCTGGGGATCTCCAGAGGAGGTCAAGATGGATCATCCACTCGGCACTTCTGCCTGAAGATTGTTGCGAATACATCAGCCTTATCTTTTGCACTGCTGTGCTGGACACACCCATCATTGAGGATGAGGATATTCGTGGAGCCTCCTCCTCCAGTGAGTTGTTTAATTGTCCACCACCATTCACGGCTGGATATGGCAGGACTGCAGAGCTTAGATCTGATCTGTTGGTTGTGGGATCGCTTAACTCTGTCTATCACTTGCTGCTTATGCTGTTTGGCATACAAATAGTCCTGTGTTGTAGCTTCACCAGGTTGACACCTCATTTTTAGGTATGGCTGGTGCTGCTCCTGGCATGCCCTCCTGCACTCTTCATTGAGTCAGGGTTGATTCCCTGGCTTGGTGGGAATGATAGACTGGGGGATATGTCAGGCCATGAGTTTACAGGTTGTGGTCGAGTACAATTCTGCTGCTGATGGCCCACAGTGCCTCATGGATGTCCAGATATGTTCAAAATCTATCCCATTCAGCACGGTGGTAGTGCCATACAGCAAGATGGAGGGTATCCTCAATGTGAAACTTTGTCTCTATCAGGACTGTGCAGTGGGCACTCCTACTGATATTGTCATGGACAGATGCATCTGCAGCAGGAAGGTTGGTGAGGATGAGGTCAAGTATGTTTTTCCCTCTTGTTGGTTCCCTCTCAACCTGTCACAGATCCAGTCTAGCAGCTATGTCCTTTAGGACTCAGCCAGCTCAGTCTGTGGTGGCGCTACCAAGCCACACTTGGTGATGGACATTGAAGTCCCCCAGAGAACATTCTGCACCCTTGTCCCCCTCAGTTTCCTCGCCCATGTTTGACCTGATGCCATGAGACTTCATGGGGGCCAGAGTCGATGTTGAGGACTCCCAGGGCAACTCCTGCCCAACTGTATACCACTGTGCTGCCATCTCTGCTGTCCTGCCGGTGGGACTGGGCATACCCAGGGATGGCAATGGTGCTGGGACATTATCTGTAAGGTATGATTTCATGAGGATGATTATGTCAGGCTGTTGCTTGATGGGTTTGTGGGACAGCTCTCCCAATTTTGGCACTAGCCCCTAAGGAGGACTTTGCAAACTCAACAGGGTTGGATTTGCCGTTGTCGTTTCCGGTGCCTAGGTTGATGCCGGATGATCAGTCTGCTTTCATTCTTTTTTATTGGCTTTTTAGCGGTTTGATACAACTGAGTGGCTTGCTAGACCATCTCAGAGGGCATTTAAGAGTCAACCACATTACTGCGGATCTGGAGACACATGTAGGCCAGACCCGGACCAGGTCCAGGTGAGGACAGCAGATTTCCTTCCCTAAAGGACATTCATGAACTTGATGGGTTTTTACACCAAACAACAATGACTTTTAACTGAATTCAAATTCCAACATCTGCCGTGGTGGATTTGAACCCGGGTCCGCAGAGCATTACATGGGTCTTTGTGTTAACAGTCCAGTAGCAATACCACTACACCGATGCCTCCCCATAAGTGACATTAAATATGTCAAGACATGGTTGAACACAATAAAATGTTAAGTTGCAACCCTATTTGTTGTCAAATTCTCTTATACATCCCCAATATCCATTTTCTCTCTACACGGAGGTGGTTTTCTTTCCCTGAGGAATTGGTGCTGGTAGTTTTGCTGCCGTGTGCATGTAAGAAATATGAAAACTCAATTTTCAACAACCTTTGACATGCCATACTGGGCATTAAGTGAACATATTGGGGGTTACCTTGGCCAAAGGGTGAAAACAGGCGCTAAATGGGTATAGCGCTAATAAAACTGGCCAGTTTGAAAGATAGGATTTAATGGGATTTGTTAGAGTGTAGACTAAAAAAAATCAGTGTACTATAAATTGCCTTAACTTTCGATGATAAAATAGACAGCCTGCTCCTGCAGTTCTATGTTGTGCCAACCATCTATTTTATGCATTTAGGTTAGTAACTGTTCTACCCTTCCTCTTCTTCGTACACATGCGCACATGCCTAGCACACACACGCGCGCGCACGCACACCTACCTACAAACACCATGATCCTTTAGGTGGACTTCTTTACAGGAACATTACTGAAAGATCTTTTAATATTAACACGATTCCTTGAGTTAAGGAAGTTAATTTGTTGTTATGAATGCTAAATATCATTGCTACTAATATCATGCATTTTAAAAAAAAACATTTCCTGGAATAATTCTAATCTCTTGTGTGGATTATGCAGAATGGCTTTTGTCTCACGAGATGGCTTCAGAGAGAAAGGAATTAGTTCTGAGAAAAATAACAGAACTCCAGGTGGATAAGTTGCTGGGCTTTGATGGCATGCTCCCAAGGATATTGAGAAAAATCACAGAGAAAATAATAGGAGCTCTGGTCTCACTTTTTTCATACCTCCCTGAATGTGTAAATTGTGCTGTGGGATGGAGAGTAGCTGATGGAACACTTCTGATCCAGAGAGAAGAGACGGGTCAAAGAAGCAACCATAGACCAGTTAGTCTAACGCCAGATGTAGGTAATGGTAGAATCCATAATTTGAGATACAATTAATAGCCATTTAAAAATGCATGGGTGAACCAAGGACAGCCAGCATTGATTTATTGAAGGCAAGTCATTCTTGCCAAATTTAATACTTCAATTTTGAAGAAGTCTTCATTTGGATAGATGTGGAGAATGTATCAGATTTTCAGAAGAAGTTAAATAAGGTATCTCAAAACAGGCTGTATACAAAAATTCAGGCGTATGGTATGAGAGGAAGTATAACAGCATCAATGGGAGGTTAGCTGGCTGTCGGGAAATGAAGAGTTGGGCTAATCAGATGTTTCTCAGGCTGGGGAATGGGTTGAAAACGGTGGACCTCAGGAGTCAGTTCTGGGTCTGTTTCCATGCTTGCATAGAAAAACGAGGACTTGTAACTACACAGTGCCTTTCACAACCTCAGGGCATCCCAAAGATCTTTACAGACAATGAAGTACTTTTGAAGTGTAGCCACTGGTGAAACATGGGGAACGCCATCTCAAAATCTGCTGACAGGAGACAAGTAAGAGAACAATAAAAGAGTTGAGAAAGATCTAGACAGGTTAGCAGTAAAGGCAGACAGATAGCAGCTACAGTGTAATGTGTACATGTGAGGTAATACATTTTGAGAGCAAAAGTGAGAAATAGGCGTAAACGTTCGGTAGAAATATTCTGAAGGGTCTGAATGAACAGAAAACCCTAGATGTTCAATTCTTTGTATCATAGAAAGGTTACAGCGCAGAAGGAGGCCATTTAGCCCATCATGCTGGTGGCAGCTCTCTGCAAGACCAACTCACCTGGTCCCGCACCCCACCTTTTCCCATAGCCCTACAGTTTGGTTATCTCCAGATAATTATCTAATTTTCTTTTGAAGGCTTCGAGTGAATTTGGCTCCACCACATTCTCAGGCAATGCATTCCAGATCCTAACCACATACTGTGTAAAACAGTTTTTCCTCAAGTCGCCATTGCTTCTTTTGTTAAGGGCGGATGGTGATGTCGGCGGTAATGTCACTGGACTAGTAATCCAGAGGCCCAGGCTAATGCTCTGGTTCATTGGTTCAAATCCCATCACGGCAGCTGGTGGAATTTAAATTCAATTAATAAATCTGGAATTATAAAGCTAGTCTCAGTAATGGTGACTGTCCTCAATTGTTGTAAAAACCCATTTGGGTCACTAATGTCCTTTAGAGAAGGAAATCTGACATCCTCACCTGGTGTGACTCTAGACCCACAGCAATGTGGTTCACTCCTAACTGTCCTCTGCAATGGCTGAGCAAGCCACTCAGTTCAGTTAGGGATGGGCAACAAATGCTGACCTTGCCAGCGATGCCCACATCCCACCAAAGAGTAAAGGGATAAAAATACCTTAAATAGGTGTCCTCTGGTTCTTGATTCTCCTGCCAATGGGAACAGTTTCTCCCTATCCACTCCATTCAGGCCCCTTATAATGTTAAATACATCTACCAAATCTCCTCTTAATCTTTTCTTCTCCAATTCTCTCCTATCTTTTCACATAATTGGAGTTCCTGATTCCTGGAAGCATTCTGCTGAATCTTTTCCATACCCTCTCTACGCCTTTACATCCTTCCTAAAGTGTGATGCTGAGAACTGGACACAGTACACCAGCTGAGGCCAAAGAAGTGTTTTGTATGGGTCTATCATAATTTCCTTGCATTTATACTTTATGGCTCTATCTATAAAGCAAAGGACCCTGTATGCTTTATTAACCACTTCCTCAACCCACCCTATCACCTTCAATGCTTTGTACATATACACCCTCTGCTCCTGTACCCTCTTTGAAATTGTACCCATTAGTTTACATTGCCTCTCCCCATTCTGCCTACCAAAATTAATCACTTCACACCTCTCTGCATTAAATTTCATCTGCCATTTTTTCACCCATCCCACCAGCCTGTCAACATCCTTTGGAAGTCTATTGCTATCCTCATTACAGTTCACAATACTTCCAAGATTTGTGTCATCCACAAATGTTCGCATTGCGCCCTATACATCCAAGTCTAGCTCATTAATATATCAAGAAAAGCAGTGGCCCTAACACCGACCCCTGGAAACCCCACAGTACACCTTAGATCTCCGTGGCAACAAGCGGTCAACTATGTCAACCGCAAGGGCTTCCACTCGCTGACTGTTCAGCTGGTGTGCGACCACCATAAACGCATCCTACAAGTCTGCGCACGATTCCCAGGGAGCATCCAGGACTCCTACATCCTCAGCAGGTCTCAGATCCCTGACATCTTCCAGGAGCCACAGAGGGTTTGACTCTTGTAGGACAATGGCTACCCCCAGTGGATGTGGCTGATGACGTTCAGACTGCAGCAGAGAGACGGTATAATGAGGTTCATGCCTCAACCCGGACTTTGGTGGAGCAAACAATTGGCACATTGAAAATGAGGTTTCAGTCCCTCGACAGGTCCAGTGGAGCACTGCAATACAGTCCCCAGAGGGTGTTGCGCATCATCATAGCTTGCTGCGTGCTCCACAACCTAGCTCTGCAACAAGGAGAGGACCTGGCTCAGGAGGAGATGGAAGAGTTACACGTCTCATCTGATGAGGAAGATGTCGAAGGGGATGAGGTCCTGGAAGGCGAGGATGCCCGTAATGAGGCCATCGCACTGGCCAGATGAGGCAGGCATGCTCATGAGGCCCTAATAGCAGCAAGATTCGTGGAGGATGATGACAAGATGCAGTGAGGACAATCCTGACATCCTCACCTTGCATCTGTCAACATTTGACCCCTGTGTGGATAAAGGCAGCGCACCTACCCTCAGTGCTCAGGCTCATGTCATGGAGACGCAGTGGAGGCCCTAATAGTCTCTAGATTCCAGAAGGATGGTGACGACATGCAGTGAGGACACTCCATAGGTCTTTACACTGCCTCTGTAAATGCCTGACTCCTGTGTGGCTGAGGGCCACTTGGAAGAACACTTGGACCCTGTGTTTAGGGTCATATCATGGAGACACCACTGTGAAACTTTAAAAGCACCTGATCCTTTGTCAGCCTTCAGTACCTGACCCCTTCAGAACTACACTATTACTGGACACAATTGTTGAAGTGATGGGGGACCAGCCCCACCTCAAAGGTGCTGAGAGCACATAGAAAGAATGATGGAACTCTGTGACAGCTGCCCACAACATTCTGGCAGCAATGTCAAGCACCATCGAGGTGCAGGCATCACTGATGTGTCCAGTGAGTGTGAAACCGGACCATCACTTTGGTCTGAAGGTTACACACTGAACAGGGAAGAAGCCCTGGACTGAGACACTTGCCTTTATCTTGTGCAGAAACCAAGGATTCACATCTGAGTGACATAAACACTGCTCATCAGAACAAGGAGCCATAGGCAGGGAGATATTCTTGGGAGTTTATTTCCAATAGTGAACATTATGTACAAGTGATTAACACTCGTGCTCAGGCTGTGCAACTACATCTTAACCTTCCTAACCCTGCTGCCACGTCTTGGTGCTCCCCCGACATCCACAGTGGAGGTGGAGGCAGCCTGCTGACTGTTACACCCTGTCTGTGATGACATTGGTGGCAGTCCTCTGGAGGTCCGAGACCTGGAGGGCCCTGGCCTGCTTTGGGCATCCTAGTATGGGCCAGATGCACCCTCCTCGGCCTGCGGAGCTAGAGATGATTGGTCAGAGGAAGAGGGGAATTGGATCGGCCAGGCATTCCTGGATTCACCTGGGTGGATGACCCCGAGGTGTCGAGCTGCTGGCCCTCCTCCCTATGGGTGCCCAATGGCCCCTGGCTGATGCCTTGAGGAGAAGGGGAAGCTGGAGTGAGATCGAGCTGCCCTGCACCCCTGATGCGTTGACACTATTGGAGGCCAATTATGGCGTCAACGATGGAGTTCAGCCCACGCATCAGGGCAGGACCAATGTCCTGGACCAAGGTCTCCATGGCAGTTGCCATCCTGCCAGTGTTGACCTCAGTTCATCAACATGCCAGCACTACCACCTCAGACTGAAGGTGGATGGAATCCTCCATCGTCCCTTGCAATCTGAGTGCAGTGACTTACCTTCCTGATGTACCCGTGATTGTCTTTGCAGCTCCAACAACTGAATGAGGATTGAGTCCAGAGGCTCATCATTTGACCTGGGCTCAGCAGGTTCCTTGCCTCCAGCAGTCCTCCGAGTGCTGGCGACCTTGGATGTCCCCACCTCTGCCTGCTGTGGAACAGATTGTGTGTTGTTTTCACCAGATTGGGATCCCGAGGCTGCTCCACATCTTGATCCCACGGAGGTGTGTTGCTGTGCTAGTGGAGGGTATGGGTGAGCGTCATGATGGGTCTTCAATGGTATTGTCCTCAGGGTCCTTGTCTGAGGTGTTCTCGGCACTGGGTTGAGGTCAAGGTTACCTGAGGGTGACGTGTCAGATGTGCCTAGGACAGAAAGTGGAGATTATTGGTGCTTGGCAGCTGCATTACTCACAGAAGGGTGGGCTCAGAGTAACGTTGATAGAGAGATGATCTGATACAGGATCCTCATGTGGTGTTTGCTACCAGCCTCACCATCGCTGCAGGAATGGTCCACGTCCTCTCTGGCCAGCTCCAAAGCACGACTCTCGAATGGAGTGAGGACTTTGATGACTGGTACTTCACCCACCCCCCGGGTCTGGGACCTCTCCCGTTGATTGTGCATGATCTTATCCTGCATAAAGATGGATGGAGAGCGTGTGAGCAAGGTGCATGCCCGGCCAAATAAGGAGGCTGCCAGGCATTTGTGTGTGCTGAGTGGAGCCATGGACAGGATGAGGAGATGAGGTCAGATGGAGATGTGAGGGTGTGTGTGTGTGAGAGTGAGTGTTGATATCCTTTGAGCTGGCAGTGAGTGAGATGCCAGTGAATGTGTGAAAGGCTTGTGAGTGTGTGAGTTTAGAGTGATGAGATAGTTGCCTTACCCTGGCGGCATGGATGAGATCATTCATTCTTTTTCTGCACTGGATGGCGAATTTTTTGTGTGCAGTATTGGCACTGACCACTGCTGCCATCGCCTCCCAAGCCAGAGTGGTGAGACTGATGGGTCTCCTGTGGCCAGAGCGGGAGCAGAGGACAATGTGGCGGGCCTCCATGGCGTTCAAAAAATGTTCTGGGGATGCATCACTGAATTGGGTGGCTGCACTCTTCTTGGCTTTTGGGGCCAGGTCTTCACTGGAGCAGTCCTGGGCTGCAAGCACTGATAACTGCGCCTGGCTGCAGTTTAAATATGGTGCCCGGAGTGAGGAAGCAGTTAGGTAATGGCACGGTGGAAAATTCGGAGGCTGCCCACCAGTGAAACAGCGTGTTCCTGTGACTGCATAATTTATGAGGCGGGAAGCGGCGATACAACACGAAAATCCGCCATTGCGGCTGACGGGTAAAACGTTTTTCCTCACTTGTGCAATTCTGGGATGATTCTGCCCATTATTCCGCCTTCCAGATTTTTGCCCACTCACTTAACCTATCTATATCCCTTTGCAGACTCTCTGTATCCTCCTCATAACTTTCTATCCTGACTGTGTTTCTTGGTAGTTAACTAATCCTCTATCTATGCTAATATATCACTCCTAATTTATCTGGTCTAGTAACATTTTATGTGATGCCTTATCAAATGCCTTTCGGAAATCTAAATACGCCACATCTACTGGTTCCCCTTTCTCACAAAATGACCAATATCATTTTGGGTTTGTCATAAACACTTTAATCACAGAAAATGGTTCATCTTCAGCAACTAAGAACATTCTATCAAATTTGTTTTTTTTTGAAAGACACTGTCCCTTAAAGGGTTAATGCAAGGACTCTGGTTGCTGCTGTTTCTAGAAAAGACAGCATTTTACAAGAAAAGGTAATTAAATAGTTTTAAAGAAGCTGGAAACCTCTTGACCCTGGTGGATTGTTTACAAAAGGGGTCACATGTTGGTTTATGGCTTTGAAAAAAAAAACATGCTTGGAAAACTGTGTTTTTAATAACTGGTAGGCTGGCTTTGCTTTTGGGGGAAAAAAAAACAAGAAAGATCAAATGCTGGGGTAAAGAAGACAGCAGCTCCTGAAGCTGCAGACCCAGTCAAAAGCAACAAGTGAATGGAAGGTCCTTCGAAGTTGCTCTACATTCTGAAATCAACGGACTGCAAGTTCTCTGCAAAGTCTGCCTAAGAAGTAGGGCAAGAGTCATTGATTGTTTCGCAGACCAGTGCTGAGACACCATACATATAACCCGGACACCATTTCAAGGGCTCCATCATTTAGCCTTTTCTCTTGAACCATTGACTTTTAACCTTTTGGTAGAATTCCTCTCTTTTTTTTGATATATGTGTGTGTGTGTGTGTCTTGGGGCATTTAGGACGAGTAATTATTATGGCGGCCAGTGACTAGTGGATAGCGGCCAGTGACTAGTGGAGTTCCGCAGGGGTCAGTGTTGGGACCACAACTTTTCACTTTATACATTAATGATCTAGATGAAGGAACTGAGGGCATTCTGGCTAAGTTTGCAGATGATACAAAGATAGGTGGCGGGACAGGTAGTATTGAGGAGGCGGGGAGGCTGCAGAAGGATTTGGACAGGTTAGGAGAATGGGCAAAGATGTGGCAGATGGAATACAACGTGGGGAAGTGTGTGGTCATGCACTTTGGTAGGAAGAATAGAGGCATAGACTATTTTCTAAATGGGGAGAGAATTCAGAAATCTGGAATGCAAAGGGACTTGGGAGTCCTAGTCCAGGATTCTCTTAAGGTTAACTTGCAGGTTGAGTCGGTAGTTAGGAAGGCAAATGCAATGTTGGCATTTATTTCGAGAGGAATAGAATATAAAAGCAGGGATGTGCTGCTGAGGCTTTATAAGGCTCTGGTCAGACCACATTTAGAATATTGTGAGCAATTTTGGGCCCCGTATCTCAGGAAGGATGTGCTGGCCCTGGAGACGGTCCAGAGGAGGTTCACGAGAACGATCCCAGGAATGAAAGGCTTAACATATGAGGAACGTTTGAGGACTCTGGGTCTATACTCGATGGAGTTTAGAATTTGAGGGGGGATCTGATTGAAACTTACAGAATACTGAAAGGCCTGGATAGAGTGGATGTGGGGAAGATGTTTCCATTAGTAGGAGAGACTAGGACCCGAGGGCACAGCCTCAGAGTAAAGGGAAGACCTTTTAGAACAGAGATGAGGAGAAACTTCTTTAGCCAGAGAGTGGTGAATCTATGGAATTCATTGCCACAGAAGGCTGTGGAGGCCAGGTCATTGAGTGTATTTAAGACCGAGATAGATAGGTTCTTGATTGGTAAGGGGATCAAAGGTTATGGGGAGAAGGCGGGAGAATGGGGTTGAGAAACTTATCAGCCATGATTGAATGGCGGAGCAGACTCGATGGGCCAAATGGCCTAAGGTCTGCTCCTATGTCTTATGGTCTTATTATACTTTCATATTTCATACTGTTTGTTAATAAACTTTGCCTTCTACTTGACAAGACTGGTTTTAAAATAAATGAATAATTTTGTTGGATATTGAAGAGGTTTGGGCATTGATAATCATAGGTAAAGCACGCATCTGACCGTATAGCTAGCTGGTGAAATCGTTTAAATATATGTTGTGACCTGTGGAGTAGTGGAACTAGAGGCAGACAGGGCACTTCTCCCATCTCAGTCATAACAGGTTTTAGAAATAGGGAAAGAGACTTCAAGAAAAAGTAAGTAGGGCTCAATTTTAGCACCTGGGTGGGAACAAGACATAGCTACGGTCAAGGGCGGAACATCAAAAAAAGGCTGGTTATGGCGAAAATTGGGTGAGTTTGGTACACAGTGTACAGCAGGGAACAGTTTGGGTACAGTGTAAGTGGGCTGAGGATGAGACACACGGCATAACAGGATAAAGTGAGATGCGTGGTAGAGCTAATAAGTCTACAGAGGAATGTGAGGAAAGATGGGAATTAATTTGTTGATGTTAAAACTAAATGCAATTACTGCTGATGCGTTGAAGGATTTCTTTACAAAAATATGCTAGAATAATTACAATTTCTTGCATGAATTATCTAGTTCAACACAACAACAGATCTTTTGAATCACCAAAAAAGTGGGTTTGTATGAAGGTCTTTCTTGCCCATTGATCCCACCTTTACAGTACACTGTCTCCATCATCTTCCATTGCAGCCCCCGGTTAGGCTATATGATATATGATCATACAAACTCATTTTTGGGCATTCAGAAGATCTGTTGTTGTGTTGAACTGGAGAATTTATGCAAGAAATTGTAATTAGCCTAGCACGTTTTTGTAAACAGATCCTGCAGTGCATCGGGAATAATGATTCTGGGGGCTGAAAATGTGTTCTGAACTTGGAATATTGCAAATGTCTATTAAAAACATATCAAAAGGCACAACACATTGCCTGATTGTTAAGCTTGTCTTTTATTCCACTCTCCCAATGCTTGGTAGGTTAAGTGAAGTAGCAGTGGTGACCTGGTACTTTAAAGGCGAGTATATAAAGGGGGAGCAGAATAACTATAAGAGTAACAGCAGAATTAAAAGCAAACAGAAGCATTAAAGAGGCAGTGAAAGAACCAAACAGGGTAGCAGAAGAGTTAAAATGGGCGCAGGGGAATTAAAACAGGAGCTGGTGAAATAAAAGGAAAGCCAAAATAAGAAAAAGGAGAAAGAAGCTAAGAAAAAATTTGCATTTAGATAGCCTCTTCCACATCCTCAGAACCCTCAGGTAAGGAATCAGTTAGCTTAAGTAGTTAGGGTGGAATTTTCCGTGCCCGCTGGGGGCAGACGTGTTTGGCAGCATAAGCAGGCAATATGGCGGGGCGGCCAAAAATCATGACGTCATGAAACCAGCTTGCACTTGCCTGCTCTACCTGTCAATGGCGGGCCACCTTTCCCGCCGTTGGACATCGGGAACTTCATTGTAATACATCTGTACGTCATAAGCCCAACTCACCGGAATCATCCCCTCTCGCTGGATCATCCGAGAACATGCAGACGTGTTTCACAACTGAACATAAGTGATGCATACCTGGCGAGATGCACTTTGCTCGGGACTTCGAGGTTTGTTTGCCTGCCTTGCTTCGGGCAGCACTCGCAGTCATCAGCGCCAGGGTTCGCAGGCAGCACCACATCATTTTTAGGGGGGGCTCACTGGCCAGTCTCTACCTACCAAACCAGCCATAAGGAGGGGGTGGCTTTTCAACGGTTGCAAGGCTATGGCTGTACTGGGGAAAGGGGGATATCCTAGGGTGGGTGTGTGGGGGCACAAGTTGATTTGTGCAACTGGCATCAAGATGGTGAGAGCTGAGGAGGCAGTCTCCAGAGGAGATAAGGCCATATGGAGATATGAGGGTGTGGGTGAGAGAGTGAGTGGTGATGTCCCTTGAGCTGGAGGGAGATGCCAGTGAATGTGTGGTGGACTTGACTGTGTGAGTTTAGAGTGATGAGATAGTTGCCATACCCTGGCACGGATGAGATCATTCATCCTTTTTCTGCATTGAATGACCGACCTCTTCTGTGCAGCGTTTGCACTGATCACCGCTGCCATCACCTAACAAGCTGGAGTGGTGAGATTTCCGGACCTCCTGCGGCCAGAGCAGGAGTAGAGGACATCACCGCTGGCCTGCATGGCATCCAAAAGGCATTCCAGGGATGCATCACTGGATCAGGGATGTCTGCAGGCTTCTTGCCTTTCGGGGCCATGTCTTCTGTGCAGCAGTCCTGGGTTGGAAGCATTGAGAGGTGTGTGCGCAGCTGCACTTTAAAAATGGCACCCGGTGTAAGGAAGCGGCAAAGTAATGGCGTGGTGGGCAAATGAGAGCCTACCCACCATCGAAGTGGCATGTTTCCTGGGAATGCATGGTTAATGAGGCGGGATTGGGATGATACGGCGTGAAAAGCCGCCATTGCGGCCAGCGGATAAAATGTTCTTTTTCCCGCCCACAACCGCACTTAGTGCAAATCTGGGACGACTCCATCCTTAGAATGTGGTGCAGAATGAGGCCAATGGTGAGGGTTCAATCCCCATACCAATTGTGGTAGTTCAAGGGGGCCTGAGTCCTTGCCTTGCCCCACACTCGATGCCCTACAAGCTACATAACCAATTTCCTTCCTATAACAGAGAGATGCCTAAGGCCCTTCATGGACTACGGCCAATTACCAAAAATTACAACCTGAGAATGATCCAATGAGCTACTGAGCTGATAAAATAATATTCAACAGTAACCATTGTTCTAATGTAGGAAACATGACAGCCAATTTGTGCACCACAAGACCCCACATAAAAGTAATGAAACAAATTTACCAGACCATCTATTTTAGTTGTTGTTTGAGATTTAAAAGCTAGCAAGAACGCTAAGAACCTTCACCTGTTATTTTTTTGAATTGGTAAAGGTGTTTAAAAGAACTACCTTTTTAAAACTAAAGGCAAGAAGTAAAAAAGCAAAGAGGGAATGTTAATCTTGTTCGATATGCTTTGACAACAGTTAGAACATCATGATTTTCGAAAGGATGTCAAAGTCATGGACAGGGTTCAGAAGAAATTGACTATGATGCTATCATATGTAGGAGTATGTATATAGTTGGGATAAAGACTTTGGGGAGATGTAGAGTAAATGGTTAACATCAGGAGCACCTGATACTGATGTAATTACTGATGTAACTATGCTACAATGTCACATGACTAAGAGTCTGCGATGTGGTGGGAAGCAGAAGTACAACCTTGTCTAGTGTACTGATCTGTAATTAATCAAGAAGGATTTTATGAATAACATTCCATGGTTGAATTCTTATGGTAACAGGCAAACGATAAAGAAACCCAACCTAGACTCAAACCCAAGATGAAACATGGTGACAGCGATCAGAGTGCAAAGACTCAGAAAAATACCAACAGCAGACCTGAAAGACCTTCGATTATTTGGAAAAAGGACAGGAACAAAAAAGCTTGAGGACTCACCTGAGAACAGAGCATTGTAGATGTTGCGGATGTAAGCTGAAACACAGACCTAGAGTCCAACCAGACAGAGTGCAGATCACATCTACAAACCAAACTACTGAAGCACCAACAGATCCAGAGCTTAGGGTAAGCGTGGAGTGTACATTGCCGCTCCAGAACCATTCCGAAGCACTAAAGGCTCACACCAAGTTCTACACTGGGACAATTTGAGGAAGAGATTCTCCAGATACAGAACAGCTTCAGGTTTGCATAAGAAGGACCAGAAGGATCAGGTCAGCACTTTACATAGTAGGGGCCATAGCAGACGATGTTACTGGAAGACAGGGTGTCGATGAGGCTTCAAGCTCATATTAAGAAGTCCTCCAGGCATTCGATTAATACTTCAAATGTGATCATTGAGTGAGAAAAATTTAATAAGGAGGCAAAAACCGGGCAAATTCATGGATTCTTTACAAATGACCTGTATAAAATCACAGAGAATTGCAACTATGCAAATATGCATAGAAGAATTAATACATGATCGTATAGTGATCGGGGTCTTAGATGAAACTCTATCAGATCTTTTGCACACAAGGGAAGGCTTAATTCTCACAAAGGCAGTACAAATAGCCCAACAGACCGAGCTTAGGAAGCACAGCAGAGTAGATGTTTGTGGGGAAAGTGAGGTCCCTTGAAAAATAAAAGTGAAACCATTCAATATGTCGGACTAAAAAGAGAATGCGCAGTGAAGCAAAAAGCTGTGAAATTGGGAACAAATGCGTCAACCGCCATCTTGAGATGTTCTCGGTGTGGTGGAGAAGACCTACACAAGTGGGAAGAATGCCCAAAGGGAGTTGAGTGCCACACCTGTGGCAGTTTGGACATTTTAACATAGCCTGCAGACCCAAAGTTCCTATAGCTCATAGAAAGAAAGAGATAACATCAAAACCAAGTAAAATCCAAGAAGTGGAAAAGCCACAGAGATAAACAAATAACCTTCTTAGGGAAAGTTAACGAAACAGAAAATCATTACTGGAGCATTAAATTAGAAGTTGATGGTCACCCCACAGAATTCAAACTAGATACTGGGGCAGCTGTTTCAGTATAATCTGATGAAGTAAAATGGCTTAAAAATATCGTGTTGCAGCCATCCTCCATCCACTTGCAAGGTCCAGGAAGGACTACACTAAAAGTAATAGTAATAGTAAAAGTAATCACACTTGGCGAGATTAAACTACAAGGATAAATAAATTATTGAACCCCTGTACTTTATACAGAACCAGGAGTCATCATTATTCATCAGAAAAGCATCCTTGCAGTTGAGGCTCATTTACATGGTTGATGAAATTGCTGATGTGCAGTCTAGTAAATTATTCACAAATGAATTTCCATCTCTATTTTCATGTGTAGGGGAGCTGAAAAAAGAATATCATCTAACCCTAAGGGCAGATGCTAAGCCTATGTGCCTCTTCAAAGCGAGGAAGGTCCCTCACCCACTCTTAGAAAAGTCAAAAGCAAGTTTGAACACATGTAACAAGGGGTCATCTCTCTAGTAGCCATACCAATGAAACAGTATTCTGGAATGGTCACAGCACCAAAGTCTAATGATTCAGTTGGAATCTGTGTGGACTCGACTCAATTAAACAAGTCAGTAGAGGGTGAGATCGATCCGATGGCATCAGCACATGAAAGTCTCGCCAAATTAGCAAAAAGCGCACTCTACACAAAATTAGACACTAACAGCAGCTTTTGACAGTTGCCTCTGGACAAAGAATCCAGATTGCTAACTAATTTTATCACCCTTTTTGGTCATTATTGTTTTAATAGGTTACCATTTGGGATTGCTTCTGTAGCTGAGATATTCCAAAGAACAATGTCTCAGGCCCTGGAAGGCATGGCAGGTATAATACGCCATATGGATGACATTCTCATACACTCTTCATCAAAGGAAGAACATGACCATCGAGTAAGAACAGTGCTCAAAGTTCTACAAGAAGCAGGTTTGGCAAGAAATAACAAATGTGAATTTGCAAAGCCTATGATAAAATTCTTAGGCAACACTCTGCAAGCTTTGGGAATTACTGCCAACCCATAGAAAACCAAGAGAGTTCCCACAGCCAAAAAAGAAATCATAGAATTACAAAGATTCCTTGGGATGGTCAATCAAATAGGCAAGTTCTTACCAAACTTGGCAGAAATCTGCAAGCTGTTACAGCAGCTGTTAAGACAAGGTCAACAGCAGTGCTGGAATATGGACCAGCAAAATGTTTTTGACAAGATCAAAAATCTCCTAATTTCACCAGAAATTCTAGCGCGCCACGATCCAGATTTGCCAACAATTCTAACAGCGGACACATCATCTAAAGACCGTGCTATTTTACGTTTAAAAAATAAGACAAAGAAGACTGGTTTATCACACCTCAAGATCTCTCACAGACACAGAAAAGAGGTTTGCAACCATTGAGAATGAAGCATCAGCAGCAACATGGTCCTACAAGAAGTTCTCTGATTATGTTAAGGGATTAAGGTTTAACATTGAAACTGACCACAAACCTTTGGTACTCTTCTCAACCTAAAGGAAATTTCAAAAATGCCACCTAGAATTCAAAATTTTAGACTCAGACTCATGAGATATGATTCAGTTACTGAATATGTTCAAGGGAAGTACCAGACGATAGCAGGTGCATTATCAAGAAAACCAGTGGAAGAGGTCAAACAGGAAGATTTGAATTTTATTGAGGACTTCGAAGCATATACTTCATTCATTGCTAAACACTGAAAAGAGCTCACAAGAGTTTAAACAAGCACAATAGCAGAATGATGAGTGCAAAAATAAAAGTGTACAGGTATTGCCAGAATGGATGGCCAGATTATACTTTGAACAGCTCAGTACTTCAGCAACAATTCCAACTGAGAAAATATCTCAGAATCATTGATGATTTCTTAGTTTTTAACAACAGACTAGTCATCCCTAAAACACCTCAAAAACCCATTAATGTCACTTGGGAATAGGAAAATACCAAGCAAGAGCCCAGCAGTCAGTCTGGCCCAGCATCAGTCCTGACCTCTTTACAACATTGGTTCAAACATGGACAAAAGAGCTGAACTCCTGATGTGAGGTGAGAGCGACTGCCCTTGATATCAAGGCAGCATTTGACAGAGTGTGGCATCAAGGAGCCCAAGCAAAACTGGAGTCAATGGGAATCAGGGGGAAAACTCTCCACTGGTTGGAGTCATACCTAGCACAAAGAAAGATGGTTGTGGTTGTTGGAGGTCAGTCATCTTAGCTCCAGGACATCACTGCAGGAGTTCCTCAGGGTAGTGTCCTCGGCCCAACCATCTTCAGCTGCTTCATCAATGACCTTCCATCATAAGGTCAGAAATGGGGATGTTCACTGATGACTGCACAATGTTCAACACCATTCATGACTCCTCAGATACTGAAGCAGTCCATGTCCAAATGCAGCAAGACCTGGACAATACCCAGGCTTGGGCTGACAAGTGGCAAGTAGCATTCGCGCCAGACAAGTGTCAGGCAATGACCATCTCCAACAAGAGAGAATCTAACCATTGCCCCTTGATGTTCAATGGCATTACCATCACTGAATCCCCCTCTATCAACATCCTGAGGGGTGGGGTTACCATTGACCAGAAACTGAACTGGACTAGCCATATAAATACTGTGGTTAAAAGAGCTGGTCAGAGACTAGGAATCGTGCGACAAGTAACTCACCTCCTGACTCCCCAAAGCCTGTCCACCAACTACAAGGCACAAGTCAGTAGTGTGATGGAATACTCCCCACTTGCCTGGATGAGTGCAGCTCCCACAACACTCAAGAAGCTTGACACTGTCCAGGACAAAGCAGCCCACTTGATTAGCACCACCTCCACAAACATTCACTCCCTCCACCGCCAACACACAGTAGCAGCAGTGTGTACCATCCACAAGATGCGCTGCAGGAGTTCACCAAGGCTCCTTCGACAGCAACTTTCAAACCCACGACCACAACCATCTAGAAGGATGAGGGCAGCAGATAGATGAGAAGACCACTACCTGCAAGTTCCGCTCCAAGTCACTCACCATCCTGACTTAGAAATATATCGCTGTTACTTCACTGTGGCTGGGTCAGAATCCTGGAACTCCCTCCCTAACAGCACTGTGGGTGTACCCACACCACATGGACTGCAGCGGTTCAAGAAGGCAGCTCACCACCACCTTCTCAAGGGCAACTAGGGATGGACAATAAATGCTGGCCCAGTCAGCAAAGCCCACATCCCATGAATGAATAAAAAAAGTCACTCCATTGAAGAGTTAGTCACCAATTGTCCTACATATGCAGTCAAAAGCCAACAGCTGAGCAAAGAACTGGCTCATCCTATCTCAAAGCTGTCACTGTACCCAGTTTCATTTTATTCTTTGTCTCATCCAACGTCTTAACAAGAAACATTTCCTCTTCCTTTTAGATGCTAAGGAACGCAAGCCCCAACAACTTATTGATACCAATGCCAATCCAGGACCCTCCACCCCATCCCGTCTCTCTTACCCCATCTTGTCTTCTAATTCCAGCCCTTTCTGTGTATTCATCATACCCTCTGGCCTTTCCCTCTTTGATGCTGAACGTTCTGTACTCAGCAAAGGACTTAGTTTCATACCCTTGCACCTCTCACCTCAATGAATTTCAGGCTCGGCACAATTCTGAACTCTTTTTCCGCCGACTTCGTCTCCGTGCTCACTTTTTTGGGCAGGAGTCTTCCCCTCACCCCGTTCAATGGATCCTTTCCTCCGCCACCAGTATTCTCCCTCCACTTGGACTCTTCCCCCTGGCCTCTCACCTGCTCTCAATCTTTTCATTGAGAACTGTTGGCCTGACATCAGCCGTCTCAATTTCTCTGCCCCTCTCACCCACTCTAACCTGTCTCTTTCTGAACTTGCTGCACTCTGTTCTCTCAGGTCCAACCCTGACTTTGTTATCAAACCTGCCAACAAGGGTGGTGCTGTTGTTGTCTGGCGTACTGACCTCTACCTCGCAGAGGCTGAGTGCCAATTCTCAGACACTTCTTCCTACCTCCTCCTGGACCATGACCCCACCACCGAACATCAAGCCAATATTTCCAAGACTGTAACTGACCTCATCTGCTCTGGAGATCTTCCCTCTACAGCTTCCAACCTCATAGTCTCCCAACCCCAGACAGCCTGCTTCTACCTCCTTCCCAAAATCCACAAACAGGACTGTCCCGGTAGACCAATCATGTCAGTCTGTTCCTGCCACACGGAACTCATTTGCTCCTATCTTGACTCCGTTCTCTCTCCCCTTGTCCAGTCTCTTCCTACCCGCAATTCCTCTGATGCCCTACATCATATCAACAATTTCCAGTTCCCTGGCCCTAACCACCTCCTCTTCACCCAATCCCTCTACACTTCCATCGCCTACCAGGATGGTCTGAGGGCTCTCTGCTTCTTCCTTGAACAGAGGCCCGAACAATCACCATCCACTACTACTCTCCTCCGTCTGGCTGAACTTGTTCTCTCAGTGAACAATTTCTCCCAAACTTGTCTCACTTCCTCCGGTGTGGCTATGGGTACCTGCATGGGCCCCAGTTATGCCCGTCCCTTTATGGGGTATGTGGTACATTCCTTGTTCCAGTCCTACTCAGAACCCCTCCCACAACCCTTTTCTTGGTACATCGATGATTGTTTCGGTGCCACTTTATGTTCTCGTCTGGACTTGGAAAAATGTATCAATTTTGCTTCCAATTTCCACCCCTCTATCACCTTCACGTGGTCCATCTCCAACACTTCCTTCCCTTCCTTGCCTCTCTGTCTCCATTTCTGGTGATAGACTGACCACCAATATTCATTACAAGTCCACCGACTCCCACAGCTACCTCGACTACAGCTCCCCACAACCTGCTTCCATTCTCTCAGTTCCTTCACCTCCGTCGCATCTGTTCCAATTATGCCACTTTCCAAAACGGCACTTTTGGCATGTCTTTCTTCTTCCTTGTCTTCCTTCTTCCTTAGCCAAGGTTTCCCCCCCCACCCACTGTGTTTGACGGGGCTCTCAGCCATGTCTGAGCATCTCCCACCCCTCTGCCCCCACACATTCCTCTCTCCCTCAGAACCATGATAGGGCCCCCCTTGTCCTAATTTTTCACCTCACTATCCTCCACATTCAAAGGATCATCCTCCGCCATTTCCGGCAATTCCAGCAAGATGCCATCACCAAACGCATCTTTCTCTCACCGCCCACCCCCCTCCCCCGCCCTGTCAGCATTCTGTAGGGACCGTTCTCTCTGGGACACCCTGGTCCACTGGTCCATCACCCCCAACACCTCATCCCCTTCCCACAGCACCTTCCCATGCAATCGCAGAGGGTGCAATATCTGCCTCTTTACCTCCTCCCTCCTTACCGTCCAAGGCCCCAAACACTCCTTTCAGGTGGAGCAGCGTTTCATTTGTACCCCCTTCAATTTGGTCTACTGCATCTGCTGCTCCCAGTGTGGTCTTCTCTACATTGGAGAGACCAAACGCAGACTGGGTGACCACCTTGCGGAACACCTCCACTCTATCCGCAAGCATGACCCAGACCTTCCTGTCGCTTGCCATTTCAACACACAATCCTGTTTTCATGCCCACATGTCTGTCCTTGGCCTGTGAAGCTCAACGCAAACTGGAGGAACAGCACCTCATCTTCCGACTAGGCACTTTACAGCCTTCCGGACTCAACATTGAGTTCAACAACGTCAGACCGTGAACTCTCTCCTCCATCCTCTTTTTTATCCCCTTCTACATTCATTTTTATTTTTTACCCACTTGTTTTATTTTTATTTTTATTCATTTATCTGTAGTTTTATCCCCTTTTTTATCCCATTTGCTATCCTTTATATTTTTTCCCTACCAATGGCCCCTCCCCCACACCCCATCCCTCACAGGGCCATCTGTTGCCTGTTCCATGTTGTTCTTTCACACAATGCTTGCCCTTGTTCTGCTATAATCACATTCTGCTTTCTTACCTTTATGCCACTGTTAGCACCTTTTTTAGCACGAACCACAACCATTAACCCTCCCATTGTCCTTTAGCTCATGACATCTTTGTGAGTTCCTCCTTTGTCCCCACCTATCGCTGGCCTTCTGTCCAGCTCCACCTGCCCCACCTCCCCTCAAACAGTATAAATTTCATCACATTTCCACTTCTCTTCAGCTCTGAAGAAGGGTCATACGGACTCGAAACGTTAACTTTGTTTTTCTCTCTCCACAGATGCTGTCAGGCCTGCTGAGTCTTTCCAGCATTTTCTGTTTTTGTTAAAGAACTGGCACCCTCCACTTTTCCTTCCAGGCCATGGCAGCACCTGGGAATGGATTTACTTGAGTTTAAAGGCAAAGTTTTCAGCATTGCCATTGTCTACTCCTTCAGATGGTTTGGAGTGAATAGACTGCACAGCGCCATGGCGGAGGCAGTCGTTACATCACCAAGAAGAATCTTTGCGACACATGGACTCCTAAATGTTGTAGTGTCAGACAAGGGTCCTCGGTTTGCTTATAAGCTGTTCCATAACTTTATGCAGGAATACAGTTTCATGCATGTGACCAGTTCACCTAGATATCCTCAGTCAAACGGAGAAGCAAAAAGGGAAGTTCAAACAACCAAGGAATTGACGAAAAAGAACAAAGGTATTAACTTAGCCCTTCTTAACTATAGAACCTCACCGCTAAAAACGGGTTCTCGCCATCAGAACTGTTCATGGGAAGACGGCTGTGAATGCAACTTCCATCTCTACAACAAGAACAACCGAACATTACCTCAGATGATGAGAGAGTTAGGAACTGTGAGGAGCAACAAAGAGACAATCAAGCTTGTACTTACAACTTCAGGCACAGAGCACGAGCCTTGAAAGTGCTGCAGCCCGGGAAGAGGTTGTATATACAAAATCAACGTAAAGAAGACATTGTAATAGAAAGAGCTCCTCAGCCTAGATCTTATCAAATTGAGATAGACAAGGGAAATATCAGAAGGAGCCTTGACATATGAACTTATGAAATGGGAACAGGAGTAGGCCATTTGGCTCCTTGAGCCTGCACCGCCATTCACTAAGATCATTGCTGATCTGTTTGTCTTTCGAATTCCACATTCCCATTTACCTATGATAATCTGTGATTCCCTTGTCTAGCAAGAATCTATCTACCTCTGCCTTAAAAATATTCAATCACCTCCACCATCTTCTGAGGCAGAGAGTTCCAAAGTCGCACAACCACCTGAGAGAAAAAATTTCTCCTCATCTCTGTCCTAAAAGGGTGACCCCTAATTTTAAAACAGTGCCCCCTTGTTCTGGACTCACCCACAAGAGGAAACATCCTTTCCAATCCACCTTGTCAATACCGTTCAGGATCTTATATACTTCAATCAAGTCACCCCTCACTCTTCTATACTCCCATGGAAACAAACCCAGTCTGTCTAACCTTTCCTCATAAGACAACCCATTCATTCCAGGTATCAACCTAGCAAACTTCCTCTGAACTGTCTCCAACACATTTACATCATTCCTTAAATAAGGAGACCAAAACTGCAACAATATTCGAGGTGTGGTCTCTCCAATGCCCTGTATAACTGAAACATATCATTGGGAAGGAAACTAATGGAATCTTCGATACACTGTTTAGATCCGGATGGAGACAAGGAACCAGAAACAAGTAGAAACTCTGCAACCACCTAGGTGGAAGACACCTCGCGAATGACAAGAGAGTGCAGGTCATTCTCAACCTCAAAACGAAATCAGGACCAGACCTTGGAGATTGGTCAAGGTGCCACAAAGACTAACCCTGTGGAGTCTGAGACTTTGAGTGGAGATGTAGGAGTATGTATATAGTTGGGATAAAGACTTGGGATGAGATGTAGAGCAAAGGGTTAACATCACTAGCACCTAATACTGATGTAACTATTTAACTCTGTCTGAGCCTGAGATCTGGTGGGAAGCAGAAGTACAATCTCGTGTAGTGCAATGAGATGTATATAGATCTGTAAATAAACAAGAATGGCTTTTATGAATAACAGTCTATGGCAGCATTCTTAGGGTAACAGGAAAGCCCTAAAGAAACCCCATCAAGACCCCAAACTCAAGATGAAACATCATAGGTTTTAAAGAGGCAGTAATTCTGAGAAAAGAATTAATTGTCCAGGCTGTATTGTTTAGATCAGACAAACTGTATAGTGTGAAATTAGAATCAATAATGCAAAATCTATAATAATTTTTTTAAAGTAAAAATTTAACACAGCATGGCTTAAAGGCAGGGGATTGGGACTAAGTGGTTTAGCTCTTAAATAGAGCTGGCACAGATGCAAAGGACCAAATGGCCTCCTCTCACATTGTAAATGTCTATAGTTCCATAGATCATAAATCTATAGACATTTACAACACTGAAGGATACTAATCAGCCCATCAGTAGAGAGGTCTGTGCCAACTCTCCACTAAAGCACTCAAAATCTAATCCCCATGTATTGCGTTCTGCTTCAAGTATTCTGTCACTCGGGCGGGGAGGCGAAGGTGTACTGGTATCATCACTGGACTAGTGATCCAGTGACCCATGGTAATGCTCTGGGGACCTGGGTTCAAATCCCACCATGGCAGATGGTGGAATTTGAATTCATTAAAAATCTAGAATT
Source organism: Cetorhinus maximus (assembly GCF_964194155.1). Lineage (NCBI taxonomy): Eukaryota > Metazoa > Chordata > Chondrichthyes > Lamniformes > Cetorhinidae > Cetorhinus > Cetorhinus maximus. The sequence goes on from NC_135881.1 coordinate 21,718,863, forward strand.
AAAAGTCTAATGAGGACCATGAATCGATTGTTGCAAAAACCCACCTGGTTCATTAATGCTCTTTAGGGAAGGAAATCCGCCTTCCTCACCAGGTCTGGCCTACATGTGACTCCAGGCCCACAGCAACGTGGTTGCCTCTTAAATGCCCTCTGAAATGGCCTAGCAAGCCACTCAGTTGTTGTAACAAAGTCACAAAAAAGGAATGAAACCGGACGGACCACCCAGCATCAACCTAGGCACCGGAAACAACAATGGCAATCTCAGCCCTGTCAACCCTGCAAAGTCCTCCTCACTAACATCTGGGGGTTAGTGCCAAAATTAGGAGAGCTGTCTCACAGGCTAGTCAAGCAACAGCCTGACATAGTCATCCTCACAGAATCATACCTCACAGATAATGTCCCAGACACCACCATTACCATCCCTGCTGGTGGGACAGGAGATAGCCAGCAGAGGTATGCAGTGGTATACAGTCGGGAGGGAGTTGCCCTAGGAGCCTTCAACATCGACTCCGACCCCATGAAGTCAAACATGGGCAAGGAAACCTCCTGCTGATTACCAAATACTGCCTTCCCTCAGCTGATGATTCAGTGCTACTCCATGTTGACCACCACTTGGAGGAAGCACTGAGGGTGACAAGGGCACAGTTATGTACTCTGGGTGGGGGACTTCAATGTCCAACACCAAGAGTGGTTCGGTAGCACCACTACTGGCCGAGTCCTAAATGATATAGCTGCTAGACTTGGTCTGCAGCAGGTGGTAAGAGAACCAACAAGGGGGAAAAACATACTTGACCTCATCCTCACCAACCTGCCTGCCGCAGATGCATCTGTCCATGACAGCATCGGTAGGAGTGACCACCAGACAATCATTGTAGAGGCAAAGTCCCAGCTTCACATTGAGGATACCCTCCATCGTATTGTGTGGTACTACCACTGTGCTAAATGGGTCAGATTTCGAACAGATCTAGCAACTCAAGACTGGGCATCCATGAGGGGTTGGGGGCCATCAGCAGCAGCAGAATTGTACTCAAACACAATCTGTAAGCTCATGGCCCGGCATCTCCCCCGCTCTACCATTACCATCAAGCCAGAGGATCAACTCTAGTTCAATGAGCAGTGCAGAAGGGCATGTCAGGAGCAGCACCAGGCAAACCTAAAAATGAGCTGTCAACCTGGTGAAGCTATAACACAGGACTATTTACGTGCCAAACAGTATAAGCAGCAAGTGATAGACAGAGCTAAGCGATCCCACAACCAACGGATCAGATCTAAGCTCTGCAGTCCTGCCACGTCCAGTCGTGAATGGTGGTGGACAATTAAACAACTCACTGGAGGAGAAGCCTCCACAAATATCCCCATCCACAATGATGGTGGAGTCCTACACTGTGTAAAACATAAGGCTGAAGCATTTGCTACAACCTTTAGCCAGAAGTGCTGAGTGGATGATTCATTTTGGCCTCCTCTGGAAGTCCCCAGCATCACAGATACAAGTCTTCAGCCAATTCGATTAATTTCACGTGATATCAAGAACAGCTGAAGCACTGGAACCTGCAATGGCTATGGGCCCTGACAATATTCTGGCAATAGTACTGAAGACTTGTGCTCCAGAACTTGCCGCGCCCCTTGCCAAGCTGTTCCAGTACAACTGCAATGCTGGCATCTATCCTGCTGTGTGGAAAATTGCCCAGCTATGTCCTGTACACAAAAAGCAGGACAAATCCAACCCGGCCAATTACTGCCCCATCAGTCTACTCTCGATCATCAATAATGGAAGGGGTCATCAACAGTGCTATCAAGCGGCACTTGCTTAACAATAACCTGCTCACTGATGCCCAGTTTGGGTTCCGCCAGGGACACTCAGCTCCTGACCACATTACAGCCTTGGTTCAAATGTGGACAAAAGAGCTGAACACCTGAGGTGAGGTGAGAGTGACTGCGCTTGACATCAAGGCAACATTTGACCGAGTGTGGCATCAAGGAACCCTAGCAAAACTAGAGTCAATGGGAATCAGGGGGAAAACTCTCCGCTGGTTGGAGTCATACCTAGCACAAAGGAAGATGGTGGTGGTTGTTGGAGGTCAGTCATCAGAACTCCAGGACATCACTGCAGGAGTTCCTCAGGGTAGTGTTCTTGGCCCAACCACCTTCAGCTGCATCATCAATGACCTTCCTCCCATCATAAGGTCAAAGGTAGGGATCTTCACTGATGATTGCACAATGTTCAGTACCATTCATGACTCCTCAGGTACTGAAACAGTCCATGTCCAAATGCAGAAAGACCTGGACAATATCCAGGCTTGGGCTGACAAGTGGCAAGTAACATTCGCACCACACAAGTGCCAGACAATGATCATCTCCAACAAGAGAGAATCTAACCATCGCCCCTTGATGTTCAATGGCCAACACTGAATCCCCCACTATCAACATCCTGAGGGTTACCATTGACCAGAAACTGAATTGGACTAGCCACATATATACTGTGGCTACAAGAGCAGGTCAGAGGCTAGCAATCGTATGACAATAACTCGTCTCCTGACTCTCCAAAGCCTGTCCACCATCTACAAAGCACAAGTCAGGAGTGTGATGGAATACTCCCCACTTGCCTGGATGAATGCAGCTCCCACAACACTCAAGAAGCTTGACACCATCCAGGACAAAGCAGCCCACTTGATTGGCATCCCAGCCACAAACATTCACTCCCTCTACCACCGACACACTGTAGCAGCAGTGTGTACCATCTGCAAGATGCACTGCAGAAATTCACCAAGGTTCCTTCGACAGCGCCTTCTCACGACCACTACCACCTACAAGGACAAGGGCAGCAAATAGGTGGGAAAACCACCACTTAGAAGGTCCCCTCCAAGTCACTCACCAGCCTGACTTGAAAATATATCACCGTTCCTTTCACTGTCGCTGGTCAAAATCCTGGAACTCTCTTCCTAACAGCACCCTGGGTGTACCTACACCACTTGGACTGCAGTGGTTCATGAACGCAGCTCACCACCACCTTCTCAGGGGCAACTAGGGATGGGCAATAAATGCTGGCCCAGCCAGCAAAGCCCACGTCCCATGAATGAATTTTTTAAAAATTGCCTCAACCACCCCTTGTGACAAAGCAGTCCATGCTCTAACCTCTCTGAAATTTCACCTATCTTGCTCCTCACTCTCTTGGTACTGTAGTAGTTTTAATTCAACGATACCTTCAATATCTAGTCAAAAGGAAAATTGTCCATCCTTATATTTATCTCTCAATCACTAAAACAGATTAGCTAGCCTTTGTTGTATGATCCCAGGCCAGACCCCCAAGTTTTTGGTAGGATCCGGTTTGGGACCAATAATGTTTTGTTAAAGTAGACAAAGTTTGAGATTCAAGACACTTGCTCAGTGAATAGAGCCACAAGGTGCAACCGATTTTGAACAAACAAAGTAAATTTAACAAAGTCAGAAAGATAAAACATTTTACAATATCTATCTTATACTCTAACATTCAGGGTAAGTAGGAGGCACAAGTGAATTAACAAGCCAGCTGTCCTTGAACACACCGCACTACACAATAAATGGCAGATGGGACGAAGACAGAGTCCATGAATTTCTTAACAAACCACCCAGACATCAGTAACACTGTGAATCAACCAATCTCACTGAAATTCTGTCTCTCTCACCAGGGATTCCAGTCGTCACCTTCGAGAAACCTTGGGTTTCTCTCCAAAAGTCATTCCAACTCGGACAGCATCCACAACAGCCCAGCTCACAATTTTTCAATCTCGTCTCCTGAATTCCCCTGGATTCCTGAGCCTGCCCTCAAACACCAACTCACAAGCACAACTTAACTCTTTAGCCAAGTCGAGCTGAAAGCTACTGTTCCAAAGGGGTACCCTTGTTTCAACAGCCCGCAGCACAGACCTTCCCCTGCCTTTTTGGATCTTCAGGGCTTCTCCTGAGACCTCTGTGATTCTGTGATTCTTCACTTAAAGTCTGCTACCCACAGTCCTTTTCCTGTTTGGAGCCTGTTTCTCATCTCCTCTCGATTTTACCTTAACGGGGACCTGTCTCTGTCTGGGATTTCTTTCTGGGACCTCGCCCTGTCCCCTCTCCCTTTGGAACTTCTCGCAGTCCCCTCTCCCTGCCAGGGACCTAGTCTTCCCTGGCACTCTGCTCCTGGCCATCTGATCCGGGTTTTTGAGCCTTTCTTTCATGCACAGGCGTGTTGTGCCCAAAGAACGTGAAGTTTGCAGAACCGCACATGTGCTCCCAGTCTGCACATGCGCAAAAGCTCTGAGGCCTGTCAGGAATTGAAGTCCCCGACTTCCGCTCCCAACGAGGTAAGTGTAGTTTTCATAACAATTATCACATTGGACCTTGCTGTGTGCAAATTACCTGCCGCATTTCCTATATTGTAATAGTGAATACAATTCAAAAACATATCATTGGCTGTAAAGCACTTTGGGGGGGCGTCCTGAGATCAATCAAGGCACTATATAAATGCAAGTCCTTCTTTTATTCAAAGTATCAAAACCCGTCATCCTTTTAAAATTGTCTATTAAATCACTTCTTTGCTCCCTCTGGTCCAGTGAAACAGTCCCAGCATTACAAAGCTCTGCTTATGACCCTGTTCCCATCCCTGACACCATTCTGGTGAAGCAACGCTACACACTCTTGAGGTTTTAATGTCTTTTCCCTTGTGGCACTCGAAGCTCAATCTAACATCTGCCTCATTACTGTTAACTCTTGCCAGATCAGGTTTTAAAATGGTCAGTTGTCCACCTGGAAACCACCACTGTAGTTAAGCAAAGCTGAGTGGTGAAGCAAACAAATCGTTATACTTAGGCAAGAAGAAAAACACTTGCCTTTTTATCGTGCTTTCATATCCTCAGGATGTACCAATGTGCTTTACAGCCAGTTGATTATTTCTACAGTTGAGTCACTGTTCCTGGATGTACAAACAATTTTACAAGGTTCCAAAAGCAGCAATGAGATAAATCACTTTTTAGTCTGTTTTTGCTGATACTGTGTGAGGGATAAACCAGCAATGACTTTAAGAGCAAGGAATTATGTTTATTGTCTAAGAGCTCATTTATTTCCTTGTACTTCATAGCTATGCTGCCTTACTGTTAGTTGCTTAGGTTATAGAGCACCCACCATAAACTGGTGTTTATGGGGTGCACAACAGAAGGGAGAACACAAGAACAAGAAGAAATTCTGCCTCTATACTTTCACTGGCACTAATGAAAGAGGTCACCATCAGCATCATTAGCAGGGAGAGTGGGCAGCATCAGAGATGTCAGAGGGCAGCCACGGTAGGGTAATTGAGCATCATCACTTTTGTCTTTATACTCAACTCTGTTTCTCAGCAAGATGACTATGATGTGTCTTGACTGCCACTCATCTGTTACTGTTTACCCTTGCGACTATGTGTTAAACTTTGTCTGGATCCTCACCACACTCACATTTAATACTGGCCCTTATGCCGGGGAGCCAACTAGTTGCCCTGGTAGAGGCAGGGTTGCTGCAAGCTGCAGCTGTCTAGCCAAATCTCCTACAGTTTCAAACCACAAGCATCTCAAGAGCCCTGGTCTGAGCCATGGGAAACTTCTACCTCCCACGTGTGACCTTCTCAACCGCTCTGCAGCCTTGATATAGTTGACCCACATTTCTTTTTATTGTTGTGTGGTTTGAGGGTGTCGCTGGCAAGGCCAGCATTTGTTGCCCATCCCTAATTGCCCTTGAACTGAGTGGCTTGCTAGGCCATTTCAGAGGGCAGTTAAGAGTCAATCACATTGCTGTGGATCTGGAGTCACAAGTAAGTCAGACCATGTAAGGATGGCGGATTTCCTTCCCTAAAGGCCATTAGTGAACCAGATGGGTTTTTACGACAATCAATGATGGTTTCACGGACACCATTACTGAGACTAGCGTTATAATTCTGGATTTATTAATTGAGTTTAAATTCCACCAGCTGCTGTGGTGAGATTTGAACAAGTGTCCCCAAAGTATTAGCCTGGGCCTCTAGATTACTAGTCCAGTGACATTACCACTGCACCCTATCCTTGACCCCCTGCTCTTCTTGATCTAGATGCTGCCCCTTGTTAACAACATCCAAAGACGGAGTGTTTATAGGCAGGGATGGCTCATACATATGAACATACGAATCAGAAGCAGGAGTAGGCCATTCAGTCCCTTGAGCCTGCTTGGCCATTTGATAAGATCATGGCTGATCTGATTGTGGCCTCAACTCCACTTTCCTGTCTACCCCCTAGAACCTTTGACTCCCTTGTTAATCAAGAATGCATCTACCTCTGTCTTAACAATATTCAATGCCCCTGCCTCCACTGCTCTTTGGGGAGACTTCCACAGGCTAACGACCCACCAAGAGAAAAAAAGTCTCCCCATCTCCGTCTTAAATGGTAGACACCTTACTTTTAAACCATGCCCCTTAGTTCTAACCTCTCCCATAAGGGGAAACATCATCTAGACATCCATTCTGTCAAGTCCCCTCAGGATCTGATATGATTCAATAGGGTATCGTAAAATCCAGCACGTGGCCTTCCTGTCGTTCTCCTGCCCCGCATTTGTCTGAAATTTTACAGAGTGGTGGAAGTGTCGGGCAGCCTGTCCTATTGAAGCCCTTAAGTGGCCAATTAATTGCCACTTAAGGTTCTCATTCCACCCCCACAGCAAGGGGAGGCCCACACCATGTGGGCAGATTTAGCTGCACAGGCGGTGTCGGATAAGGCAGGGGGAACCTCCTTCACGGTCTCCTCTGCCCATCGGAGGCAACCCCTCCAAGATCACACTTCCCCCTTTACCCTCGCCCCCTTGGCCTCTCAAACCCTGCTCCCAAACCCCTCACCCCCTTCATCAGTGCCTGCCAGTCTGATCCCAGAGAAATCCTCCTCACTTACCTTGGGACCATGGCGCCCTGTAAAATCCTGGCCCGTATGTACACACCTCTACCTCTCTGCCACTCCAACACCACTCTCTCTGTCTTTCCACTGCCTGCATGACTTTGCCCGCCATCCGATCCTAGATGTGCTAGACACTCCTCCAGTCAAACATTGGGAAGGATGAATCCATCACCATTGGTCCCAGCTACAAACTCTATACACTTGCTATCAATTCCACTCCCTTCCCCCCTACCACTGAGGCTGAACCAAATTGTTCACAAACTCAACATCCTACTTGACCCTTTATCCTTTCTATCACAAAGATTTCCACCTCCACAACATTGCCTGTGTCTGTCCCTGCCTCAGTTCATCTGCTGCTGAAACCCTCATCCATGCCTTTGTCATCTCTTGACCGGACTATTTAATTGCTCTCCTGGCCTGGCACACCAAATCCCATACACATTCACCTTGTTTCCTGATATTCAACACTTAATAATAAGTTAGCATGTGCCCACATATAGCAAGACCTGGACAACATCCACATTTGTGATAATAAGTGAGAAGCAACATGGGCCCCACATAGGTGACAAGCAATTATCAGGGCAACCAAAAGAGAATCAAACCGCTACCTCTTGATATTCAATGGCAGTACCATTGTCGAATCCTCTGCCATCAACATCCTGGGCTCACCTTTGACCAGAAACTTAATTGGATCAGCCACATGAATACTATGGCAACAAGAGTAGGTCAGAGTCTTGGTATTCCATGGTGAGCGACTCATCTTCTGTCTCCTCGAAGCCTGTCCACCATCTTCAAGGCACCATCCAGAAATGTGATGGAATACTTTCCACTTGTCTAGATGAGTGTGGCTCCAACCACACTCAAGAAGCTCGACACCATCCAGGACAAAGCAACCTGCTTGATTGCCACCCCATCCACCACCTTAAGTATTCACTCCCTTCATCACTGGCTCACAGTAGCAGCAGTGTGTACCATCTACAAGCTGCACTGCAGCAACTTACCAAGGCTCCTTTGACTGCACCTTTCAAATCCATGACCTCTACCACCTTAAAATACAAGAGTGGTAAGCACATGGGAACAACGCCACATGCAAGCTCCTCTTCAAATTTCATATTATCCTGACTTGGAACTATATCGCCGATCCTTCACTGTCACTGGGTCAAAATCCTGGAACTCCCTTCCTAATAGCACTTGGGCATACTTACACCACATGGACTGCAGCGGTTCAAGAAGGTGGCTCACCACCACTTTCCAAAGCTCAGTTAGGTATATGTAATGAGTGCTGTGCTGCCCGTGTCAGAAATGTTTACATCCCATAAATGATTTTTAAAAAAATTCTTATTCTCGTGTTTACTTTATTTCATGGCCTGATCCCTTCACTATCTTGGTGACATTTTCTGGGCCTACAATCCTCCAAAAATTCTGCATACTTTTGAACTTTGGACTCTTGTGCTATCAATGGAGCATCTGGACCTTGGTGAATAGTGAGACCAGAAAAAGAGAAAAAGTATTTTGCAATCCCCAGCTCACCCTACCGTTAAGGGCGGTGGACGGGCTCCTGATGCTGCTGCCCAATGAGAGGGTTGGCAGCTCTGGAGCCTCGGCAGCCTCATTAGCAGAGGTGGATGCTACTGAGGCATGTCAGGGTCTGCGAGGGCGCTTCAACATGGGACACTCTTGCAGATGTGATTCCAATTCAAAATTGATGAGGAGCAAAGCTGTTAGAGTGGAGTAGAAACCCCTCCGGGTGCATCATGCAACATAGCAGCACACTTCCTCAAGGCAAATGTTTCCTTCCTCTGTAGTCTACTCAATGTGTTTTTGCTGCTTGGACTGGGAGCCTGGTGACCAGGGTTCAGTCGCCTTTTTGACAGTATCAGTTCCCAGGCTTTTAGGTTGGAAAACCTACATTAGGACCACCTGAAGGCTACCTCTCGATGACGCACCTCCTGGTTGACCGCAAACATCACCAACCACAAGCTGGTAAATAGACCCAGCTTTCAACCTTCCGCAGAAAACCTGGACAACCCTCAACCACTCGAGGATGGACCAGAGACAATGTGGTCACTTGCTCCACAAGCGGAACATGAGGAAAAGCTCAAATTGTGACCGATGCCATCCAAGTCAGACTGTTGCCCGCATTCTGAACTCCTGCCCTGAGAGATCCACTCCTGGTGCCATCACAACCATTCTCACTGTGCCAGCTGAAGCTGTTGAATGGATTGTTAACCTCAACATCAAACTAGAACTGCTTCCTTAGCCATCTGAATAAAATGAAAGCCTAGTCAAATGCAGGGACACAGGTCATGCATCACAAAATTTGTCGCATCCTGCCTGCACACCTGTACTTTGAGCCATTTTATACCAAACTTGTAAAATAAGTTATCATTTGAACCTCTATGGTACCAGGAATTGCAGCTGGATACCTACAGGGAGTATTTCAGTGAGGCTTACTAGTGGTGAATGTGAGAGCAATGTACGCCAGGGCAGAGCTTTGCAATGTTCACTCCTACCCCACCCTGCACTTAAGCTTACTTTTAGTGCACCAGGTAGAATGATATTCCACTGTGCAAAAGTGTTTAGTGCAGTGGTTGCTATGCTTGTGTGCAATTCCTGCATGTGCCATTCATGTGGGTCGGGCATCATCTGCAGAGAGAAAGAATCAAAGTTAACATTTCAGCTTGATCACCTTTCATCAAAACTATAACTAGCACTGTTCTGATGAAAGGACATCAAGCCGGATTTTACCACAGGTTCTCAGGACCCTGACCTCAGGACCAAATGGGGATCCCGAACCTGCGCTTGCCAACACGTCCTCCTCCATGCTTGCCATCCTCACGGGCTCCCGATGCTGCTGGCCCCATCAGACAGGTGGCAGCTCTGAAGCTTCAGCAGCCATGTTGCGAGAGGTGGGCACTACTCAGGCAGGCTGGAGACCATGAGGGTGCTGCAAAATGGAAGCATCCTTGCATTTGTGGATCCAAATCAAAAATGATGAGGGGGAAAAGCTGTTATATCTCTTGGAGCAGAAGGAAATCCCTTCTGGGTGCATCATTTGAGCCATGGGTGTGGCCTTTCTTGGCCCGACCCCTCTTTGGGGCCTGGAGCCTCCAGCTCCAATGGCCCCCTGCCCTGCCCTAGGGAGGCCTCCTCCATGGAGATGGCGCCACCTCAAATGGTGGGGGGATTGTTCCACCGGTGGTAAAATGCCATACCCCATCAAATTCGGACCTAATTTGGTCTGTAATTACCTTAATTGGGCTGGCCAATTTAATGGCTGGGTTACTGGGAAAATTCAGCCCGTTAACTCCATTTCTCACTCCACAGAAACTGCCAGGCTTGACTGTGGGTGTCCAACATTTTCTATTTTCATTTCAGGTTTCCAACTTCCTATTCTGCTTTTGATCTTTTCCGTTTGTGTTGTTAATTCCATTTAAATAGCTTTTATTGAGATAGTGCAAGTTGGAATTCGATGCAAACACCTTCGTCAATGTCCTTGCACTCCAGTTTACAATTTATTTAACCCAGACTGCCCAGCAATGTCAAACATGAATTTGCAACATTGAACAGTAGGAACAATTGCACAAACAGGCTCAGTGCAGATTTGTATTCTTTTATAAATGCTGTGTGAGCAAAATGTACACCAACTGCAATATGTAAATCAGTGCAACATTCTGAAAATAGAGCTGTTGGTGCCTGCTTGGAAAGCCTGAGTTGCTTTGAAAACAGTTTCAAAGCAGTTGAACGCTAAGAATGCATCAAGGCCTAGAAAGCTGACTGGATCGAACCTGTTTTACGTCAGTGAGGGTCGGACGTGGGTGGTAAGAGCGCGAGCGCTCATTCCACACCAGAAAGCCCACCCCCCTCTCGTCAGCCACATTGGTCGGATGGTTGGGGGTAATTTATCATAGCAAAAAAGGGGTCTCCAGTTGTAGGACCCATTTGTGAACATGTTCTGCCCCAGAGCCTGCCTTGCTACATATGACTGGCTCAGTCAACTCATGGCATTAACAGCACAGCAACTTAAAGGGCTCATCCACTCGAAACAAAGAAACTTAGAAAATAGGAGCAGGAGTAAGTCATTCGGCCCTTCGAGCATGCTCCACCATTCAATGTGATCCTCCATTTCAATGGCGTACTCCACTCTCTGCCCATACCCCTTGACACCTTTAGAGTCCAGAAATCTATCTACTTCCTTCTTAAATATATTCAGTGACTTGGCCTCCACAACCCTCTGTGGTAGAGAATTCCACTGGGTCACCACCCTCTGAGTGAAGAAGCTTCTCCTCATCTCAGCCCTAAATACCCTACCCCATATCTTGGGACTGTGATCCCTTGTTCTGGAGACTCCCCCCACCCCCTGCCCTCCACTGCACCAGCCAGAGGAAACATCATCCCTGCATCTAGTCTGTCCAGCCCTGTCAGAATTTTATATTTTTCAGTGAGTTCCCCTCTGTCGTCTAAGCTCCCGTGAATACAGGCTGAGTCAGCCTGACAGCCCTGCCATCCCAGGAATCAGTCTGGTGAACATTCGTTGCACTCCCTCTATAGCAAGTATAAACAGGTTAGTTGCTGCTTTGCTGTTTTAGCCTGCTGGTTAACTTCCAAATGTTGTTTTGCCTATTTTCTGCCTTCTACAACCGATTGGACTTTTGCTGGTGCTTTTGTCTGTCTTCGTAATACGTTTACTGCAGTCATGGTGGGGACTGATAGATCTGGCTTTGTGACTAGACTTCGAAAGGATGCAGCTCAGGAGACAGGTTAGAGCAAAAGCATCTCTTGACAGGCCCTCACTATGACCTTCTTGCAAAAAATCCCTGAGATAAAAGAAAGACCTGTCTGTGTTCTCAGCAATGCGGAGGCTAATGGCAACACTGTGGCCATACCTGAAATGAAATGCTTCGTCTATCATGGGGGAAAGGCCCTTTATTGGATGTACACTTGAGATTCATGAGAAGGAACATGATTTAGGCAAAGAAATTACTAGAGCACTCAAACAGGAAATATTTAGCCTGGATCACTAAAGATTGAAATGAATGTATCCATGGAGGGAGTGGGTGTGGTGGTGGAGAATTTACATTGTAATCTGGGAGCAGAGGGAGCTGGGCGGGGACACTGCCAGAGCTACAGTGGGTCTTCAGGAAATGCTTCTCCAACCATGAATTCCTCCCTGGTGAGGTTGCCGGTTGCCTTTGCTTCACGAGGGAGACTGTTACTGAGCCAAGTCAGTTGAATTGTCAGCTTAAATTGAGGGCACTTCAGACGGTTGTGGTGAGTGACTTCAAGAGGTTCTGAGTCTTGATGACCCAGCTGCAGACAGCATCATTCCAGTGCAGGCCAGAGCGGGTTGACTCAGCTGGCCAAGTTGGCTGTGCGTCACTAACAAGTGCACTGGTGGAATGGGTAGCTGGAAGCAGGCATACTTTCATCCTGAGAGGACAGTAGGTGCCTCCCTCTCTCATAGAGACAAGGTTGCTCTTTTAGGACAAACTGCTCAGCACTAGTGCAGCTAAACATAAGGACAATGTTCAGGAGTAATGCTCTGGAAGTCCCTATTAGCAATACTCCGCCCTCACAGTCAAACGACAGCAGTCGATGCTGCCATGGAAGCTGTCAGGACTGTTAGCAATGGTTCTGTCATGGTGAGCATCACTGTTTTGTTCATGGAGCTGGCCATTCACTCCATGTTGGACAGAATGGTGCCCATTTGCCATACAAAGCCCTGGCATAAATTTGAGCTGGACTCTTTCATGCTCTGAGCTGTGCTATCCAAGTCTGCTAAGAGGATGCCCAGCACACCTAGCATTTCCTGGTGAATGCCCATCTGCTTTCTTTGGAAACTTAGGATGAGCAAGTCTCCATTGGAGTCCCCTTTAGCAAAGGTAATGGCAATCTGGCCCTCCAGCAAGCCTCCAGCCACAAGCTGTGCCAAACCTTCTCCTGCAAGAGAGTTAGTGACATCTTTATGAAATGTTTGGAGAAGGTACCTCCCTTAAGCATATAGCTTGCATGGAGAGTTTAAGATGTGTGGTGTGAGGAAATGAGGGTTGCAATGTTGGTGAGAGTATGAGGTGCAAATTGTGTGAGTATGAGGTGGAGAGTGAAGGCAAGTGGAGGCGGAGAGTACCGTGAGTAGTGATGCTGGAGGTGATGATGGTGTGAACAGAGAGTAAAGGAGCAGGATTCTTACCTAGATAAGTCTAGTGAGGCCACTGAAATTATTTGTACATTGAAGTCATATTCACAGCAGCAAAACTCCTGGTATTAATCTTGCAACCTTGCAAAGGTGCAACCTTTCCCACTGGAGGTGGGGAGCTGGGGTGCGAGAGTGTTGCCTGAAGGTCTGTCTGTCTTTTGGGAGTCGGGAGTGGGATTTAACTCCATATGCCAACTACCTGGACCTCACCCTCATTTCTTTCCTCAGACGCCTTCCTTCCTAGCTGCTGTTAAGTGGCCTCAGTGATACTCGATTTCCAAGCCCTCCTCAAACAGGCCAATGAATGAGCTAGCCAGCGCCAATTTAATGTGGCCCCTATGACCATGTGAATGGACACATGTTGCACGCCCCCAACTCTTTGCATTGTTTAAAGTGAGAAGGGGGAATAGCAAATGCAGTGTAAACCATTTTGAAGTATCTCGGAGGTTTTGAACTTCAATCTTTACTTACATGGTACCATGTCACTGATGGAGAAAAGAATAAGTTTGAGGTTGGCAGATCCTATTGGTGGATTCCATTGTGTCCTCCGGTCGTACAAGATACCTGTCAACGAACCGTGAACAAGCAATGGCACTCACTCTGGATTTTCACCTGCTGACTGAGCAGCTTCTCAAAACGTTAACAATGGGCTCAAGCCCCCGATAACCAAGTGAAGCGATGCTTGACCGGGGTAGCTTTCAGAAGAAGCAACCCCTCTTCACAGCTCAAGCAGTTAATGCAGTGATGGGAATGAAAACTCAGAAACGCTCAGGAATTAAAGGACGGGAAAAGACAAAGTCCAAGAGAGTGGTTATGAATAAAACAAAAAGAAAGCCTTACATTTATTTAGCTGTTGGTAAGAAGATGGATATTTTTTGTACTTGAACAACACCAAAGATAGTCGATGCTGAGAGATTCAATAACTATATTTCTTCCTTCTGCAGAACAAGCAATTTACAAGCAGAATGGGTTTATAGGCCACTTACAATAACATAAACATGCATTCTAACATTGTATTGATTTTCAAAGTGCAAAATATCTCCTTTTATACAATTCTTCTACGTATTATTAATGACACGGGACACACCAGGAATGGACTGATATGGCGCAAAAAGCTGCCATTGCAGCCAGCGGATAAGACACCCTTTTTCTCGCCTGCAACCGCACTTAGTGCAAATCTGGGACATTTCACCCGTGGTGAGTGAAAGAGGGTTTAGCATGTTTGGAAGTAGATAACTCCTTAGACCTAGATAAATGTATCCGAGGGTGTTGACAGAAGCAAAATAAGAAACAGCAGAGGCTCTGACCATCATTTTCCAGTCTCTCTACCTACAGGCATTGCATCGGAGGGCAAGAGGATTGCGAACATTGTACCTTTGCTTAAAAAAGGAGAGAACAGTAGACGAAATGATTGCAGGCCAGTCGGCCTAGCCTCAATGGGGGGCAGGCTATTGGGAAAAAATTCTAAGTGATATTATTAATCATTACATAGAATTGCATGTTTAATCAAGGGCAGCATGGATTTCTTAAGGTCCTATCTGACTAAACTGATTGAATTTTTTCAGTAGGTAATAAGGAGAATTGATGTGTATAGCATGTTTGATTTAGTCTAAATAGATTTTAGCCATAACTTTGCAAGGCCCATATGGCAGACTGGTCAAAAAAGTTAAAGCCCATGGGATCCAAGGGAAAGTGACAAGTTGGATCCAAATTGGCTTAGTTGTAGGAAGCAATGAATAATGGCTGGGTGTTTTTATGACTGGAAGGCTGTTTCCAGTGGCTCAGTACTTTGTTCCTTGTCTTTTGTGGTACATAGCATTGATTTAGACTTAAATGTAGGAGGCATGATTAAGTAGTTTGCAGAAGATAAAAAATGTATTATGTTCATGGTGAGCAATAAAGGTGTAGACTGCAGAAAGAAATCAGTGTACTAATCAGGCAAATGGAATTCAATCCAGAGAAGTATGAGGTCATGGATTTGGGGAGGGCAAGCAAGGCTAGGGAGTACACAGTAAATGGTTGGATACTGAGAAGTGTGAAGAAACAGAGGGATGTTTGACTGCACATCCACAGACCCTGGAAGGTGGCAGGGCAGGTAGACAAGGTGATCAAGAAGGCACACAGGATATTTTCCTTTATGAGCTGAAGCATAGCATGTAATAGCAGAGGAGTTATGCTAGAGTTGTATAAAACAAAAAGTTAGGCCACAACTAGAGCCCAGTGTACAGTGCTAAGGTACTGGATACGATCAGGTATCGAGGAGATTTAGATGGACGTTGCCAGGACTATCGAAACTTTAGCTGTGAAGAAAGATCAGATCAGCTAAAGAGTTTTACTTTGGAACAGAGGAGGCTAAGGGGAGATTTAATTAAGATGTATCACATCATGAGAGGCCTAGATAGATTGGATTGAAAAGATCTATTTCCCTTAGTAGAGAGGTCAATAGCAAGGGGACATGGTTTAAAGCAATTAGTGCAAGGGTTAGAGGTGAGTTGAGCAGAATTTCTTTTCACCCTGAGGGTGGTGGACTTTCGGATTTCAGTGCCTGAAAGGATAGTAGAGGCAAAAACCCTTGTTGCAATAAAAAAAATACTTGGAGATGCTCTTGAAATGTCATAACTTACAAGATAATCGACCAAGAGCTGGAAAGTGGGATTAGGCTGGATAGCTCTTTTTTGGCTGGGTGGACAGGATGGGCTGAACTTTTTCACACAGCGAGTGGTTCGGGACTGGAAGTGTGGTGGAGGCAGGTTCAATCGAGGCATTCAAGAGGGCATTAGATGATTATTTGAATATCAACAATGTGCAGGGGTTCAGGGAAAAGGCAGGGTAATGGCACTAGGTCATAATGCTTATTTGAAGAGCCGGTGCAGACACGATGGGCCGAATGGCCTCCTTCTGTGCCGTTAAAAGTTCTATGATTCTGTGACGTCGCAGATTTGAATCTGCCTTCTTTCTCTTGATTGATTTCCTGCTGCCACCTGACCTGACATGGCACTTGCCCTTCAGTAATCTTCCAGTTCCTAGTCTGATCCCAAGCCCAAGTTATCCTGCATGTGGTCTTTTCTCTTATTTGTTCTTATCCTTCATTCTGTCTGCTTTTTATGTGACAATTGCAAAGAAGCAGCTGCATTTCGAATAAGGCTTTTGCCTTTCAAACTTTTAACAGCCAAAGTCTGTCTGCTGGAAAACTTCAAGGTCCAGTCATAATGCCTTATTCACTAATGGGAAGGTGGTGGCGTAGTGGTATTGTAACTAAACTGGTAATCCAGAGACCTAGGTTAATGCTCTGGGTTACCCAGCAGATGATAGAATTTGAATTCAATAAATATCTGGAATTAAAAGTCTAATGATGACCATGAAACCATTGTTGATTGTCATAAAAATCCATCTGGTTCACTAATTCCCTTTAGGGAAGGAAATATGCTGTTTTTACCTGGTCTTACCTACATGTGACTCCAGACCCACAGCAATGTGGTTGACTCTTAAATGCCCTCTGAACAAGGGCAATTAGGGATGGGTAATAAATGCTGGCCCAGCCAATGATGCCCACATCCCATGAATGAATAAATCACATTATGGTTCAATTGAACAAGTATCTTATCTCGATTTTAATATTTTCCTTTCTATATATTAAGCCAGCTTTTAAATTTCTCAGTAAACTCTCTTTGTCTTTTTTCTAACTTTGCAGATGCATCTTCTTTTATCCTATGTTCCAACTGTCATGGTTTTCACAACAACAGGTCAGCCCGAAGCACTTTACAGCTAACTAAGTAGTTATGAAGTGTAATTGCCATTATAAAGTAGGTAATGAGATAATTTATTTTTTCCAAGTTACGGTTGGGAGATAAATATTGACTAGGACTCCCCTGCTCGACTCCCAGTGATGCCGTAGGTTCTTTCAAATCCATCCAAGAAGGCAAACAGGACCTCGATTTAATTCCTCATCTGAAAGGTGGCATCGCCAAGAGAGCTGCACTCCCTCAGTATTGCATTTGAAAAGATGGGGAGAAAGAGCGAGCATATGAGCTGCCCAGACCACTGAGCAGTCTTGTAAGATGCACCAGTTTACATAAGAGTTGATAAAGATTCCAAACATGTGATCTAGGAAGTCCTACCATTTATTGGCATGGAAGATTCTGACTATCATCACAAGAGGGATGGACCAATGTTCAACTCACAAGATGAGATAGTCCCAATGCTGTCTGACTGCCATTAAGAAGTAAATCATCATGGAGATTTGTCAATGTAGCCTACTCACCATCAGTAAGTATCATTGAGGCTCATTGTAATTGATAACATTTACCGTAAGCAAGCCGGAATTGTGCCAACAAGGTCAACTTGTTCCTTCAAGCCTTTAGTAGCTTTTTTTCTGCATTTATGTTTCTGAAAAATTGCATGCACTATGCTTCAAATGTACATAATTACCTGTAAAGCACTTTGAGACAGCCAGGGGTTATGAAGGGTGCTTTATTAATGTAAGCCTTTCTTTTCTTTCTTTCTAGAGCACTGCAGCATTTCTGGGCTAATATAAAAGCTTAGATGGTTTATTCAAAGCTCCACTTCCTCATTGCAACTCTCAGAAAATGTCACTCCATTGGATTGGGTATTTTCATCTCATGTTACTTGTAGTGTTATGCCCTGGTTAGGGACCATTAACATTTAAAAACAAATCAAAATACCTCACTTAATCAATAGAACTATTCCACGAGGTTTCCTTTCTTTTAATGAAACAAATGTTATTGTATATAAAAGATTTAAACAAAACAAGCACTATTAACTTAACTGATATCTTGCAGGACAGAGAAAGACTGGTGTATGCACATGGAGTTCAAATACCAAAACAAAACTGGTTTATTCTGGTTTGCTTATATATGTACACACACAAATGGCCACAAGAGGGTGCTTTTATACGACTCCCTCCTCAATGAAGAAGTTACACAAAGTTCAAATTCCGTACAACTTATATATATTACTTGCTTTTAATTTAGTTACAAATCTAACTTAACTACTGGTTTCCTATTTCTAAGCGGATACCTCCTTTCTTGACCCAAATTTTCAGAACTTAGGGAAGAACTTTGTCCCATCTGGGCCTGAGTCTGAGGAGAGGTTTTCTCCAACAAAAACTGATTTTGCCCTTGACCTACAATTGAAATTTCCACTTCACCAGACATGCCTGTCTGACTCTGACAGGATCTGAACTGGTTCTAGGCACAACTTACATTGGAATAACTATTGGTAGTCTACTCGTATCCCAACTATCCAATTCATCAAACCCATTTGATTCTTCCCAACTCCCTTCTCCTCCGTGAATCTCTGAAGCTAAAGAATGCACAAACCAAATATTTTGACGATCAAACATCCTAACCAATGTGCAAGTACCACGTATTTTCACGATTTTTCCTGGTAGCCATTTCAACCACTTATGATTATGTTCTTTCACCTTAATCTTTTGGTTTAACTGCAGACTCCTTTATCTCACTCTACCCCTATCACGACTGTCCTTCTGTCTGGATTGCATCTCTCCTACTGAGTGTGCTAAACGTGGCTTCAGCAATGAAAACCTCATTCTAGGCCTTCTTCTGAGAAACAATTCTGCTGGTGTTTTGCCAGAAGTAGTGTGAGGTGTGTTACGACAAATAAACATAAACTTTACCAGTTTGTGATTCAACGGCAACTGACATTTCTTCCAATTTTCTTCACAACAGCATGTTTAACAATTTGTACTGTGTGTTCTGCTGTTCCATTTGAAGCAGGCTGATATGGTGGAAGAATGGATACGGTGTTTTACCCCATTCATTCTCATGAACTTTACAAACTCTTCTGAACAAAACTAAGATCCATTGTTGGACACAATTTCCTCGGGGAACACATAAGCAGCGAACAAACTATGTAAATTGTATAGAGTTTTGACC
The DNA here is from genome assembly GCF_964194155.1 of Cetorhinus maximus. Classification (NCBI taxonomy): domain Eukaryota; kingdom Metazoa; phylum Chordata; class Chondrichthyes; order Lamniformes; family Cetorhinidae; genus Cetorhinus; species Cetorhinus maximus. Next base: position 21,737,878 of record NC_135881.1, read on the forward strand.
ATAAGACAGAGCAGCAGAAGTAGGCCATTCGGCCTATTGAGTCTGCTCCATCATTCAATGAGATCATGACTGATCTGATAATCCTCAACTTCACTTTCCTGCCTTTTCCCCATAACCCTTGATTCCCTTACTGATTAAAAATCTGTCCATCTCAGCCTTGAACATAATTAACAACACCACCTCTACAGCCCTCTGTATTAGAGAATTCCACAGGTTTACTACCCCCTTAAAAGGTGACCCCTTATTCTGAGATTATGCCTTCTGGTCCTAGACTGTCCCACAAGGGGAAATAACCTCTCAGCATCTATCCTGTCAAGCCCCCTAAGAATCTTATATGTTTCAATAGGGTTGTCTCTCATTCTTCTAAACTCCAATGAGTACAGGCCAAACCTGCTCAACCTCTCCTCATAAGAAAATCCCTCCATACCCTGGATCAACCTAGTGAACCTTATCTGGACTACCTCCAATGCCAGTATATCTTTCCTTAGGTACAGGGATGAAAACTGTTCATAGTATTCTAGGTGTGGTCTTATTAGTGCCTTGTTTTAGCAAGACTTCCCTATTTTTGTACTCCATTCCCTTTGAAATAAAGGCCAACATTCCATTTGCCTTCCCTATTACCTGCTGAACTTGTATGCTAACTTTTTGCGATTCATGCACAAGAACCCCCAAATCAGCTTTCTACAGTCTTTCTCCAATTTAATAATATTCAGCTCCTCTATTTTTCCTGCCAAAGTGCAAAGTCTCGCATTTTCCCACATTATATTCCATCTGCCAAGTTTTTGCCCACTCACTTAACCTGTCTATATCCCTCTGTAGATTCCTTGTGTCATCCTCACCACTTGCCCTCCCATTTATTTTTGTGTCATCCGCACACTTCATGATGGTACATTCGCTTCCCTCATACAAGTCATTAATACATATTGTACATAATTGTGGCCCCAGCACTGATCCCTGTGATACTCCACGAGTTAGAGGGTGCCATCCTGAAAATGCTCCCGTCATCCCAACTCTCTGTCTTCTATTAGTTAGCCAATCCTCTATCCATGCTAATATACTACCCCCAACACCATGAGCTCTTATCTTATTATCTTACTGCCTTAAGTGCAGTACCTTATCGAATGCCTTTTGGTAATCCAAATATATTACATCTACTGGTTCCCCTTTATCTATCCTGCTTTTTACCTCCTCAAAGAATACTAATAAATATGTCAGGCATGATTTCCCCTTCATTAAGCCATGCTGATTCTGCTTGATAATATTATGTATTTCTAAATGCTCTGCTATTACATCCTTTATAACAGACTCAAACATTTTCCCATTTTGCTAGTATTGTTTGATTCATCAGAAGCCCCTCAACCCACTTCAAATGGCTATCTATCACACTGAATAAGTGCCGCTCCTTGCTAGACCCTTTGTCAAGCTTATCCGTAAGTATTGATCAGGAAGATACATCGCAACTGCACTCTGTACTTTTCAGGAATTACAACTCTGGCTCCCCACATAACAAAACCTTTATCAATGTACAACTCATTCTTACACATAACAATGGCCTGATTTCTAAATCCAGTATCTGTGTTGGATGCCTGTTTGCGATATTATTGTATACCCTTGCCTGCGCGTTGTCCTACCAATGTCATCTGCTGTGACTGGCAACTCATCTACATCTGAAAAGAAAAACATATCTTCCCTATTGAGCTCTATCTCTGATGGGATGGTAATCTCGATATCGCATTGGCACTACAATGGTCTTCCGATCATCTGCACTTAATGTTGTACTGATAAGCAAACAAAATCAACACTCATCTCTGCATTCGGGCTGCAGCTAAAGTGGCTACTGGAGAATTTGTATTCAAAATAGCTGTCAGTGCCTTATGATCAGTTTTGATTGTGAAACTGTAACCTTAAAAGTATCTATGGAATCCTCTTACTCCAAAAATCAAAGACAGTGCTTCACGTTCTATCTGAGCATAATTTCACACACAGGCGCTGAGGGTGTGTAAGGTTAATCCTATCAGTCTGTCCTCACCTTTATTCAACACATCAGAGATCTCAGCACTTACTCCATATGGAGAGGCACCACATGCTAGCTTAGTCTTTTTGGACACATTGTAAAGAACGAGCAATGTATCATGTACCAATTTACTTTTACATAACTTGAATGCTTTGTCAGATTCCCTTGTCCAATTCCATATAACACCTGTCCTCAAGAGTTCATTCAAACACCCAGATAAATTGAAACCAGAGAGCCTAAGTAAGCTCCATCCATCTATACAATGACGTAACCTGTTCTGGGCTGTCCTGAAACCAACTTTCAAGTTAATTATCCCTCATTTACAATTTCTCTTTTGATCTGGTGAGGCAAATGGGTTTTTAACCTTTCAGGGTTCACTGAATGATTTTAAACTAATTTAGTCTCACTCCCAAAGCAAAATATCTCTCTGCACTGCACTTCTTTGCAAGCAGCGTAGACAATATGTTTCTGGTTCTCTAGCTAAGTAAACCCACCTAACTCTTTAATGATCCTGCCTTTCTAGTTGTTAACCTCTTAAAGCAACATGGCTCCAACACTTTAAGCATAATAGACTCCAAGCTGCTTTAATTCCATTTATCCAATTGTCTACAGTTACACGTGAATTCCTAAAACTTAAAATGATATACTAAGACACATGAATCGTGAACTAGATATCTGTAACAGTAATTATTAATAATACTATTCAGCAATTAGAATAAAAATTGTTTTTTGCTGCCTAAGAGCTGTGACAGGTGTGGCCAACCTTTCAAAGCTCATGAGTTAGAAAAATAAATTGCGCATTGACAAGGCCCCAGAAGTTTTAATTATTAATATAATGAAATGTTCATATTGAACATAAGCAATGCTCTTATAGCATGCCTTGCACCAAGACCTTCTTCTCAGGCAGGTTTAACATTCTCTTTCAAGCAAGATGTATTAGGTATCCGAAATAAAACAGACATTGGCTGAAGTACACAACAGGCCAATCAATAGCTGCTGTTATTGAGGAAAGGCCGGTTAGTGTGCTGGGAACATAGATGCTGACTGGCCTTCACTTTCTTGCTGGCCTAATACCCGAATGTGACTGCATTTCAAAATAATTTATTGAATGTGAAGGAACTTGGCAAGTCCTGAGGAGGTGATGAAATGTAATGTAAATGTAAATTTATTTTCATTCATTCTTATTGCAGATTTATTGGAAATACAGTTTCTCACGTAACCATTAAGCATTCATTTCAATTCCAAAATTAGCTTATTTATAAAAAAGTACTGCACAGCGATCAACTCATTAGCAAGTTATGCCTACCAGGTACACTTAACTACCACTGTGATGAATCCTTCATATGATGCTATGATGGCTTGCTGTATTAATGTAATAAATTGCACTTTCCTTGTGTTATTGCTACAAGGAATTATACGTTTTTGTGCATCTAACTTGAAAACTTGTCTTACTTTAAAGGATAACTACTGGCATCATGTTCCAGACAGTGGAGGAATTTATTTCTGTTTCCTGACAGTAGCAGCACAACCCTTTCCTCCCCACTTCCCTCTACCCAAGAATAAAACTCTAACTCGCGCTGACCTCCACCTCGCAGAGGCTGAACGTCAACTCGCAGACACTTCCTCCTACCTCCCCCTGGACCATGACCCCACCACTGAACATCAAGCCATTGTTTCCAGGACTGTCACTGACCTCATCTCCTCTGGAGATCTTCCTTCCACAGCTTCCAACCTCATAGTCTCCCAACCTCAGACGGCCCGCTCCTACCTCCTACCCAAAATCCACAAACAGGACTGTCCCGGCAGACCGATTATGTCAGCCTGTTCCTGCCCCACGGAACTCATTTCTTGCTATCTTGACTCCATTCTCTCTCCCCTTGTCCTGTCTCTTCCCACCTACATCCGTGATTCCTCTGACACCCTACATCATATCAACAATTTCCAGTTCCGTCTGGCTGAACTTGTTCTCACACTGAACAATTTCTCCTTAAACTCCTCTCACTTCCTCCAAATAAAAGGTGTGGTTATGGGCACCCACATGGGCCCCAGTTATGCCTATCTCTTTATGGAGTATGTGGAACATTCATTGTTCCAGTCCTACTCTGGCCCCCTCCCACAACTCTTTCTCCGGTACATGGATGATTGCTTCGGTGCTGCTTCATGCTCTCGTCTGGACCTGGAAAAATTTTATTAATTTTGCTTCCAATTTCCACCCTTCCATCATTTTCACATGGTCCATCTCTGACACTTCCCTTCCCTTCCTTGACCTCTCTGTCTCAATTTCTGGTGATAGACTGTCCACCAATATCCATTACAAGCCGACTGACTCCCACAGCTACCTCGACTACAGCTCCTCACATCCCGCTTCCTGTAAGGACTCCATCCCATTCTCTCAGTTCCTTCGCCTCCGTCGCATTTGTTCTGATGATGCCACTTTCAAAAACAGTTCCTCTGACATGGCTTCCTTCTTCCTTAACCGAGGTTTTCCACCCACGGTGGTTGACAGGGCCCTCAACCGTGTCCGGCCCATCTCCCGCGCATCTGCCCTCACACCTTCCTCTCCCTCCCTCCCTCCCATGATAGGGTCCCCCTTGTCCTCACTTATCACCCCACTAGCCTCCACATTCAAAGGATCATCCTCCGCCATTTCCGCCAACTCCAGTATGATGTCACCACCAAACACATCTTCCCTTCACCCCCCGTGGTGGCATTCCGCAGGGATCGTTCCCTCCGGGACACCCTGGTCCACTCCTCCATCACCCTCTACACCTCAACCCCCTCCCACGGCACCTTCCCATGCAACCGCAGAAGGTGCAACACCTGCCCCTTTACTTTCCCTCTCCTCACCGTCTAAGGGCCCAAACACTCCTTTCCAGTGAAGCAGCATTTCACTTGCACTTCCATCAGTTTAGTCTACTGCTCCCAATGCGGTTTCCTCTACATTGGAGAGACCAAACACAGACTGGGTGACCACTTTGCAGAACACCTTCGGTCTGTCTGCAAGCATGACCCAGACCTCCCTGTCGCTTGCCATTTCAACACTCCACCCTGCTCTCATGCCCACATGTCTGTCCTTGGCCTGCTACATTGTTCCAGTGAAGCTCAACGCAAACTGGAGGAACAGCACCTCATCTTCCGACTAGGCACTTTACAGCCTTCCGGACTGAATATTGAGTTCAACAATTTTAGATCATGAACTCTCTTCTCCACCCTCACCCCTTTCCGTTCCCCCCCCTTTTTTTTTTCAATAATTTATATCGATTTTTCTTTTCCCACCTATTTCCATTATTTTTAAATGTATTTCCATCCATTGTTTTATCTCTACCTTTTAGCCTATTTTGATCCCTTCCCTTCCCCCCACCCCATCCCCACTAGGGCTATCTGTACCTTGCATGTCCTGCTTTCTACCCTTAATTAGCACATTCCTTAGATAATATCACCACCTTCAACACCTCTTTGTCCTTTTGCCTATGACATCTTTTGGGAATCTCCACCTATCACTGGCCCTCTATCCAGCTCTACCCCCACCCCCTCTTAAACCAGCTTATATTTCACCTCTTTTCTATTTTTACTTAGTTCTGTTGAAGAGTCATACGGACTCGAAACGTTAACTGTGTTCCTCTCTGCAGATGCTGCCAGACCTGCTGGGTTTTTCCAGGTATTTTTATTTTTGTAATAAAACTCTAATGTTCAGCCCACTGAATGTTGCAAGCCTTCAGAGTTTTTTTTATTTTGTGCAGGCTTCATGCGCAGAAGATTTCCTCTGAATTGTGCAGCCAGTTTCTACAGCTCCCAGTCTCAAGTCAGCAGATCCAACTGTCTCGTTTGCCTGTCCATGTACACATCTGAGCGTTTGGGCTTAACCACTCGCTGTTTCACTTTAAAAGCGTGAAGGTTTTTTGGCATTTCAGCGCCAGTTTTAAGGAAATTCCTTAAGAAAGGAATGACTCGAGCCCCGGATTAATTACATGACAAAAGAGCTCATTTTATTTAATTCATCCCAGGGTGTGCGTGACACTGACAAACCAACATCCCTAGCCCATCCCTAGTTGCCCTTGAGAAGGTGGTGGGTGAGTTACCTTCTTCTCAACTGTGTGGTTTGCTAGACCAAACACATTGCTGTGGATCTGGAGTCACATATAAACCAGAGCGGGGAAGGATGGTAAACAACCTTCCCTAAAGCACATCAGTAAACCAGATGGGTTTGATGAAAAGAACTGACGTGTCAAGAAGGTTGACCAAATTCAAAGCATGTCATGCAGACTGCCTGGAAGGTTACTGATAAGGAGTTCTTGAGAGACTTTGGGAAACCATCATAATTACCAGGTGCTTTTACATACAAACATATGAACTAGGAGCAGGAGTAGGCCACTCTTCAATAAGACCATGACTGATCTGACTATAACCTCCTACCCTACCCCGGTAACCCTTCACTCCCTTGTTTATCAAGAATCTATCTAGCTCTGCCTTGAAAACATTCAAAGACTCTGCTTCTACTGTCCAAAGGCTCATGACCCTCTGAGAGAAAAAAAATCTTTTCATCTCTGTCTGAAACAGAGTTTTTAAACAGTGATCCCTAGCTCTAGATTCTCCCACAAGAGGAAACATCCTCTCCACATTCACCCTGTCAAGAACCCCCAGGGTCTTAAATGTTTCAATCAAGTTGCCTCTTAGTCTTCTAAACTCCAGTGGATACAAGCCTAACCTGTCCAACCTTTCCTCATAAGACAACTTGCCGAGTCCTGGTATTAGTTTAGTAAAACTTCCCTGAACTGCTTCAAATGCATTTACGTCCTTCCTGAAATAAGGTGACCAATACTGTACACAGTACTCCAGATGTGGCCTCACCAGTTCCCTGTACAACTGAAGCATAACCTCCGTACTTTTGTAATCAATTCCTCTCGCAATAAATGATAACATTCTATTAGCTTTCCTAATTACCTGCTGTACCTGCATACTAGCCTTTTGTGATTCATGTACAAGGACACACAGATCCCTCTGAACCTCAGAACTCTGCAATCTCTTGCCATTTAGTTAATATGCTTCTTTTTTATTCTTCCTACCAAAATGGACAATTCACATTTGCCCACATTATACTCCATTTTCCAATTCTTTGCCCACTCACTAAACCTATCTATGTCCCTTTGTAGACTCTTTATGTCCTCTGTACAACATACTTTTCTACCTATCTTTGCATCATCAGCAAATTTAGCAACCAGACATTCAGCCCCTTCAGCCAAGTCATTTATATAAATAACAAAAAGTTGAGGGCCCGGCACTGATCACTGTGACACACCACTCATTACATCCCGCCAACCAGAAAAAGACCCATTTATGGCTACCCTCTGTTTCCTGTTACCTAGCCAATCTTCTATCCATGCCAATATGTTACCCCCCCTACACCATGAGCTTTTATTTTCCGCAATAACCTTTGATGTGGCTCTTTAGCAAATGCCTTTTGGAAACCTAAGTACAGTACATTCACCGGTTCCCCTTCATCCACGGCACATATGACTCCTTTGAACAGCTCCAATAAATTGGTGAAATATGATTCCCCTTTCACAAAACGATGGCCAGGATTTTCTGGTGGTGGGGTGGGCTCAGCGGGTGGACCCGTGAGCAGCCGGGGAGCCCCCTGCCGCCTGCGATCAGGCTCTGACCGCGATTTCATGCTGGTTGGTCAATTAACAGCCGGCCAACATGCAACACGCGTTGCAGTGCTCAGCGCTGCTGGGGTGAGGGCAGGAGGAGCGTGGGCACTGAGGTTCGCACACTCACAGGGGTGAGCGCAGTAGAAGCTCCCTGAGGCATAGAGCTGCCTCAAGGAGTTGAAGATTTTTAAAATTTAAAATTAAAAACTTCAGTAATGTTAAAAACATATCCCCCTCATTTGATGCTATCTCATGAGCAGGGACATGGTATGAATGAAATTTTTAACATTTTAATTTAGTTTTTATTTGCTGTTGGAAACCTCATCCCGCCCATGGATGAGGTTTCCTAAAAAATACTGAAAAAGGCTGCCTGGCCTTTTCGCCTGCCCGCCAACCGTAAGATTGGACAGGCAGTGAAAAATTTAATTATTATTTTAATGGCCTTAATAGGCCTGTTAATTGTTGGTGGGCGCACTGCCGACTCCTGCATGCGCCCGTCGACTGAAATATTGCGTGAGTGTGCAATGACATTGGGCAAGCGAGCGTCCCAACGTCATCACACGTCATTATACGCTCGTTTGGGTCGGGCACACACCCGCTCAATGAACGCAATATCCTGCCCCATTTTAACTCTGCCTGATTCCCCAGAATTTTCCTCAGTGCCCTGCTATAACATTTTTGATAATAGCTTCCAACATTTTCCCAATGACAGATGTTAAGCTAACTGGCCTATAGTTTCTTTCTCCCTCCCTTTTTGAAAAAAAGAGTTACATTTGCTATTTTCCAATCTGATGGCACCTTCCCTGAATCCAGGGAATTTTGGAAAATTAAAAACATGAATCAACTATCTCACTAGCCACTTCTAGGATGAAGTCCATCAGGACGCATGGACTTGTCAGATGGCAGCTCCATCAGTTTGCTCAGTACCACTTCCCTGGTGATTGTAATTTTCCTGAGTTCCTCCTTCCCTTCCAGTTCCTGTTTGGTAGCATCAGTCTGTGTAATCATGGGAGAGCACGAGAGAATGGAAATTCACTGAAAAATTTGATTTTGGCAGCGAGAACTTTATTGATTCTTTATTCTTCCATGGGATGTGGGTGTCACTGACAAGGCCAGCATTTGTTGCCCATTCCTAATTTCTCCTGAACTGAGTGGTTGCTAGGCCATTTCAGAGGGAGGATAAGAGCCATCCACATTGCTGTGTGTCTGATGCCACATTAGACCAGACAAGGTAAGGATGGCAACTTAGCAAGCTAGAGCACCAGGTTTTTATGACCATTGATAATAGTTGCTACGGTTACCATTACTGAGCCTAGTTTAATATTCCAATTTATTAATTGAATTTAAATTCCACCAGCTGTGATGGGGGGATTTGAACCCATGTCCCCAGATCATTAGCCTGGGCCTCTGGATGATTAGCCGAGTGACATTACCACTATGCTACCACCACGCCACCCCCCCCCGCTACACCAAAATGAAAGACGAGAGTTCACGAGACCAACCAGAGACAGTCCATGGGACAAATGGAGGAACATCATGCAGAATGTCAATGGATTGTTAGCCATTCAGCCTCCTGAAGCAGAAGACTTGGTCACTCTGGCTGGGACTTTCCATTCCCAAGCCAGGCAAGACTGGAAATTCCCGCCTGAAGTCAACGGACCTTCGACTGGTTTGTCGAATTTTCCGTCCCACTCCTGATGATTCCCACTGTGGGCGGGACAAGAAAACCCCGCCCTCTGAGTTTCAACTTGTGCCACTGATTTAAAAGTTAGATGAATTTCTATTTGTAAATGTTGTTTTATTTTAAAAGCCAATTAAAAAATGTAGTTAGAACAATGATAATCCTTGGTTGATTCTTGCTTCTGATTAAAACAAAAATCAAACTCAGGTGATTCAAAGCACACAGCTACCCACAGTCACTGCTTACAATACTATTGAACCTTTGCTCCAAAGTCTTGCTGACTAAAATGGTGCGATTAGACAAAGACAAATTTATGAGGGCCCACTCAATGATAGCGGAAATCAGGAAAAGCAATTGTTCTAGCTGCTGAAAAATCAAATGGGTCAGATTTTCCTGCAGCAGCTAAATTGAAAACACCTGCAACTTAAACATTCTCTCTCTTTACCATCACACTGGCAGCAGGGTGTACCATATGCAAGATGCAACACAGCAACGCGCCAAACCGCCTTCCAAACCCACGACCTCTACAACGTAAAAGGGCATGGGCAGAAGAATCATGCAGGAATGCTACAACCTGCAAGTTCCCCTCCAAGCCTCACACCATCCTGACTTGGAAATATCATTATTCCTTCACTGTGGCTGGGTCACAATCCTGGAACTCCCTCCCTAACTCAGCACAGTGAGCGTAACTACATCACTTGGACTGCAGCGGTTCAAGATAGTGGATCACCACAGCCTTGTCAAGGGCATTAAGGATGCACAATAAATGCTGGCCCTGATGGCAATGCCCACAGCCCAAGAATGAATGAAACAAGTCTCACATGCCCATCCTTTCATTGATACCTCACTCTAAAATTTGCTGAAAAGATCATTAAAATAAACTACAGTAAGTACAGCTGCAAAGATATACAGTAATCTGATAAATGTACCTCACGGTTCACATACAGTCATCAGATAAATGGCCACATGGTGCCTACAGAGTAATGAATCAGGTCAATAACATCATGGTCAACCAAAGGTACTTAACGACCTCTGTTTTTTAATTCGTTCATGGGATGTGGGCATCACTGGCTAGACCAGCGTTTACTGCCCATTCCTAATTGCCCTTGAGAAGGTGGTGGTGAGCTGCCTTCTTGAACTGCTGCAGCCCTGTGGTATGGGTACACCCACAGTGCTGTTAGGGAGGGAGTTCTTGGATTTTGACCCAGTGGTGGGATGGTAACCAATGAACCCCCATCAGCTACACAAATGCTAACATAGAACACCGTTCAAATACCTGTGATTCCATTCATATCAGTTATTCTGCTTTGTCCGAGGAATTTAATTTCACGGTATGAAGCTGCATTACACTGCTCAAGGAGCTAACATTGAGATCTGACCATGGTCCCTTCAACATCATCCATTTTAATCACTGTTGAGACAATGTGACTGATTTAAAAGGATCAGGGTTTAAACTTTATTGGGAATTTATTGCAGTGCAACGCAATGAATCAGAATCGAAAGTTGAAATTGCATTCTTGAATCAGGTAACATATCTGATCAACTATATTCATAAAGTTTGGCTCCCTGCTGCTAATGTGTATCTTTTTCATTTTATTTTCTTTCTCATTTGTTATCTATAACTCACATCTGAGCCTGATTTGGAACTTTCTTTTCAAAGAATATATATCATCGAATCTTGAAGGGCTGGGTTTTTTCTCCCAAGGGCGGGGAAGGTGAAAGGGAGATTTTTTCGAACTGTTTGAACCATGAAGGGTTTCGATAGAGTAAACAGGAAGGACGTTTCCAATGGTGGAAGGGCAGAGGACACAAGAGCAAAGATAATTGGCAAAAGAACCGGGGACGATGTGAGGAAAGCATGTTTTTTTTTCACGGCGAGTTTTTTGTAACCTGGAATTCGCTGCCTGAAAGGTAGTGAAACAGGTTCAGTAATAACTTCCAAAAAGGGAGTTGGATAAATATTTGAAAAGGAAAAACTTGCTGGGCTATGTGGAGAATGGGAGGGAGTGGAACTAATTGCATGGCTTTTTCAAAGAACTGGCACAGGCAGGATAGACTGCACAACCTCCTTTTGCGCTGTATCATTCTATGCTTCTATGATTGTCGTCCATTATTATCTTAATGTTTCTCACAGTCAGGGTACCAATGCCCTCACTGCCACGGCTTGAATTCCTAGTAAAGATTACCGAGCTATTAACAGTAAAAGCTGGGACTAAAATACATTAGAAAACTACATTATTCATCAGGATTGTCTCAACATCTGAGAAAAAAAGCAGAAAATATAAAAAAATCTCTCTGCCATTCTACAAGGAAATCACCATTTAAGGAAATGGACTAATTTGACTCCCTGATTTTTCAGACCTCAAACTGCTGCCGTCAGGTGCATTTGACTCTCCTCCTGCCTGCTCAAAAATCACTCCGAGTTAACATCTCACCCCCGTGTTAGTATTTAAATAGTGTTGCTCTAAAAAGAGAAATGCTGTTGAAGCTTTTTTGCCTTGCACTCATCAAGACAGATGCAAGAATGTCAAATTTCAAACAATTTATACTACATGAGAAAAGGCGGCGATTGGTTGGCAAGTCGACTCTGATTGGTCAAGCAGTTGCCACGGAGAATGCACCAGGGAACTATTACACTTTTATTTAATTCAAAAAAAGTGCAATGCCTGGACATGTTCCTATTGTCTGCAGAGGATAGGTCCCTGATTATGAACACATATAGCTTCTAGCAAGTGTATGTGAGCCGCCTTACATGTCCAATTGAACAAGCACAGACTGGTTGGGTATGGTCAGTGACCTGCTGAAAGGACGTGCTGCTTGATACCATCCATTGGGACCTACGGCCTATGTACCTGGCATCACACCTGCACTAAAATTCATGTATCACAATACTCATTTGTGGTGTAGGCAGAACGCCTTTTTGACTTGACAGCCAAATAACACTCGTGTTGCTGCTGTATAGCAGCAACGCGAAATGGCTAGCTTCACCTGTTGCTCAAATGTTTGAGATACCTTACCCTTCCAGGGTAATTTGAGGTAGACTGGGCACTTTTCAGGCCTGAAAGTGGCAGACTTCGGCCCATTTATGAGTATGAGCTTCACAGCAGCATTATAAAACAAAGAATGACAGCGAGCCACAGAGCAGATATTAAGAAAGATGACCAAAGTTTGGTCAAAAGGTAGGTTTTAAGTCATGTCTTTAAAGACGTTAGTGACGTAGAGAGATGGAGGGGTGTAAGGAGGGAATTACAAAGCTTGAGGCTTAAGCAACTCAAGGTACAGCCACCAATAGAGGAACAATTATTATTGGGAATGCACAAGAGGCCAGAATTAAAGGAGCGTAGATATCTCAGAGGTTTGTGGAGCTGGAGAAGATTACAGTGATAAGGAGGGACAAAGTCATGGATGGATTTGAAAACACAATTGAGGATCTTAAAGTCAATTTGGCAGATGGAGTACAATGTGGGAAAATGCAAGGCTGTCCACTTTGGTGGGAAAATTGAAAAGCAGAGTATTATTGAAATGGAGAGAGACTGCAGAATGCTTTGGCACAGAGGGATCTCATTGTCCTTGTACATAAATCACAAAACATTAACATGCAGATACAACAAGTAATTAGGAAAGTAAACGGAATAGTGGCCTTTATTGCAAGGGGGTTGGAGTATAAAAGTAGGGAAGTCTTGCTACAACTATACAGGGCACTGGTCAGACCACATCTGGAGTACAGGGTACAGTTTTGATCTCCTTATTTAAGGAGACTTATACTTGAATTGGAGATAGTTTAGAGGAGATTCACTTGGTTGATTCCTGGGATGAAGGGGTTGTCTTATGAAAGGTTGAGCAGGTTGGGCCTACACCCATTGGATTTTAGAAGAATGAGAGGTGATCTTATTGAAACATAAAATTCTGAGGGGGCTTGACAAGGTAGATGCTGGGAGGATGTTTCCCATGTGGATAAATCCAGAACTAGGGGGACACCATTTCGAATTAAAGGGTCTCCCATTTAGAAACATAGAAAATAGGAGCAGGGGAAGGTCATTCAGCCTGTCAAGCCTGCTCCACCATTCAATATCATTATGGCTGGTCCCCAGCATCACAGGTGCCAGTCTTCAGCCATTTGATACACTCCACGTGATATCAAGAAATGGCTAAAGGCACTGGATACTGAAAAGGCTATGGGCTCTGACATTATTCCAGCAATAGCACTGAAGACTTGTGCTTCAGAACTTGCTGCACCCCTAGCCAAGCTGTTCCAGTACAGCTTCAACACTGGCATCTGCCCGGCTATGTAGAAAATTGCCCAGGCATGATCTATACACAAAAAATCAGGAAAAATCCAACCCGGCCAATTACCTCCACATCGGCCTGCTCTCCATTATTAGTAAAGTAATGGAAGGGGTCATCAACAGTGCTATCAAGCGGCACTTGCTTAGCAATAACCTGCTCACTGATGCCCAGTTTGGGCTCCACCAGGGCCACTCAGCTCCTGATCTCATTACAGCCTTGGTTCAAACATGGACAAAAGGGCTGAACTCATGAGTTGAAGTGACATCAAAGCAGCATTTGACCGAGTGTGGCATCAAGGAGCCCTAGAAAAACTGGAGTCAATGGGAATCAGGGGGGAAACACTCCATTGGTTGGAGTCATACCTAGCACAAAGGAAGATGGTTGTGGTTGTTGGAGGTCAGTCATCTCAGCTTCAGGGCATCACTGCAGGAATTCCTCAGAGTAGTGTCCGCGGCCCAACCATCTTCAGTTGCTTCATCCATGGCCTTCCTTCCATAATAAGGTCAGAAGTGGGGATGTTCACTAATTATTGCACGATGTTCAGCACCATTCGCGGCTCCTCAGATACTGAAGCAGTCCATGTCCAAGTGCAGCAAGACTGGACAATATCCAGGCTTGGGCTGACAAGTGGCAAGTAACAGACAATGTGTCAGACAATGATCATCTCCAACAAGAGAGAATTCAACCATCGACCCTTGACATTCAATGGCATTACCATCACTGAATCCCCCACTATCAACATCCAGGGGATTACCACTGACCAGAAATTGAACTGGACTAGCCATATAAATACTGTGGCTACAAGAGCAGGTCAGAGGCTAGGAATCGTGCAACAAGTAACTCACCTCCTGACTCCCCAAAGCCTGTCCACCATCTACAAGGCACAAGTCAGGAATGTGATGGAATACTCCCCACTTGCCTGGACGAGTGCACCTCCCAAAACACTGAAGAAGCTGCACACCGTCCAGGACAAAGCAGCCCACTTGATTGGCACCACATCTACAAACATTCACTCCCTCCACCACCGATGCACAGTAGCAGCAGTATCTACCATCTACAAGATGCCCTGTAGGAATTCACCAAGGCTCCTTACCCAGCACCTTCCAAACCCACGACCACTACCACCTAGAAGGACAAGGGTAGCAGATAGATGGGAACACCACCACCTGGAAGTTCCCCTCCAAGTAACTCACCGTCCTGACTTGGAAATATATCGCCGTTCCTTCACTGTTGCTGGGTCAAAATCCTGGAACTCCCTTCCTAACAGCACTGTGAGTGTACCTACACCATATGGACTGCAGCAGTTCAAGAAGGCAGCTCACCGCCACCACATCAAGGGTAACTAGGGATGGGCAATAAATGCTGGCCAGCCAGTTAAGCCCACATCCCATGAATGAATTTTTAAAAAACCCTCTATCTTAATGCTATACTCCTGCGTTCTCCCCATACCCCTTGACGCCTATAGAGTCTATAGACCTATCTATTTCCTTCTTAAATATATTCAGTGACTTGGTCTCCACAGCCCTTCTGTGGTGGAGCATTCCATAGGTTTGTCACCCTCTGAGTGAAGAAATTAGTTAAGGATGAAATCAGTGCAGTAGTGAGAAAAGAAGTTGGCTCAGAAAATCTAGATGTAGAATCAGCCTGGGTGGAATGAAGGAGCAACAAGAAGCAGAAAATATTAGTGGGAGTTGTCCATAGGCCAACTAGGGAACAGGTTATCCTGGATTTGGTATTGTGCAATGAGAAGGGGTTAATTAATAATCTTCTTGTGTAGGGCTCTTTAGGGAAGAGTGGTCTTAACATGATAGAACTCTTCATTTGGATGGAAAGTGAAGTAGTCCGATCTGAAACTAGGGTCCTAAATCTAAACAAAGGAAACTACGAAGGCATGAGGCGTGAGTTGGCTAAGATAGATTGGGGAACTTCATTAAAAGGCATATTGGTGGATAGGCAATGGCTAATATTTAACGAACAAACATATACATTACAACAGTTATATATTCCTTTCTGGTGCAAAAACACAGCAGGAAAAGAAGCCCAACTATGGCTAACAAAAGAAATTAAGGATAGTATTAGGTCCAAAGAGGAGTCATATAAAGTTGATAGAAAAAGTAGCAAGCCTGAGGATTGGAGCAGTTTAAAATTTTTGCCCATCCTTCCTAAACATCAAATACCCTTAGATATTCAGTTCCCAGCATTGGTCACTCCCTAGCCATGTCTCGTAATCTCAATCACATTGTACCTATTTATATCTATTTGCAATGTTAATTCATCTACCTTAATGCGAATGCTCTGTGCATTCAGATATGGTGCCTTTAGACTTGTCTTTTTAATATTTTTACACACTTTTTGCACTATGGCCCTATTTGCTACTAGCCTATGTTTCCTCTGCCTTTCACTTTTGCTTTCTACTTTTCTGTCTATCATTTCTATCTTTGTTTTCCTCTCCGGTGTCTCCCCACTCAGGCTCGCATCCCCCTGTCACTCTAGTTTAAACCCTCCCCCGCAGGACTAGCAAATACCCCTGCGAGGATATTGGTCCCAGTCCTGTTGGGGTGCAACCCGTCCAGCTTGTACAAGCCTCTTTAACACAGAGGCTTGGCCTAAGATGAAAGGCTGAGTAAACTGCGCCTATGATGTTTGGAGTTTTGAAGGATGAGAGGGGATCACATTAAAACATTCTGCAGTGGCTTGACAAGGTAGACACTGAGGGGCTGATGCCTCTGGCTGGGGAATCTAATACACGGGAGCACAATCTCAGGATAAGGGGTCAATCATTTAGGACTGAGATGAGGAGAAATTTCTTCATTCAGAGGATTGTGAATTATTGGAATTCTTTACTCCAGAAGACTGTGGATGTTTCATCACATATTCAAGTATATTCAAGGCTGAAATGGACAGGTTTTTGATCTCTCAGGAAATTAAGGGATATGGCAAGTGGGCAGGAAAGTGGATCTGGGGCATAAGATCAGCCATGATGGTCTTGAATAACAGAGCAGGCTCAAGGGGCCGTATGGTTTATTCCTGCTCCTATTTTGTATGTTCTTATGCATCTACCTGGAATTCCTTAAGCACCAGGGCCTCGAAGGATGGACGTGATTTGTCAAATTTACCACCAACATGCTTGAGTTATCTCAGAAGACTCTTGCCACTCTGAACTCATTGTCATCTTAAAGCCAGGAAAACTAACCAACGATCCCATAAGCTCCCATCCCATTGCACCTCTGTCTATGGTTTATGAGGTGATCGAATGGCTCACTCTGAACCAGATGAAACCAGTTTTAGAAGCTGCGCTTCCAAATAAAGTTTATGCTCCCCATGAGCCTTCCCAACCCTTTTCATCTAACCTGATCAGTTTAACCTTTTATTCCTTTCTCCCAATGTGTTTAACTAGTTTCCCTTTAAATATATCAATATAAGCATGTGTCAATGGAACTGAAATAATCACCTTGGCAAAAGTGTTACTTTTTCAGTTTGGTCATTTAACTCATTTATCCCCTCCCTAATCTTTACTATCTACTGATTCTTTCCTTATTCCCTTCATTTTTCCCCATTTTCCAACCTCACTAAAATACCAGTTTTTCTTTCCCCAGTTCTGATGAGGTCAAAACATCACAACCTGTCTTTTCTCTTTGTAGACCTGCTGCATATTTTAAGCGTCATCTAATTTTATTTTAGATTTCCAGCATTTAAAGTTTTTCCTGTTGATGTTAACTTTTTTAACCTATCAGTGATTCAACGTAGGACACTGAAGTGGGCATAATTCAGACCTGGAAAAGTCTCCAGGCTGATGAACCCCACAAGGCAAGATTCTGAGAGATGCTGGAGCATCTTAAATATTTCCTCTCGCGCTTTGATATATGGAGTAGAATGCTGCTGATTCAGACACAGGCTTGTCAAACCAGAATTCCAATACAGGAACATAATCAGAACAATTGGGTAACAGGTGACAATTTTACTTGCTCTGCATATGTGCCATTCGTTATTCTTTTTGACTCATCAAAGAGAGCATTTCAATGTCCCACTGGCCTCCGAGAAAGTGGGTATTTGGCTCCACAAAATCATACAGGTACTTACTGTTCATATGTGCTGCCAGTCCTCTTTCCATTTGCCATTAGTTTCAGCAATGCAACTGAAGGCATTGTTGTATTGACATTTACATATGGACTCCATCCCATTGTTAAATTTTTAATTAGTATACAGCAACATAAATAACATGCCAATAAGTCAACAAATATAGCCAGATTCAGAATACTGATGACAGATTTCACATTTCATGATGCCTAACTATATCTCCATCGAGCAGGTATGGGGTGGGGGTGGCATGGGTTGGGGAGGGATTGGTATAATATGTTCAAAAAGCTACTACTGAGCTAAACATAATCAAATGGAGGCTATGTTCACAGAATATCAGAGTCATTGAAGTAGCTTATGTTTCAGAGTGTCAGAATCATTGCAGCATAGACAATGAAAGGATTTAACATTTTAGTGATCATTCGTGCTTATTGTTGCTCGCACAGCTCTCTTCATTCAGCTAAGCAGGGGTCATTGCTAAAGTAGGCTGATGAATTCAGTTTTGGCTGGAGAGAGAGCAGTGAGTTGGACTGTAAAGATGTACTGGGTCAGGCTGACTAAAGGGATAAAAGAGCAGACCGCAGGGAGAGAAGGTTCTGCCCTGGGCTTCAGCCAAGAGTTCAGTGTATATTGCAATCAGTAGTTGTACAGAAAGATACAAGTACATTATTTTCTTTATGTTCTTGTGAGCAAAATTCTAGGCCATGGGATAAAAGGGAAAGTAGGCACTTGGATAAGAAATTGGCTGAGTGGCAGGAAACAGAGAGTAGTGATAAAGGGTTGTTTTTCAGATTGAAGGAAGGTTTGTAGTGGAGTTCCTCAGGGGTCAGATTTGGTACCCTCGCACTTCCTGATATATATTAATGACCTAGACTGTGATGCGCAGGGCATGATTTCAAAATTTGCAGATTATATGAAGATTGGAAATGTTGTCAATTGTGATGGGAATAGATAGTCTTGAACTTTAAAAGGAAATAGGCATGTTGGTGGATTCGGCAGACAAATGGCAGATTTGCAGACAAAGTACAAATGCAGACAAATGCAGAGAAGTGTGAGGTGACTCATTTTGGCAGGAAAAGTATGGTGAGACAGTGTGAAATATAGGGAGAGCCTCTAAAGGAGGTGCAGGAACAGATAGACCTCAGTGTGTACGTATATTGGTCATTGAAGATGGCAGGGCATGTTGAGAGAGCAGTTAATAAAGCATATAGTATCTTAGACTTTATTAATAGGGGCATTAAGTACAAGAGTAAGGAAGTCATGTTGAACTTGTATAAGACACTAGTTAGACCTCATCTGGAGTACTGCGTCCAGTTCTGGGTGCCATACTTGAGGAAGGATGTGAAGGCTTTGGAGAGAGTACAGAGGAGATTCACAAGGATGATCCCAGCAATATAGAGCTGTAGCTATGAGGATAGATTGGAGAGGTTGGGACTCTTTTCCTTGGAGAAAAGAAGGCTGGAGGAGACTTGATAGAGGTATTCAAGATTCTGCGAGGTATGGGTAGGGTAAATAGTGAGAAACTGTTCCCACTCAAGGGAACATCAAGAACTGAAGGGCACAGATTCAAAATAATTGGTGAAAGGAGTAAATGTGATGTGAGGAAAAAAATTTTCACCCAGCGGGTGGTTGGCGTCTGGAACAAACTTCCTGAAAAGGTGGTGGAGGCAGTTTCGATTGAGGTATTCAAAAGGGGATTAAATTGCTGCCTGAAAAGGAAGAATATGCAGGGTTATGGGGATAAGGCAGGGGAGAGGGACTAGGTGGAATGCTCTTTCAGAGAACCAGTGCAGACTCGATGAGCGTAATCGCCTCCTTATGCACTGTAAAGATTCTGTGGTACTTTGATGAGAAGCAAAGTCGAGTTGAGTGGAATAAGTGTTTCTTTGGTACTCTGTAAAATTACAGGATTTAACATAAAAAATTTAAGAATTAATGCCTGCCGTCATCTCACCAAATGTTTTCTTGAATTGCGTTTACAAAGATTGATGATGCACCTATTTGAAAGAAACAACTATCTGGTTCAGGTCGCAAGGAGGGTACAATTGCACTATTGTGAAAGTAGATCTAGGACAGTGTGAGTAAACTCCTAAAATGTTTAGGCATTTTATGGGAGTGACTGATGCCACTGAACCTGAAAATGTATCTATACACAAGATGTAAGAGTACAGTAGCCTAGTGGTTATGATAGCTACTTAGCAATCCAGAAGTCAGAGTTCTAACCCTACCTTAGCAAACTGTAAAGTCGTATTCAATAAATTTGATTATTTGCACCATGAGATGCTGCTGGATTGTCGTAAAAGTTAAGAAAAACAGGTCTTCAGGAATGGGAACCATTTATCCATGGTCTGGCCTACCTCCAGTCCTATACAATATGGTTTCCCTTTGTTTTTGTGTAGTTTCCCCCAGGTTGTTTTCGCTCTTGCTCAAGGTGATAATATTGCTGCATTGCAAACATAACCAATCCTTGTTATTGCAGGCTGAGTGGTTAGGATGTGGAAAGTGGAATTCTATGGCCGCAGGAAGTATGCAGAGCGGACAGATAAATTGGCAAGATATCAATAGTGGTGTCCCACTGGGATCAATGTTGACCCTCAGCTATTCACCACATTTATTGGTGGCTTAGATGATGGGATGGAAAGCAACATATCCAGGTTTGCTGAAAAGATAGGAAGTATTGTCAGCAGTGGAAATGAAAGCATGAGCTTACAAAGAAATGCTGATATGTCAACTGAATGGGCAAAACAGTAGCATATGGATTTCAATGTAGCCAAAGTGAGGCAAACCACTTTGCACCTAAAAAAGGATAGAACAGAGAACCTTCTAAATGGCGAAAAGCCAGAAACAGTGAGATCCAAAGAGACCCGGGGATCCAGAATAGTAAATGATGAAAAGGTCATGAACAAGTACAGAAAATAATCAAAAAGACTAATTGAGTGCTGGCCTTATTTATATCTAGAAAATTAGAATACAAGGGGACAGAAGTCATGCCTCTGCTATACAAGGCCCTGGTTACACCACACCTTCACACCTGGAGTACATTGAGCAGTCCTGGGCGCCGTAACTTAGGAACGATAAATTGGTCTTGGAGAGAGCGCAGTGTAGTTTTATTAAAATGATACCTGGACTCAAAGGGTTAAATTAGGGGGAGAGATTACACAAACTAACTTCTGATAAAAGGTCACAGACCTGAAGCATTAACTTTGTTCTTCTCTCCAACAATGCTGCCTGATTTGAGGTGTATTTCCAGCATTCCCTGTTTTTATTACACACTAGGGCTGTATTCCCTGGAATTTAGGAAGATAACCGTTGTTTTGATTGAAGTTCTAAAGATATTAAGAGGAACAGATAGGATAGATTTTCATTGATGTTGGCATCCTAAGAAAAGGGACATGGTCCGAGTATTAGAGCCAGACCTTTCAGGAGTGAAGTTAGGAAACTTTTCTAAATGAAAAGAGTGGCAGAAGTTTGCAACTCTCTTCCACAGATCAATTGTTAATTTTAAAATTGAGATTGATAGATTTTTGTTAACCAAATGTATTAAGAGATATGGGGGAAAGTTGGGTATATGGAATTAGGTTGCTGATCAGCCACAACTCCATTGATTGGCTCATGGGGCTAAATTACCTGCTCCTAGTACTACGGGGAGTGGCCAGGTAAAAACCCAAGGTCGAAACCCAAGGTCAGCCATGATTGTATTGAATGGTGGAGCAGGCTCAATGGGCCATATGGTTTACTCCTGCTGCTACTTCCTGTGTTCTTGTGTTGTTACAATTCTATATTTGTTTGGTGGCTTCTATACCTGTTTCAAATTGCAAAAGCCCATAATAACTGATGCGGCAGGTGCTGAGGAGCTTTTTTGCTGACTTGAAGGCTTCTACACAAATCAGTTTCTCCCAGATGTGGGTGCAGTTGTAGACATTTGCCTTGGAGCACAGCATGATTTGGAGAATGAGTAAAGACCATGTAGAGCAAGACAAGCTGCTGGAAGAGCAAGGAGGAGGGGGAGAAAGTCTTTCAGCCGGAAGCCATAACCACCCAAGGTGTTCAGTGAGACAATCTCCCTTCTGAGCCTCAGCACGGTATGATGTGTGAAATCTCTGTGTTTCAGTGGAAAATCCCCACTGAAATCTGCCACCGACTGTAGCTACAACTACAGCCTCAGAACAGGGCAAGGATCACATTGCCAGTAATTGTGAAGGTGGCCGTGTAAATGAACTGTTATGCATTTGGCTGGTTTCAAATTGAAGCCGGAGGTATTCGCAACAATTTGCAGCTTGTCTTCCATTATTGCATAAGGAAGGTCACTGAGGCTCTTTGTCAATGAAAACTAATGGCATTTCATCCTCTCTTCCAGGTGAAGCAGGTAGAGTGAGCATGCAGCTTTGTTAGGATTGCAGGCTTTCCCATGGTCCAGGGTGAAGTGACTGCACACACGTCCCTATTGTAAAGAACTTTTTATTTTTTATTTTTCTTGGACTGCGGCTTTAACATTCAACTGAGGCTTTAAAAAACTATCATGGCTGCAGTTGAAATACATGTTCACTGGAGCAAGAGGTTGAATATCTACAATGCTGCTATCCTGGAATATAGGGCGCCATAAGAGAATAGGATGGTGCCGGAAAGGGGTTCTGGACTAAGGGGAAACTGCCTGACGACAGCATTTTAATTGGCTCCTGAACATGTGACCAGGTTTTGCGTGGTAACAGTGCAGACAAAACAGCTCCTATCCCACAAAGAGGGAAGACCTGAAACCTCTCTCTCCGGTGTTTATAAGATTCCAGCAATTCTGCCATAATAGCTAGCTGGCTATTTCTCACACCTCTGTAACCTGCTTTCTCTGAAAACCCCTGTCAAGAAGAAAAGGAGAAAAATCACCAATAGAGACATTGAAAAGCAAGTTTTTCAACCAATGAACCACAGACTGAAAGTGCTGGGAGACCGCCTCATGTCATCAACAACAAACTGCAAGGAATTTGGAAGACATCAATCAAAATCAACCCATTTAATCCTGTACTCCAGATTGGTGCTATTGAATTGTTTTATCTCACGCTTAAAATCCATGTTTTGTGTGTCTTATGTGTTTGTTTTTAGGGGTTTAAGAAGGGGTAGAGTTTAGGTCATTGAGTTAGAAGTTAGCAGTTCATATTTCTTTCTTTTGCCACTAGCTAAAGACAATTTGTTCAATAAGCAATTATTTATTGATTAAGTATACAAATCTGGTGCTCGTATTCTGTTAACCTAAATTAAACAGTTCGGTAGAATTGGGGCAGTCTGGTGGTTTGGTCAAACTTTTCACATTTGTCGCAGCTTGGGGAAAAGTGGGGCTTAATATTACAGTGCACTATCCCCAGTGAGTCGTGAAAAAGTTTGGGGGCTCGAATCCGGGGTATTTTGGAACAAAAGACAACGACGATTTGGGTGTAGATTTAGTAACTAATAAAAGCTAAAAGGAAACACCAGGTTTGTACTATCAAAACTAAGGTGGCACTGGAAACTGCTAAAACCTTCCGGCAAGCGGAAGAGATGTCCCTGACAATTTTACAAGGGATCCCAAAAACCAGGTTCATCAAATTGGCAAGTAAATTAAGAGTGGGATTGCCTAGATAGCACAGCATTTAAAACCAAGTTCTCCAATGGTGATTCATTGGAATAGGCCCAAGTTCGGTTGCAAATGTAAAACATTGAGCTAGAGGCAGCAGAAAAAAGAAAAGCAAAGAAAAAGAAAACAAGATATGGAAATGCAAAAACTTGATCTCCGGAGGGAATTAGAAATGGCAAGGTTAGAAATGGAAGAAAGAGAAAAAGAGAGACAGAGAATTCCAGATTAGAATGCTGGCAGTTAAAAAAGAAACACCAGGAGGTGAGGCAGGACTGACGCCCAGATCAGAATCCAGTTGGGAGATGTTTAAACTTGTACGAGCTCTTCGAAATTTTAAAGAAAGGGATGTTGAAGCATTCTTTATTTCATTGGAGAAGATAGCTAAACAGACGAACTGGCCAAAGGACAACTAGACATTGCCCATGCAGAGCAAATTGACAGGTAGAGAACAGGAAATGTATGCTTCGCTGTCAGAGGAGGTTTCTAGGGATTATGATGTGGTGAAAAAGGCCATTTTGAGTGCATATGAGTTGGTCCCTGAAGCATACAGACAAAAATTTTGAAATTTAAGGCAACAGCCTGGGCAAACTTACATTGAATTTGAAAGGATTAAGCAAAGTAGTTTTGACAGGTGGATATGAGCATTAGGAGTTGAAACTGCCTATAAAGTTCTCAGAGAGACCATTCTCTTGGAAGAATTTAAAAACTTCCTACCTTCTGTAATAAGAACCCATATTGAAGACCAAAGGGTTGCAACTGCTAGATAGGCAGCAGTAATGGCTGACGATTATGAGCTGATCCATAAAACTAAATCTTTTTTTCATCACCCTCATAAATTTTAAAAGGATATAAAGTGAAAGAGTGAAAGGAAGGCAAGTAGCCAGGGTAAAGAATGGGTAGCTGGGAGTACCTTGAAATCTCCTCCCCAGATCAGGAAGGAAGATACTGAGGGTGGAGCTGAAACTCAAAGGCCTAAGTGTTACCATTGTAATAAAGTAGGACACATTCATTCAGTAAGCTGGAAGTTGTGAGGGGACTTATTGGAGTTCGTAAGAGTAAGTCCGAAAAGGGAATGCAAAAACAAAATGCCACGGATTAAATTGTAGCTTTAACTACAAATAAGGGTCTGGAGGTAAACACTGCTGTGAATGCAGTGAAGTGAATAATGTATATGAGAGATATAAAGAGTTTTTGTCTAAAGGAAAGATAACCGCTTTTTCATCAAATGATGAAGATAAACCCATAACTATATTAAGGGACACAGGAACCAGTCAAACTCTTCTGATGGAGAAGGACGTAGTTTTCCCTCCAGAGAGTTCAATGAAAGCTAAAGTATTGGTAAATGGGATAAGTGGAGAGTACATCCTGGTTCCATTGTACAAAGTGCAATTGCAATTTGATTTGTTGTCCAGGTCGGTGGTTGTAGGAGTGGTTAAGAAAATACCCGTGGATAGAGTTGATTTACTCCGGGGAAATGATTTGGCAGGAGTGAAGGTTATAGCTTTGCCCATAATTATGGAAAGTCCGAGAGAGGCTAAAGAGACAGAGCAGTTACAAGAACAAGTTCCTGGTATTTTTCCAGCGTGTGTGGTGACCAGAGCAATGGCTAAATAAAGTCCATCACCAGAGGTCAAAGGAACACCATGAGCAGATGTTAGAGTATCCAAAACTTTATTTAAAGGTGAGGATAATTCAAAGGAAGTGCTTGGCATGTCTTCCTTAATTGAGGCTCAGAAAGCAGAGCCAGAGTTGAACAAGTAACCCTGAAAAGTGTGAGGTGATACACTTTGGAAAGAGTAATTTGACAAGGAAGTATTCAATGAACGGCATGGCACTAGGAAGTTCTGAGGAACAAAGGGACCTTGGCGTGTGTGTCCATAGATCTCTGAAGGCAGAAAGGCATGTTAATGGGGTGGTGAAAAAGGCATATGGGACACTTGCCTTTATCAATCGAGGCATAGATTACAAAAGTAGGGAGGTCATGTTGAAGTTGTATAGAACCTTGGTGAGGCCACAGCTGGAGTACTGTGTGCAGTTCTGGTCACCACATTATAGGAAGGATGTGATTGCACTGAAGGGGGTGCAGAGGAGATTCACCAGGATGTTGCCTGGGATGAAACATTTAAGTTATGAAGAGAGGTTGGATAGACTTGGGTTGTTTTCGTTGGAACAGAGAAGACTGAGGGGTGACCTGATCGAGGTGTACAAGATTATGAGGGGCATGGACAGGGTGGATAGGGAGCAGCTGTTCCCCTTAGTTGAAGGGTCAGTCACAAGGGGGCATAAGTTCAAGGTGAGGGGCAGGAGGTTTAGGGGGGATGTGAGGAAAAACTTTTTTACCCAGAGGGTGGTGACAGTCTGGAATGCACTGCCTGGGAGGGTGGTGGAGGTGGGTTGCCTCACATACTTTAAAAAGTACCTGGACGAGTACTTGGCATGTCATAACATTCAAGGCTATGGGCCAAGTGCTGGTAAATGGGATTAGGTAGGTAGGTCAGGTGTTTCTCACGTGTCGGTGCAGACTTGATGGGTCGAAGGGCCTCTTCTGCACTGTGATTCTGTGAAGTTACCACAGTCAGCTCACACTGAAGATGCTGAAGGAGTTCCAGAGTGCTATTACATTAAAAACGGAGTTCTAATGAGGAAGTGGAGACATCTTCACAGATCTGTGGATGAGGAGAGGACGGTTGTTCATCAGATAATGGTACCGCCCAAATATTGTAAGGAGATACTGCGAGTAGCACATGAAATCCCCATGGCAGGACATGTAAGAATATGAAAAACCAAAGCATCAATAGACAGGCATTTTACCTGGCCAAGACTTTGTAAGGACGTAGTACAATTTTGTAAGACATGTCATACATGTCAGGTAGTAGGTAAACCTCAACATGTAATAAAACCAGCACCTTTAATACCCATACCAGTTTTTGAAGAACCATTCAGTCAGGTATTAGTAGATTGTGTAGGTCCATTACCCAAAATGAAAACCGGAGCATGTAAAGTAGCAAGAGAGCAGACTAATGGAAAAGAGTTGGAGAAACAAGTCAAGTCAAAATCCAACACACACGATCCAGAGCAGAGTAACGGTAAAGAGGCAAAATCCAGAAATAGAGATCGTAAACAGAGTAAAAGCAAAGAGAGAGCAACATGGGACAAATCGAAATCTAGAAGCCGAGATAGAGAACAGGGTAAAGACAAAGATAGAGGGAAAGGGACTAATCTAGAAGTAAAGATAGGGTAAAAATAAATAAAGAAAGAGAAAAACATACAAACTCAAGAAGCAGAGGCAGGGAACAAAAACACAAAAGAAGGCTGGCTTAAATCCAGTAGTAATGATGTGGAACAGGGCAAGAGTAAAGATCAAGAAAAAAAAGCAAAATCCAAATGCAAGGAAAGGGATAGAGAAGCCGATGGGGTACTTTTCCAAGAAACTAAATCAATATCAGAGGAAGTACTCCACAGTAGGAAAAAGAAACTCTAGCATTGTTATTGTCTCTTCAACACTTTGACGTTTATGTCCGACACTATAACAAAGAAACATTAACCTACACTGATCATAATCTGCTGGCGTTTATTGAGAAGTTTAAAACTCGAAATGTGAGACTGTTTAGATGGAATCTATTCTTTCAACCATTCAATGTAAAGATTGTTCACATTACTGGTAAAGATAATGTGATCATGGATGCATTGTCCCGGGTGTAAATTACTGAAATAAGAGGTGGTGGCATAGTGGTATTATCACTGGGCTAGTATTCCAGCAAGCCAGGGGGACCTGGGTTTGAGTCCTACCACAGCAGATAGTGAAATTTGAATCCAATAAAAATCTGGAATTTAAAGTCCAATGATGACTATGAAACCATTGCTGATTGTTGTAAAAACCCATATGGTTCACTAATGTCCTTTAGGGAAGGGAATCTGGTCTGGCTACATGTGACTCCAGACCCACAGCAATGTGGTTGACTCTTAAAATGCTCTCTGAACATTTGAATGAATGTAAGTCTTGTGTTTTGTTGTGCATATGTCACATACCTTGTGATGAAAAGCATTTTTTAAATGGGGTTTCATACTTTTTAAGGGTGGATGCATGTGAACCTATTTTTTATTTTTCTTGGACTGTGGCTTTAAATTTGGGCTCTGGCTTTAAAAAAACTACCATGACTGCAACTGAAAAATATATTCACTGGAGCAGGATGAGGAATATCTACAATGTTGCTCTCCTGGAACATAGGATGCGATAAGAGAACAGGATGGTGCCTAAAATGGACTCTGGACGAAGGGGAGCTGCATTTTAATTGGCTCCTAACCAGGTGACCAGGGTTTTGACTGGTAACAGTGCAGGCCGAGCAGCTCCTAGTCTGCAAAGAGGGATGACCTGCAACCTCTCTCTCGTGTGCTTAGACTCACTGACTCATAGACATCTACAGTACCAAAGGAGGCCATTCGGTCCAACGTGTCCACGCCAGTCAACAAAGATCTGACTACACTAATCCCCTTTTCCAGCACTTGGCCCATAGCCCTGGAGGCTATGGCAACACAATTGAATATCTAAATACTTCTTAAATGTTATGAAAGTTTCTGACTCAACCATCCTTTCAGGCAGTGAGTTCCAGACTCACAGCACCCTCTGTAAGACTCCCTTTGTAAGACACCTTTGTAAGACTCCAGCAATTTGCCATAATAGCTAGCTGGCTATCCTTCACATCTCTGTAACCTGCTTTCTCTGAAAAACCCTGTCGAGAGGAAAAGGGGAAAAAATCACCAGTAGAGGCATTGAAAAGCAAATTTTTCAACCAGTGACCCGCAGACTGAAAGTGCTGGGAGACGACCTCGTGTCATCAACAACAAACTGCAAGGAATTTGGAAGACAGCAATCAAAATCAACCCATCTAATCCTGTACTCCAGATTGGTGCTATTGAACTGTTTTATCTCATTCTTAAAATCAATATTTTGTGTGTCGTATGTATGTGTATGCATGTGTGTGTATGTGTATAGGGGTATAAGAAGGGGTAGAGTTTAAGTCATTGAATTAAAAGTTAGCAATTCATATTTCTTTCTTTTGCCACGAGTTAAAGACAATTTGTTCAATAAACAGTTATTTACTTATTAAGTTTACAAACCTGGTGCTCGTATTCTGTTAACCTAAATTAAACAGTTAGGTCGAATTGGGGCAATCTGGTGGTTTGGTCAAACTTTTCACATTTTTCGCAGCTCAGGGAACAGTGGGGCTTGATATTACAGTGCACTATCCCCAGTGAGTTGTGACACTATGCCAACTCTACCCTATACTGGAACCAAAAGGTATTCCACTTCTTCAACGTTCAGGTGATGTGTGTCCATATGCAGCAAATCATGTAGGTCAATGCCCAATGTTATGGTTGCAATCATAGTGTCTTCATACTGTGGCAGTGTGCTGTGCCAACATAATTTGAGCTACCACAGCAAACCAATGGGAGACTACTGGAGAAAAAAGGGCTATTCATTGCCTGCATGGTTCATGACTCCAGTGCGATCTATGCACGAGTGCTAGCATCCTTGCTGCATACGAAAATGTGATAAAGCAGACTATCAATGTATTGAAACAATGCTTCCACAGCCTGGACCAATCTGGGGAACCCTGCAATGATGCACAAACTCACGATCACAAAGGGACTGTCTTTATTACCAGCAATCTGGCAAGAAGCTGAGGAAAAAAGCGTGTTGTGAAGAAGGAAGGTCAGGAGCATGAGGAGAAGGAAGAAGAATAAGAAGAGTAAGAGGAGTAATGGCAAAGCAGGAGACAACCCAGACATCGCATTCTGCCTGGGTAATGCACGATGACTATCATCTGAGTGTGATATCAGTAACCATTGTGCCAATTTCTCATTCACTGTCAGCCCCACACTTTACCTTCCCTCTGTCACTGACCATCGCAATGCTTGGTCACAATCTTTTATTCATTCATTCATGGTGTCACTGGCTAGGTCAGCATGTATTGCTAAACCCTAATTGCCCTTGAGAAGGTGGTGGTGAGCTGCCGTCTTGAACTGCTTCAATCCATGTGGCATAGGAACACCCACAGTGGTGCTAAGGAGGTGGTCTTGACCCAGTGACAGTGAAGGAACAACGGTATATTTCCAAGTCAGGATGGTGTGTGGCTTTGAGGTGAACATCCAGGTGGTGGTGTTCCCATATGTCTGCTGCCCCTATCCTTCTAGATGATAGTAGTCGTAGGTTTGGATGGTACTTTCGAAGGAGGCTTGGTGGGTTCCTGAAGTGCATCTTGTAGATGGTACACACTGCTGCCACTGTTCATCGGT
Source organism: Cetorhinus maximus (assembly GCF_964194155.1). Lineage (NCBI taxonomy): Eukaryota > Metazoa > Chordata > Chondrichthyes > Lamniformes > Cetorhinidae > Cetorhinus > Cetorhinus maximus. The sequence continues at coordinate 21,767,487 of NC_135881.1, forward strand.
GATGGAGGGATTGGATGTTTGTGGATGGGGTGCCAATCAAGCAGGTTGCTTTGTTCTGGATGGTGTCAAGCTTTTTGAGTGCTGTTGGAGCTCCACTCATCCAGGCAAGTGGAGAGTATTCCATCATACTCCTGACATATGCCTTGTAGATGGACAGGCTTTGGGGAGTCAGGAGTTGAGTTATGCACCACAGGATTCCTAGCCTCTGACCTGCTCTTGCAGCCACAGTATTTATATGGCTAGTCCAGTTCAGTTTCTGGGTAGCCCCCAGGTTGTTGATAGTGGGGAATTCAGTGATGGTAATGCCATTGAATGTCAAAAGGAGATGCTTAGATTCTCTCTTGTTGGAGGTGGTCATTGCCTGGGACTTATGTGACGTGAATGTTACTTGCCACTTGTCAGCCCAAAGTTGGATATTGTCCAGGTCTTGCTGCATTTGAACATGGACTGCTTCAGTATCTGAGGATTTGCGACTGGTGCTGAACATTGTGCAATTATCAGCAAACATCCCCACTTCTGACCATATGATGGAAGGAAGATCATCGATGCAGCAGCTGAAGATGGTTGGGCTGAGGACACTATGTTGAGAAACTCCTGCAGTGATGTTCTGGAGCTGAGATGATTGACCTCCAACAACCACAGCCATCTCATTTTGTGCTAGGTATGGCTCCAACCAGTGGAGAGTTTTCCCACATTCCCATTGACTCCAGTGTTGCTAGGACTTCTTGATGGCACACTTGGCCAAATGCTGCCTTGATGTCAAGGGCAATCACTCTCACCTCACGTTTGGAGTTCAGCTCTTTAGTCCATGTTTGAACCAGGGCTGTAATGAGGTCAGGAGCCGAGTGGCCTTGGTGGAGCTCAAAGTGAGCATCAGTGAGTGGATTGTTGCCAAGCAAGTGCCGCTTGATAACACTGTTGATGGCCCCTTCCATCACTTTACTGATGATAATGAAGAGGCTGATGGGGCGGTGATTGACTGGGTTGCCTGCTTTTTGTGTACAGGACATACCTGGGCAATTTTTCACATTCCAAGGTAGATGCCAGTGTTGTAGCTGTATTGGAACTGCTTGGCTAGGGGCACGGCAAGTTCTGGAGCACAAGTCTTCAATACTATTGTTGGAATATTGTCAGGGCCCATAGCCTTTGCAGTATACAGTGCCCTCAGCCGTTTCTTGATATCATGTGGAGTGAATCGAATTGGCTGAAGACTGGCATCTGTGATGCTGGGGACCTCCGGAGGAGGCCAAGATGGATCATCCACTCGGCACTTCTGGCTGAAGATTGTTGCAAATGCTTCAGCCTCATCTTTTGCATTGCTATGCTGGGCTCCCCCAACATTGACGATGGGGATATTTGTGAAGCCTCTCCTCCAGTGAGTTGTTTAATTGTCCACCACCATTCAGAACTGGACATGGCAGTACTGCAGAACTTGGATCTAATCCATTTGTTGTGGAATTGCTTAGCTCTGTCTATCATTTGCTGCTTATGCTGTTTGGCGTACGTGTAGTCCTGTGTTGTAGCTTCACCAGGTTGACACCTCATTTTTAGGTATGCCTGGTGTTGCTCCTGGCTTGCCCTCCTGAACTCTTCATTGAACCAGGGTTGATTCCCTGGCTTGGTGGTAATGGTAGGGTGGGGGATATGCCGGGCCACTCTTGCGTACGATTCTGCTGCTGACGATGGCCCATGGTGCCTCATGCATGCTCAGTCTTGAGTTGGAAGATCTGTTTGAAATCTACCCCATTTAGCATGGTGGTAGTGCAAAACTCAATGTGAAGGCGGGACTTCGTCTCCACAAGGACTGTGCAGTGGTCACTCCTACCGATATTGCCATGAACAAATACGTCTGCAACGGGCAGGTTCATGAGGATGAGGTCAAGTATATATTTCCCTCTTGTTGGTTCCCTCACAGAATCACAGAATCTTTACAGTGCAGAGGGGGGCTGCGGGGGCGCGGAGGGGGTGGCATTCGGCCCATCAATTCTGCACTGGCTCTCTGAAAGTGCATTCTACCCAGTCCCATTCCCCTGCCTTATCTCCGCAACACTGCACATTCTTTCTTTTCACATAGGCATCTAATTCCCTTTTGAATACCTCGATCGAACCTGCCTCGACCACCCTCTCAGGAAGTTTCTTTCCAGACTCCAGTCACCTTCTGGGTGAAATAATTTTTCCTCACGTTACTTTTGCCAATTATTTTGAATCTGTGCCCTCTATTTCTTGATGTTCTCATGAGTGGGAACAGTTTCTCATTATTTACCCTGTCCATATCCCTCAAGATGTTGAATATCAAGTCTCCTCTCGGCCTTCTTTTCTCCAAAGAAAACAGTCCTAGCCTTTCCAATCTAACCTTAAGTTACAGTTTTTTGTCCCTGGAATCATTCTTGTGAATCTCCTCTGTACTCCCTCCACTGCCTTCACATCCTTCCTCAAGTATGGCACCCAGAACTGGACACAGTACTCCAGATGAGGCCTAACTAGTGCCTTATACAAGTTTAACATGACCTCCTTACTCTTGTACTCAATGCCCTGTTATTAAATCTTAAGATACTATGTGCTTTATGAACTGATCTCTTAAAATGCCCTGCCATCTTCAATGACTTATGTATGTATACACTGAGGTCCCTCTGTTCCTGCACCTCCTTCAGAGTTTCTCCCTTTATTTTATACTGTCTCTCCATATTCTTCCTGCCAAAATGAATCAGCTCACACTTCTCTGCATTGCCCTTAGGAACATTCTCTGTTAACTGCTCAAAAAATTCCAGCAAGTTAGTTAAACATGATTGCCTCCATCTGTGAGAAAGCTCTCCCAATTTTGGCACTAGCCCCCAGATGTTAGTAAGGAGGATTTTGCAAGGTCAACAGGGCTGAGTTTGCCATTGTTGTTTCTGAGGCCTAGGTTGATGTCAGGTGGTCTGTCCGGTTTCATTCCCTTTAGACTTTGTAGCGCTTTTGAGTGGCTTGCTAGGCCATTGCAGGGGGCAGTTAAGCGTCCATCACATTGCTGTGGGTCTGGAGTCACATGTAGGCCAGACCAGGTAAGGGTGGCAGATTTCCTTCCCTAAAGGACTTTAGTGAACCAGATGGGTCTTTAATGACAATTGACAATGGTCGCCATTAGACTTTTCATTCCAGAGTTTTATTGCATTCAAATTCCACCATCTGCTGTGGTGGAATTCAAACCCAGCTTCCCTGGAGCATTAACCTGGGTCTCTGGATTACTAGTCCAGTGACAATACCACTAAGCCACTGCCTCCCTACAACACAAAAGTAAAAGTCACTACAAAATACACATTATCAAATTCATTCATGATGTCAAGTCACTTTGAATACAAAAGCCAACTAATCATCCTTGTGCATTCCCTTAGTGTATGTGTTCCCTGTGCCTTGGGGAGGCAGTGGCAGAATGGTGTTTTCACTGGACTAGTAATCCAGAGACCATTACCATGAAACCATTCTTCCATGTGCCTTTGCTCATCCTTGTGACCCTGGACAGTGCTACGCCAGTAGTTGCAGCACAGCTGGTAGAATGCTGCTGACTTTTAGTGCAGGAGACCAAAGATGGCCTTGGAGGATGACCTTGGGGTTCTCCGGGCCTAGAAGACCCAGTTTCAGACTGCACCATCTTGGCATGGGCAGCAGCAGCCTTGGCTGGCTGGCTGACAGGCAGCATCAAGGGTATGGCAGTGGGAGGCAGTGGGAGTATTAATGCTGCCTTCCTTAGAGATAGCTATCGAGTTTATACTCCTTGGAGTCATTTCCACTCTCCTGGGGCAGTGCTCCAGCAATCCTGCTAATCTGTGGGAGGACAGGTTGTTGTGTCGCTGTGACACCCTGCCATGCCTGTTACGACTGCAGCCGATGTTATTTGCTGAGCAAACCAAATCCCAGAGTGAAGCTTGTCTTACTGATCATAACCTTTGTTCTTGGTATTTTGAAAACAAGGGGAAAACTACTGATCCCAGAAGCATAGAACCCCAGTAATACTTTTATGATTTTAAAATTAAAAGATTTAACAAGAGAAAAGAATGAAATACACAAGATTAAACATTACACAGCTGAAACAGTCTTACAAAACATTCCCCAAAAGAACCCACTTGGTCAGAACACACAAGTAAACTACTTGGCAACAGCTCCCTTATAGATTTTAACTGTAAAAATCCAGTAATATTACCCAAGGCAAAAACTGCTGCTACTTTAATAAAGTGCACCACACAATTTCTCAATCTCTTCCATTCTGCTGTGGAAATCTGAAGTAAATTCAGAAACAAGCTGCTTTCTGAAACAAATACTTCTTTGGCTTGAAACTGGATGGCTGCTTCAAATTCACAACTTTTCTCAGCATAGAGTTTGTCGCAGGACACCTAACTTCTTCACTCAGAGAGTGGTGAGAGTGTGGAACGAGCTACCATCTGACGTGGTAAATGCGGGCTCACTCTTAAGTTTTAAGAATAAATTAGATAGATACATGGATGGGAGAGGTCTGGAGGGTTATGGACTTGGTGCAGGTCAATGGGACTAGCGGAATAATATTTCGGCACAGACTAGAAGGGCTGAATGGCCTGTTTTCTGTGCTGTAGTGTTCTATGGTTCTATGGTTCTAACTCAACTAAACATCTTTCCTTAAATATCCTATTCCCCTTTCATCTGAAACTCCATTGTGCTAAGCAACTCTTTGAACTCAACTTTTTCAAAGTATAAAAATCTTTCATGTTTTGCTATTGCCTCCAATTTGGGTCAAATAAAATGTAATAACCTTCCATTGTTTACCTATGAAACCTTTGTAAGTTATAAGAGTCCCTTAAACTCCCTTTGAAATTTAGCAGCTGAAAAGTCAAGTCCGTATCTACCACCTAATGCAAATTTTAAAACCCAACCTATTACACACAGACACACATACTTCTTTACAGAATACCACCATATTCCCAAAAATATTAAAAGGAATAACATCCATCTTCACAATGCCCCTTTGCACACGGTAATCTACAGCTATGAGGCAGGAGTATGATCGTAGAAGCAACAGGCTGCCTCTGCATGACAGCAGTCAGTGCCCACTGAGGCATTCAGACGCTGGGTGGCTGCTAGTTGTGCTGTAATGGGAGCAATGACATTGGCTATCAGACAAATCATGGTTGGGTTCACAAGTGTGTGAACAGAATTGGTCACCACTTCCAAGTTGGAAAGGATGGGCTCCAATATCTGCACAAAGCCTTGTGTCAGTTGGTGCCAGACTCCTCCATGTTCATTGATATTGACCACAGGCTTTCCAGCAGACTTATCAATGCACCAAGCGTTCTGTTGGGCATGCTCATCAGCATTCTTCTATAGGCTGTCCCATCAAAGTATTCATCTGAGTCCTCTGCAACTCTGGAAAGCTGACACTTGTGTTATGCTCAGCCTCTTTCTTGGCTGCAGCCCACTCATGCCTGGTGTTTCCCCACATGCAGATCCTGCCTTTAATTTATCCTCTAAAATATATGCAGTGTTATTGCTGAGCTGCTGGCTACAAGTGTGACATCAAGTGATGGTGCTTCGTTTTCAGCCTCACTCTCTTGCTGTTCCTGCATTGTCTGGCCAAGTTGCATCTTCTGAACATCTGAAAGAAAAAAGACACACGGGTAACAATGAGCTGTGGTAATGGGGGTAAATACGAGGTGCACATGCTTACACCATCTGGAACTTGTAAATCAGAAGAGAGTGTGGGAGGAGGAGGGAGGAGGGAGGTGAGAAAGAGGATTAGACATGAGGGTTCTGTCAGCATCAACAGTTTCAACCCCACCACTGGAACAACATCTGCAATGGCTGACGAATATTGGCCACCACTGTCTGCCCCATGGAGGTTAGGACATACAGACGCACCTGCATCTAGAGTTAGCAGCCCGCTTAATTGGCACCACATCCACAAACATTCACTCCTTCCACCAACGACGCACAGTAGCAGCAGTGTGTACCATCTACAAGATGCACTGCAGGAATTCACCAATGTTCCTTAGACAGCACCTTCCAAACCCACAACCACGACCATCTAGAAGGACAAGGGCATCAGATAGATGGGACCACCACCACTTGGAGGTTCCCCTCCAAGTAACTCACCATCCTGACTTGGAAATATGTCACCGCTCCTTCACTGTCGCTGGGTCAAAATCCTTGAACTCCCTTCCTAACAGCACTGTGGGTGTACCTACCTACACCATATGGGCTGCAGCGGTTCAAGAAGGCAGCTTACCACCTCCTTCTCAAGGGCATCTGGGGATGGGCAGTAAATGCTAGCCCAGCCAACGAAGCCCACGTCCCGTGAATGAGTAAAAAAAGCTCCAAAAGCCTCCAATCATGTGCCAGATTGTGTGCAAGAGAGGCAGAGAAGTGTGTAGGTGAGTGTCATGCAATCTATTTGGCTGAGGCAACCATCATAATTGTATAGCTGACAGATCTTGTAAGCTGTGCGATGTGGGTGTGTAGCTTGCAGCAGTGGTAAGTGTGTGGGGATGAGCTGAAGGCTGGGATTTTCTGTGCCCACTGACATCGGGCGTGTTTGGTGGCGTGAGCGGACAATATGGCACAATCGGTTTCACAATGGCATGAAACCAGTTTGCGATCATCCACTCAGCCCGCTGATGGTGAGCCACGTTTCCTGCCATCGGACATTGGGAACATCATCGTAATATCATTATTAGGCCAGCCCGCCAGAACCGTCCTCCCCCGACCCCGCTGGATTGTCCATCAACGTTGGTGGGAAAACATGCCGACGTGTTTCACAGCTGCAGTTTGAGGGGAACTCGGAGTTAAGTGTACACAGGAACGATGTGCAGTGCTCGCCAGGGTCACCTGTTCGAATTCAAGCTTGAGGTGCGCTTGGGCGGGGAGGGTGGTGGTCAAGCGCTTGCTGCCTTGTGGTTAAGGCGACTTGTAGGTGGTGGGGGGTGGGGGGGCACAAGGGCAGCCCTGCCATTGAGGCAACTTGTGTGGGCGGGGGCATGAGGCAAGGGCTCCCTTGCGGCTGAGACGACTTGTGGCGAGGGGCGCAGAGGCTGACTTACAGTTAAATATAGTGCACAAGAATTCGGGGTGGGGGGTAGAGTGGGTGAGGGAAGCGGCCATGCATTCGGGACACCTTATATAAAGTGACCACTCCTCTGCAACTAAGACAGCTCAGACGCAGCCATTGATATGATTGGAGTTGGGCTTCAAGCAACCCAGGGGCATCAAAGTGCCACCAAGTGCTCCAGAGCTTTTCACCCCCTCAAGCAGAAACTGCAAATTAATGAGCATTTTAGTGGACTGTAGAACAATTGGATGACTGCACACATTGTACAATCTCCTTGCTAAAGCTAGCCATGGAGCAGTCACTGGAGGAGGCCCTCACAGCCCCCTTACAATGTCATCATCCCGATTTGCATCAGTCTCTCCCATTGTTCAAGCTAACAGCGCAGCCTTGCAGTGTGGGTTAGGAGAATGCCTGCACCTGAGCCGACAGCACAGCAAGCAGTCCAATGAGTAAAGCTCCCGCCAATTGGGCGGGTGGAGTGGGGCAGAGGTGGGTGGGGTTTCGGCCAGCCATGCAGCGCACTAATCTCTGGCCATCCAAGTAGTGCCAGCACTCTCTGCAATGCGTTAAGCAGCCTTCACACTTAGCAAGAACGGGTTCTTAGTGCACCCATGCTAACCCATGTGTCTCTCTCTTTCATCCTGCAGGAGGAGCACACCAGGATCATAGAGCCTGGTGAACTGGTTGTATGCCTTGTGGATTACAGAGAGCAAAGATGATGGAGGAGAGAGCGACTAGCTGTGCAGAGGGAGGAGCAGCACCTTCAGGAAGAAGGGGTGGCTGAGGCTTCTGCACATGCCACCAAAGAACCACAGGGAGCCGCTGCTGGTCGGCGCCTAGCTAGACTCAGGTTCTATAGATGCTGACTTTCATTCCTGCAGATGACCAAGAACCAGTGTTGCCGAAGACTGCATGTCTAGGGAACTGGTAGGTCACATCTGCCAGCTACTGCAGGATTTGGCACCACAGGGACATGGAGGGCATTCACTGCCCGTGGCCGTGAAAGTGACCGTGGTGCTGGGGACTAGGACAGCCAGGATGCGAGAGCGATTGGATTTGCCCAGATCTTGGGTTTCCCACAGGTGCAGGGTGCCATTGACTGCACTTGTGTGGTGCTCAGATCTCCATCGCAACACGTGGTCAGCTACATCAACCACAAGGGATTCCATTTGCTCAATGTGCAGCTGGTATGCAATCATCAGAAACACATCCTGCAGGTCTGCATACGGTTCCCAGAGGGCATTTTTAAGAGTCAACCACATTGCTGTGGGTCTGAAGTCACATGTAGGCCAGACCAGGTAAGGATGGCAGGTTTCCTTCCCTAAAGGACATTAGTGAACCAGATGGGTTTTTATGACAATTGACAATGGCTTCATGGTCATCATTAGACTTTTAATTTCAGATATTTATTGAATTCAAATTCCACCATCTGCTGTGGTGGGATTCAAACCTGGGTCCCCAGAGCATTACCCTGGGTCTCTGGATTACCAGTCCAGTGACAATACCACAATGCCACCGCCTCCCCACTGACTGCTACGTCCTGTGATGACCTTGGCAGGCGTCCTCTGGAAGGCCGAGACTCTGCCTGCTTTTGGGGTCATGCTGTGTGGCAGTGGCATCCTCCTTGGCCTGTGGAGCTGAAGCTGCTGAGGCCACAGGAAGAGGGGATTCAGATGGGACGGACACTCCTGGAGTCACCTGGATGAATGGCCCGGGGGGACACTTGCTAATCCTCCTCCCTATGGGTGTCCGAGGGCCCCAGGCTGACTCCTTGAGGAGAAGGGGGTAGCTGGAGTGAGATTGAGCCGGCCCACACCCCTCTCGTATACACACTATTGAAGGCCAATTATGGCATCAGCGATGGAGTTGAGCCCACGCGGTAGTGCAGGAGCAACGTCCTGGACCAAAGTCTCCATGGAGGCCGTCATCCTACCAGTGTTGGTCTCAGTGCATTGGCATGCTGGCGCTATCACCTCAGCTTGAAGGTGGACAGACTCCTCCATTGTGCCTTATAATCTGAAGAGCGCAGCAGACATCCCATCCTTATGTTCTCAAGCTTGCCTTTGCAGCTCCAGCAACTGTGACATGACCAAGTCCAGAGGCTCGTCATCTGACTTAGAATCTTCTGGCCTCCAGCAGTCCTCGGAGTGCCGGGGACCTGGGAAGTCTTTGCCGCCGCCTGCTGTGGATCAGACAGTGCAATGTACTCACCAGATTGTGAATCCTGAGGCTATTCTAAAGCTTGGTCCCACCGAGGTGTGTGTATTTGTGCTGCTGGAGGGTGTGGGTGAGCGCTGTGACAGAACTTCAAGGAGGGTGCCTTCAGATTCCTTTTCAGAGGTTTCTTTGGGGTTTGATTGGAGATCCTGGGCCTTGGACTCCATCAGCTGTTTCCCAGATGTGCCTGCAGAAGCAAGGACTCTTGCCATTGACCGCCGCCTGCTCCCACATTATGGGCGTGCGACTGGAGGGCCTTCGGACCCCCTGCAGACAACAAGGCATCTCTCCTACTTTTCACCTCTTCCACCAATTCCAGTGCAGCGTCCGAAAACCCTCGAGCCCGCGCTCTCCCTTAGTGTTCCCTCCTTCACTGTCCCTCAGGTCAGATTCTCTTTCAGCACAACAACAAATGCCTGCTCCAGTCACAAAGCCCTTAAGGCAGGCTAGCTAGGTTACGAATGTTGGCTTGCTGCTGAGACATGCAGCCAATGAACAGCACGGTTAACGCTGGCTATCACTCAAATGGGCCGATAGCACGGAGTTGGCATGTTGCCTCTATTACATTTGACTGGGAGCAGGTTCACCGTGCAGCACAATTGCCACACCCATTATCCAGTGTAGCCCCTCATCTGTTTTGGTTTTATGATATGCGCTTGCCCGGGCTTCAGAAGCCAGACACGCCCCTCCTGCCAAGTTATCCTCCCAGCATTTCCATTTGATGCACGCCGTTTACATCGCTATTTTGCACATGGCCAGGATAATTGGCCCAACGTTCAGTCATTTTTTAAAAAGCCTTTAAAAAATATATATTTTGGAACAATTCCAACTACCTTTTGCACCGAGGACTTAAATTAGTTACACTAATCGGAATCTGACCCATCTGAATTCGCCGTTTCCTGCTTCAACTCGTGCAAGTTGTTGCTGCTGTTGACGATGTGTCAAGCCCCCGGACTTCCCCATTTTTATTGTTAGTTCGGTTACGCGCTCCTATCGCCCTGATCTGAATGCCTCGTGTGTTATCATTCTGCATTTGCTACAGAGTTAGGCGTGTGAGATTCAGCAACTTAATAGCAGAAAACAGCAAATGAAATATGAAAAAGAGAGTTCTGGCAGCATCATTCCAATCATTGATAGTGGGCGGAGGATGTACGGGTTCGGTTCACTTTACTCAACAATGTGCCTGAACTGTATTCTTAAAACTTTTTAAAGGCTTTTCAAATCTTTTGAGTTGTTTTTCAGTCTCGATGTTCTCGATCAAAGCTTCCAAACCCACGACCCGTTTAGTGCTGCATCGTTTAGTTCCGAGGTGCACAGGTACTGCTAACAAGCTGCATTACATCTGGGCACCGCTGGCAAAACACATCTGGCAATGTGTGTACATACATACTTGAATACCGCTGGCAGAATTTACCTGGGCAATGTGTGTACAGACACACCTGAATAGCGCTGGCAGAATTTACCTGGGCAATGTGTGTACAGACACACCTGAACACCGCTGGCAGAATTTACCCGGGCAACGGGTGTACAGACACACTTGAAAACCGCTGGCAGAATTTACCTGGGCAATGTGTGCTCAGACACACCTGAATAGCGCTGGCAGAATTTACCTGGGCAATGTGTTTACAGACACAGCTGAATAGCGCTGGCAGAATTTACCTGGGCAATGTGTGTACAGACACACCTGAATAGCGTTGGCAGAATTTACCTGGGCAATGTGTACACAGATACACCTGGGCACTGATGACAGAGCCTACCTGGCAATGTGCGCACGGACACACCTAGCCAGAACAGGCAGAATCTACCTGGCAATGTATGTACAGACACACCTGGGCACTGCTGGAACCACACACACCAGCACGTCTGGGTATATCTGATGACTGCACCTGGCCATTGCTTGCAAGGTCACGGCCTCCACCTGCATTGCCCTTGGGGGCTGCAAGTGCCGGGGGAGGGGTGGGGGGGTGCGGCTATGTGGACACATTTGCATCCCCGCTTCAGCAATGCTCCCTAACCCAAACCCCTCGACCCCTCTTCTCTTCGCAGTTAGTCCCCAGGGCAGGTGAAGTTGCTGCCATTGACTTTTTCACCTGCTGCCGTCCAACCCTCCCTTCTGAGCTGCTGCTCAGCCTCCCCTCCTCCTCCTCCTCCCTCAAAACTCCCTTTCCCCCACCCTCCTCCCCCCCCCCCCTTCCAAAAGTTGGCCTCAGGACCAGGGGACTGCCTTATGGCATCTTGCACCTGCTTGCCGTCCATCGGGAACCTGCTGATCAATTCCCCTTCCCCAGGACCCGCAACCACACCGCCCCCCATCCCCATCCCCATCATCCATATTGCACCATCCTACCACTCACCCTTCAGCATCACCCCCAACCTCTGATTGGTTACTGGCGGCGAGAGCAGGTGCGCGCATCCCCCTGAGCCTGGCGCGTCCCCGCTCGCGAGCCGGGGCAGCAGCGCGCTCTGGCGCGCGCGAAGTTCCCGGGCCCGGGGTCTTCCTGCAGCACCTGGAGCTCGAGAGAGAGGGAGAGAGAGAGAGAGTCCCAGACACTGTGAACCTCAGCCGCCTCCTCCTGGGGTGAGCCAGCCCAACTCAGCATTAGTTGTTTTCAAATCATCAAACAGCTTACAGCAATTTTTTAAAAAAAAAATCCAATCTTTTTTGCTCGGATACTAAAACCCCCTGTGAACATTACTGAAAAATAAACACTCACTGACTGACTGACTGAGTGGAGAGACTGCAACCTCCCGGATTCTCTCTTCTGTAGTTTTCTTGGCGTTTTCAAGCAGTTGGGAAGATGAACCAAACCGCGGGCGTTTCCAATAACGTCAAATGCCCCTCCAGCAAAGGCGTGAAGGTAAGGGAAGAGTTTTTAATGAGGAGGGGGCAATTTTAGCAAAAAAAAGCTTTAAAACGTTGTCTGGTGGTTTCTAAATAACGAGTGATGGATGATGTGTGAAATGAGTACCAAAAAAAACAACAAACCCAAACATGCACGGAAGATTCTGGGAAATGTTTACTGTTGGTTTTTTTTTGGCTTTACTTTTTTTTTTAATATGGTATTATCTTCCCTAAGTGCTTTTTTGGCTCTCTGCGGTGCTTTACCATATGGTTCCACGATTAATGGGTCCCTTCAGCGAAAAAAAAGCCCACAAAACTAGCTGTTTGCACGTCCTTTTTTTTTTGTCTTTTACCCATCATGTAGCCGAGGTGCTTTTAAGGAAAGGACGTTAATGCGTTAAGGATCCAGCCTTCCTCGAAACACTGAATATTGGTGGGGGGTGGGGGGAGAGAGAGAAAAATGTGCCTCTTTCACCCACCGCCCCTTCTGAAAACGCCACATGAATTAGAGCAGTGGAAATAACTGTAACTTTCAGCTCGTTGACATAGAGTTTGGTCGTTTAGAAATTGGTAATCGTACCGTGTGTGTGTGTGTGCAGGGGGTGGAGAGAATCTTTAAAAAGTTGCAACGAGTGGACTAAAATTGATTACTTTGAAACAATTTTAAATTGTTTATTATTATTAAATAATAATAAAACATCAGCACCCAATGATCGCAGTAACTTTTGCACTGTGGGAATTATTGCAGGAGGCGACGCGAGTGGAATATGCATCGACGAGTACTTTTGTTTGTGTGTGTTTTTATTTCAGCACAGATCTGATTAGTGCTAAAGTTTAGGCTGCCACTGTCTAACCGATTACTACGCATGTTGCTGTTTTGAGGCACCTGCCAGAGCAGAAAGTGTATTTCTGACTGTGCATTTGGGAGGGGGCGGGGCCTGGGGGGTGGTGGAAAGATTGTTGGTACTTCTCCAGCTAAGGTATGTCAGCATGAGCCGGCCGGCAGAATGCAACAGAATATTAAAACGAGCAACGGGTTGACAAATGAGGCAAGGGGTAAAACTCAAGAGCAAGCTGATCTCTTTTTTAAAAAAAAATATAGGACCGCGAAATCAAAGGGATAAACAGGGGCGTCAAGGCGATGTGAAGTCGCGGTTGTGGTCAATAAGTAATCCAAGCGTTGCTCTCCCTCCACATGATGTGTGGAGGGGTTAGTGCAGAATGCAACAGAATAAAAGGCTGCAAAGCCATCATGTTGCAGATTGTGCACAGAGCCTGAATCTGGAGACTAAAACGTAAAGAAAGGCTGTTTATTGTGGTGCAGCATTCGATATCATAAACACTATTGCCCTGATAATATTTTCAAACCTTTCCCCTTATGTTTTGAATCATGAAGGTAGTTAAATGCACAGCTGGAGAAGCAAATGATTCATTTTAGTAGCCGAGGAAGCAATGTAAAGGGCCAAAGCCTGCAATCCTGGACATCTTTTAGAGTTGAAATGAATAGAGGAGAAGATGGGGTAAATCAGGAGGTTTGGGTGACCGGATGCAAAGCTTGGGTTTGAACAGTGTACAGAATGTAGGAGGGAGTGAGAACTGAGAGGTCAATAAGAGTTGCAATGTTTTGAGGGCCTCGGAAGAAATAGCAGGAAAGGAAATGATAAGCCCCCTGATTTCAACGCAAGGAGCAAGAAGAGTCCAGGACCAGGGGACACAACCTTAAAATTAGAACCAGGCTGTTTGGGAGAGAAATTAGGAAATGCTGCTGTATACAAAGGGTAATAAAAATGTGAAACTCTCTCCCGCAAAAAGCATTGGATGCTAGCTACATAAATTTGAAACCTGTGAATGATAGATTTTTTGCTCACAAAGGGGTTTTAAAGGATATGAAGCCAAATGGGGCTGAATGGATTGGGAATGCAGTCGGCCACAATCTTAGTGAATGATAGAATAGGCTTGAAGGGCTGAATGGTCCATTGCTGTTCCTATGTTCCTAGAACCATTAGCATTTGTCAATCAGGATAAACAAGACAGGAAACTGAAAGGAGCTCTAGGCCACTATAGTAGCATGGATACATCAGGTGGAGGGGTGGCACATTACAAGGGAGAGAGAGAGAGGAGTGGAAGACCAGAGATAATAAAGGAGCACTTTTCAAACTACTTTGTTTGGAGTTCTTTCCAGCAGTTGGGCAGAGATGTTAGAGGAGCCTCCCACTTTTTTGAGTCTTGGAACGATTTGAGTGCCACGGAGAGTTGAGGATTGTTGAGTAGAAGTGTTCAACACAAAAGAGGAAACCAGGCTTCTTGGCGACAGCTTTAACAATGGAACCATGGAATCAACAGTGGAGTTCTGTCAAAGATCAGAAGATAAGGTGATGAGAAAAATTCAACTAATGAGGACTACCACCCTTAGCCTTTCTTCAAAGGGAAGAGGGGCAGTTGATGGTTAAACCTGTAAACAATATGAGGAAACCATGTTTCTCAAAAAGTTGAAACAATTAAACATTTTATTACCCTTTTGAAGGGCATGGAGGAGTTTAATATGCAGTAATTCAACCATAACGTCGCAAAAGGACTGGAAGATATGTGTGGGTGAAAGCTTGCAAACTGATTAGTTGATGAGGAGTGGAATCATCAGCAAAAGAAGAAATGGAGTTGGATGGTGAGTGCAGGAAGTCACTGATATGAAGAAGGAACAGAATGGTTGAGACAAGAAGATTCTGAGGGACTATTGAGTTAATGATAAAGAGTCAGAGGATGAGTCAACCATCAATCAGTATGCTTTCAACAGAACTTTGGTAATGTGACCTCTAAAAATATATATGTAATTTATAATTGAAAGATGGGTCTACTGGTCATAAAACACATATTAAAGAATATTATTTGATTTTTAAATAAAACCTTAAAGTTTGTGGTGATATAGGAAATATTTTTGCACTGCTGATTGTGCCAGCATAAAAGTTGTACCTATAACTTTTTGGGAAGGTAACCAGACACCGCGTTGGGGAAAGGTTATTTGTCTTGTTGTAGAAGTCAGAGCTTAAAGTTCATAGGTCATTAAAATGCAAATGATGATTTGACTTACTTGCCACCTTTAACAGTATTTGAAACTTTAATTGATCTTGGTATCTTTGTGCAATCAACTTGCTCTGCAGGTTCTTCATCACTTTTTAAGAAAGGAAACCAGCCTTTTATAAAATAAATTAGACACTGTAAAGTAGAAATAAATAAAGTCAATAAATAAATGGTGTATGATGTGTTGGCCTGAATTGGACGTAGATACAGTTTTGAAAATCATCCCAAGCAAAGATGAATTCAGAGGGTGCAGTATAGAGGTCTTGGTTGTGCGATTGCTTGTACTGTAGGACTGGATAATCTGTGTATGATTCACTACAATAATCAATTTAGTCCAAACAACCTATAACCTTGTCTACAGTTTTTTCTTACACACAATTGTGACTGAATTTCAACTGACTTTAAAAAGTTATCACTGTTTACCATTTGTTACAATATTATCTGGGGACATTTACATTACTGTCAGTTGTCACTAAGTGGATTATGATTTTACCCTATAGTTCGCTGACTGTTGCTTACGAACGTAATTTGAATATTTTGGCATAATTTGCATTGATTATGCCATCTTAGTATCACAATAGCAAAGTGCCTTGCAGCTTTGGTCAACTGTTCATTTACCAAGTGAATATACATATAACCTGTTTCAAGAACCTCATGCATTTCTATTGCAATTTTTAAAATTATAACCCCCAGTGCCAAGCTTTTACAGCCAAAAGTTAACTCACTTTTTATTCCTGAAATTCATTATGCAACGATATTGAAAAGGCAATCAAAAATCATCCATTTTGAGTTATTGCCAGCAGATCTAATGTACTTTCTTCAAAGAAATGTTAATGGTTTGTACAGTTACTACCAGCTTATTTGTAAGTTTTAAGTACAGATGATGTGATAAATGCCCATCAGCTATTGTATTCAAATAACCTCCGTGTTGTAAAAACTCATTGAAAAAGTCAATGGTATCATGAATTGGTGCAACATTGTGCAACAGTGTTCAGGCACAAAGTTTAGAACATTAGTTTACACTTGTGATGCTGAAAATGAAATGTTTCTACAGTAGATGCAAATATGTTGCACTATAATTTATCACTAATCTCCTTTCGTCTCAACTTAATATCTGCATTCACTAAGATCTGAGAAAATGAATGGTTTATTTCTGTACTATTGCCTTTTATGGTGCTACATGATCTGAAAGACTATTCCAGGGGGAGCATTATTATTTTTCATATCAGTCTCTAAAAGTATAGAGCCAGAATTCTTGGATGGAGGTATGTTGAGAAGCAGACCAATCTCGTTAGTTGGAGTACCAGTTTAAAACATTCTAACTGAGGTCCCCAGGGCAAGAAAGTATATTAACCTTCGCAGATGGAACATTGCATTTATTTGGCATTTTCCACCTTTAGCTCTTGGACAGCATTGTGCATTCAAACCATCTGTGTAACTCGATGGCAAACCTGCGTGTCCAACCATTGAAGGGGGATACTCTTTTCCCGTGTTCTGTCTGTGGTGAAACCATAGCCACGTTTATAATGAATATGTTCAAGAGTTTTGCTGCACATGACAGTAAGGGAAACTTTTGTGACTGAAACGTCCAGTTTCAAAAGCAGCATGATAATGACTTCGCTTTCAACAACCTCAATAATTTCGCAGGAGCCGTTAACAAACAAAATTTGACACTGAACCATCTAAAGAGATGTTAGGGCGGGTGGCCAAAAGCTTGGTCAAAAAGAGAGGCTCTATAAGGAGTGTCTTAAGGGAGCAGAGAGGCGGAAAGGCATAGGAGGGAATCCCAGAAATTGGGGCCTAGGCAGCTAAAGGCACAGCCGCCAGCACTGGAGCAAAGAAAATCACTGGTCAAGATGCCTGAATTAGAAGCTCACAGGTACCTTGGAGGATTGTAGGGCTGGATGAGGTTACAGAGATAGGGAGGGGCAAGGCCACGTAGAGATTTGAAAACGAGGATGAAAATTTTCAAAATTGAACTGTTACTGGAGGGCAAAGCGATGTCAGCACTTTTACTGTGTATGTGGTCTGTCTGAGTGATCGGGCAGGCATATGATGGCAGTAACTTTCTTTGTGCAACACCGTACTATGATGTGTTTTTCAGAGGAAGTGGAGTGTTGGAATGGGCCAACGGATAAACAAAATTAACAAGAAACCCTTCATAAGGAGCTTTTGTGTTTTGAAAAGCAAAGGAGATTGATTTCAAATCGTATTTTTATCAAAAATATAATTTCAGGGATTTTGTTGTGAAAAATTGGAAACATATGCCAATGTTAAGCGTTTTGAGGCATGTTTTTCACTTTTTGTTGCAACAGTTTCTCCTACAAACGTATAAAAATGTGACTGCAATAATCAGCGTCCCTGGTGGTTGTTATAAAAATAGTTAAGGCACATGGGTGTTTATGAATTGGTTGTACCTGAATATAGGAATCCATTAGATTGTTATATAAACACATACTGTTTTGGCTTTTAACTTGAATTTTCTACCCATCTTGACTGATTAATTTTTCAGCTAAGGAGTCTCTGCTAGTTTAAAACCAGATGCTTATCTGCCAATGCTTCACCAGACTTAGCAGTTGAATCAGCAGGTTCTGTCTGCCTCTTGCTTCTGTGAATCAGAGGATTTCTATTACAGTCTTGCTGGATCAGTAGATGCCCTTGTCTGGATCGATGCTGTGAAAAGCTTATACAGCTGGTACTTGTCTACTAAACAAAGGGCCAGCTAAGTTGGCTTGTGATTCTTCTTCCAATCTTCTTAATCGTTGCAGCACCTGAACCTGCATTTGTGTAGGGAATAACATAAAAATATTAGCGCCACGACTCAGTGATTCCAAAGCAATTTCTTCGTTCTGCACGGTGGAGTATGTTTCTATCTTCACCGCCTGGGTGGTGAGCTGGCAGTGCGGATCACAGGTCCCGTTTATAGAACTTTCCCGGTTTCATCCCGACGATTTCAAAATGCCGCACTATCACCCAGGCAGTGATTTTGAAAATTTGCTCCAGCTTAAGGTTTTGTGAATGTGTAATCTGGGAAAGAATCGGCTTTCAGGTTAAAAAGAAGACAGAGCCTTTAATTTTTTTTTAAGCTTGGATGTCAGCATGGGTGCATGTAAACTATGTACGATAACAGTGTTCAGGGATATTTGATGACCTAAGTTCCAATTGTTCACATTCATAAAGCTGAAAGATCCTTGAGCTTCAACTGCATTTGCCCAAGAACTTGAGGAAAATTTTACACTAAATAAAGTTGACATATAGATGAACTATAGGAGAATCTCTGGCGTGTGGTTGATTGATACAACAGGTGTGGGCTGATTTTGCTTAATAACATACATATCATGCTATTTTTAATTCTTTTAAAAGAACAAAATACTTTTATATGGTACCTTGCCTTTCACAATCTCAGGGCATCCTAAAGTGTTTTACAGCCAATGAGGTATTTCTAAACTGTTGTCACTATTGAAACGTAGGAAATGCAGCAGCCAATTTGCATACAGCAAGTTCCCACAAACAGCGGTGAGATGATGTCCAGATCATCTGTTTTAATGATATTGAGGGATAAATATTGATCAGGAGAATGGGTATAACTATTCCACTCTTCTTTGAAATAGTGCCATAAGATCTTTTGCATCCACCTGAGGGGTCAGACAGGGCCTGGGTATAACAGCGGTAAAGAAGGCAAATGGTATGTTGGCCCGCATAGTGGGAGGATTCAAATACAGGAGCAGGGATGTCTTGCTGCAATTGTACAGGGCCTTGGTGAGACCACACCTGGAATATTGTGTGCAGTTTTGGTCTCCTTATCTGAGGAAGGATGTTCTTGCTGTGGAGGGAGTGCAGCAAAGGTTTACAAGACTGATTCCTGGGATGGCGGGACTGACATACGAGGAGAGATTGAGTCGGATAGGATTATATTCGCTGGAGTTCAGAAGATTGAGGGCGGGATCTCATAGAAACCTATAAAATTCTAACAGGACTAGACAGGGTAGATGCAGGAAGGATGTTCCCAATGGTGGGGGAGTCCAGAACCAGGGGTCACAGTCTGAGGATACGGGGTAGACCATTTAGGACTGAGATGAAGAGAAATTTCTTCACCCAGAGAGTGGTGAGCCTGTGGAATTCGGTACCACAGAAAGCAGTTGACAACAGTTTCAGTGATAATATTACTATACCATATGTAGCATGTCTTCTAAGAATTCTAGATTAAAATGACTCCAGTGATTCCACTGCTTGTACAGACTTTTATATAAATGTTTTTGCTGTGACTTTTCAGTGCCTTACTGAGGGTGTGTGCTTTGTCAGAGGTGCTGTCTTTCAAATGAGATATTAAACCAATTCTGTTCAGGAGGATGTAAAAGCTTTCATGGCACCCTATTAAGAAGAGCAGGTGACCTGGCTAACATTTGTTCCTCAACTACCAAAGTCATATTGGCTGGTCATTTAACTCATTGCTGCCTGCGGCTTGGCTGTCATGTTTGCCTAAACGGCAAAACTGACTGCTTCAAAAAAATGGCTCATTGGCTGTGAAGTTCTTTGGGATGTCTTGGGAAGATGCAAGGTAATATGCAGTTGCGAGGTCTTTTAGTAACTTGTCATGAAATGCTTTGTAATGTTCTTTCAGATATTTTAGGAATAAAGTATATTTTTGCAAAAAAAACCGGAACATTTTTCCAGTTTCAGAAGGCAGCACCAGTTAATGATCAGCTGCGCCACAAAGCTTGGAAGCGCTGTTAACTGTGAGGAGGAAAGTGATAGAATTCAAGGGGATTAGTGGAATTGGCGGACAGGTGGCAGATGAGATTTAAATTGTGAAATGATACATTTTGGTAGGAAGACTGAGGAAAGGCACGACAAAATGAAAGGCACAATTCTAAAGGGAGTACAGGAGCAGATGGACCTGGAGGTATATGTGCACAAATCATTGAAATCATTGAAAGAGGCAGGGCAGGCTTATAAAGTGGCTAACATGGCATCATAAATAGAGGCATTGGGTACAAAATTAAGGAAGCTGTGATGAAGCTTTACAAAATACTGGTTTGACCTCAACTGGAGTATTGTGTCCAGTTCTGGGAACCACCCTTTAGGAAAGATGTGAAGGAATTAGCGAGGGGGCAGAAAAGATTTAGGAGAATGGTTCGAGGGTTGAGGGACTTCAGCCATCAGGATAGATTGGAGAAGCTGGGGCTGTTCTCCTTGGAGAAGTGAAGCTTAAGAGTAAATTTGATAGAGGTATTCAAAATCACGAGGAGTCTGGACAGAGTAGATAGGGAGAAACTGTTCTCTTTGTTGGGGGTGGAATGGGGGAGGATTGAGAACCAGAGAACACCAATTTAAAGTAATTGGCAAAAATTATTTTACACAGTGAATGGTTAGGATCTGGAATGCACTGCCTGAGAGTGTGATGGAGGCAATTTCAAAAGGGAACCTGAAGATAAGAAATTTGAAGGCTATGGGACAAGGGCAGGAAACTAGCTGAGTTGGCCTTGCAGGGAAGTGGCGTGGACTCGATCAACCAAATGACCTCCTCCTGTGCTGTAACTATTCTATTCCAGATGAGAATCCCAGCCAATTTTCTCCACACAAGTTTAGAACCTACGAATGAATAAGGCTGCCAGAACTAATACTACTACTGGTGTGTGGCACTGTGATTGTATAGTGGTTAGTACTCTGCATTGTGATTGCAGCAAATGCAGGTTGAATCTGGGATGTGGCACAGCTCACTTTGCCTCTTGTGGTACAGGCTCAAGGGGCTGAATGGCTTACTGCTCATATAGCTCTGTGTTCCTTGCTATGCACATTTGAAGTATGCTCTTAAGCTGAAATGATGGAGGTGAGCCACAGTTGACAGCAAGGAAGAAGAATCTTTTATAAGACCATAAGACGTAGGAGCAGAAGTGGGTCATTTTGCCCATCGAGTCTGCTCTGCCATTCAGTGAGATTATGGCTGATCTGATAATCCTCAACTCCACTTCCCTGCCTTTTCCCCAGAGCCCATGATTCCCTTGCTGATTAAAAATCTGTCAATCTCAGCCTTGAATATACTTAATGACCCAGCCTCTACAGTCCTTTGCGGTAAAGATTTCCACAGATTGACAACATTCTGAGAGAAGAAATTTCTCCATCTGTTTTAAATGGGTGCCCCCTTACTCTGAGATTATGCCCTCTGATCCTAGACTCCCCCACAAGGGGAAATAACCTCTCAGCTCTTTCAAGCCACCTAAGAATCTTTATATGTTTCAGTAGGCCGCCTCTTATTCTAAACTCCAATGAGTACAGGCCCAGCCTACTCAACCTCTCCTCATAAGAAAATCCCTCCATACCCGGGATCAACCTAGTGAACTTTCTCTGGACTGCCTCCAATGCCAGCACATCTTTCCTTAGATAAGGGGACCAAAACTGTTCACAGTATTCTAGGTGTGCTCTAACTAGTGCCTTGCACAGTTTTAGCAAGGCTTCTCTATATTTTTGTACTCCATTCCCTTTGAAATAAAGACCAACATTCCATTTACCTTCCCTATTACCTGTTGAACTTGTATGTTACCTTTTTGTGATTCATCCACAAGGACTCCTACATCCCTCTGTGCTGCAGCCTTCTGCAGTCTTTCTCCATTTAAATAATATTCAGCTCCTCTCTTCTTGCAAAAGCGCATAACCCCACATTTTTCCACGTTATATTCCATCTGCCAAGTTTTTGCCCACTCACTTAACCTGTTTATATCCCTCTGTAGACTCCTTATGTCATCCTCACCACTTGCCCTCCCACCTATTTTTGTGTCATCCGCAAACTTAGCAATAGTACATTCACTTCCTTCATCTAAGTCATTATTATATATTGTAAATAATTGAGGCCCCAGCACTGATCCCTATGGCGCTCCACTAGTTACAGGTTGCCATCCTGAAAATGTCCCCCTTATCCCAACTCTTTCTCCTATTAGTTAGCCCATCCTCTATCCATGCTAATATACTACCCTCAACACCATAGATGTTATCGTATTAAGTAGCCTTATGTGCAGTACTTTATCAAACGCTTCTGGAAATCCAAATATATTACGTCTACCGGTTCCCCTTTATCTATCCTGCTTTTTACCTCCTCAAAGAATTCTAATAAATTTGTCAGGCATGATTTCCCCTTCATGAAGCTATGCTGACTCTGCTTGATTAAATTATGTATTTCTAAATGCTCTGCTATTACATGCTTTATAATAGACTCTAGCATTTTCCCAATGACAGATGTTAAGCTAGCTGGCCTATAGTTACCCGTTTTTTGTCTCCCTTTCTTTTTGAACAAGGGTGTTACATTGGCCGTTCTCCAATCCTCTGGGACTTTTCCAGAATCTAAGGATTCTTGAAAGATTACTACCAGTGCATCCACTACCTCTGTAGCTACTTCCTTTAATATCCTAGGATGCAACCTGTCAGGTCCAGGAGACTTAACAGCCTTTAGCCCCATTAGTTTCCCTAGTACTTTTTCTCTAGTGATAATTATTGTATTTATTTCCTCCCCCACCATTTTGCCCCTTGATTATTTAATATTTTGGAATCCTATTAATATCTTCTACCGTGAAGACTGAAGCAAAGTATTTATTCAACTCCTCTGCCATTTCCTGGTTCCCCATGATTATTTCCCCAGCCTCATTCTGTAAGGGGCCTATGTTCATTTTGGTCTCTCTCTTTTTATATATTTAAAGAAGCTCTTGCTGTCGATTTTTATATTACTTGTTTACCCTCAAAGTTTATTTTCTCCCTCTTTTTAGTTTTTTGGTCATCTTTTGTTGGTTTTTAAAACTTTCTCAATCCTCTGGGTTACCACTAACCTTTGCCACATTGTATGTTTTTTCTTTCAATTTGATTCTGTCCTTACTTTCCTTGGTTAACCATGGTTGGTTTATCCCCTTTCTTGAATCATTCTTCCTCACTGGGATATATCTTTGCTGAGAGTCATGAACTATTTTCTTAAACGCCTGCCATTGTTCATCAACTGTCTTTTCTGCTAAACTGCTTTCCCAGTCCACTCCAGCCAACTCTGTCCACATTCCATTGTAATTACCCTTATTTAAGTTTAGCACAGTTGTTTCCGACCCGAGTTTCTCACTCTCAAACTGAATGCTAAATTCTACCACATTATGGCCACTGTTTCTGAGGGGATCCTTTACTCTGAGATCATTTATTAAACCTGCCTCGTTACACCATGGGGAGGCAGTGGCATTGTCGCTGGGCTAGGTTAATGCTCTGGGGACTCGGGTTCGAATCCTGCCACGGCAGATGGTGGAATTTGAATTCAATTGAAAGTCTAATGATGACTATGGAACCATTGTCAATTGTCGTAAAGACCCATCTGGGATCCTGAAGGAAATCTGTTGCCCTTACCTGGTCTGGCCTAAATGTGACTCCATACCCACAGCAATATGGTTGAATCTTAAACGCTCTGAATTAGGGATGAGTAATAAATGCTGGCCTGTGATGCCCACATCCCATGAATGAATAAAAAAAAACACATTACCAGACCCATCTGAAGGAGTGCAGTTTCTTGCTGTGCTGTAACAACAATAGCACCATCTGGCTGAGTCAAGGCTGACTCAACAGATGAATCAGCATTTTAAGAGAGAATTTCCTCAATGTTGCTGCCTCTACCTCCCCTTAATTTCATCAGCAATGAAGCAGAAGCCATCTGTAAACTTAAGCTGAAGCAAAGCTGCAGAAAGTCCTGGGGAATTCTGAGTCATTGCAGATGTAGCCATTCATGAAACCTTCATCAGTAATTATAAGTTATATATGGTAGACCTTCAGTGCCAGTGAATGTGCTTCACGTACAGTCATTGCAGTTGAGTTGTGCTGTACGCTGCATGAGATTTATGGAAAGATACATGCTGTCCCATTAATTGCCAATAGGTAAAAGTGGAAAAGCTGTTTAGTTTTAATATATTTTAAAACTTCTATATCTCTATGCATTGTTTATTTGCACATCCTGTTATCAAGTAATTAGCAAAGCTAATAGAATGTTATCATTTATTATGAGGGGAATTGAATACAAGAGTTATGCTTCAGTTGTACAGGGCATTTGTGAGACCACATTTGAAGTACTGTGTACAGTATTAGTATTGGTCACCTTATTTAAGGAAGGATGTAATGCATTGGAAGCAATTCAGAGAAGGCTTGCCAGACTAGTACCAGGAATGGGTGGGTTGTCTTATGAAGAAAGGTTGGACAGACTAGGCTTGTATCCACTGGAGAAGAGTAAGAGGCGACTTGATTGAAACTTTTAAGATCCTGAGGGGTCTTGACGGGGTAGATGTGGAGAGGATGTTTCCTCTTGTGGGAGAATCTCGAACTGGGGGTCACTGTTTAAAAATAAGGGGTCACCCATTTAAAACAGATGAGGTGTAATTTTTTCACTCAAAAGGGTCGTGAGTCTCTGGAACTCTCTTCCTGAAAAGGTGGTGGAAGCAGAGTCTTTGAATATTTTTAAGGCAGAGCTGGATAGATTCTTGGTAAGCAAGAAGGTGACAGGTTATCGGCAGTAGGTGGTTTACAAATCAGATCAGCCATGATCTTATTAATGGCAGAGCAGGCTCGAGGGGCTGAATGGCCCACTCCTGCTCCTTGTCCGTATGTTTGTATTTTTAATCACACTCATCATATTGGGTTTTTCCCACTATAAGGCCCTAGGTTCATGTTTGTTTGTTTGTTTGTTCACAATTTGACTATCGGGTTCCCACAATTCTATCGAAATACTTGTTGAAATAAATTTCAGTTGCCATTGTCTTCCTCTGTAATTAAAATTTTCCAGATAAGAACTAAATAAAATTTTTAAATTCAAAATATTACTTATTTCGCAGCATGGTTAAATTTCTGTTTTAATTACCTTCAGATTCTTAAAATGCCTCACCCTCTCAAAATCATGGGTCTGGAGTTTTGCCCAGAGATGCAGGGATGAACTCGACTGTTTTCATCAGCTCTAACAATTTCTCCTCAGTTCTGTTTCAAAATTACTTCAACAAAAAAGCTAGATAAGAAATTCTAAAGGCTTTAACTAGCTATTGGATGGAGTCGTCCCAGATTTGCACCAAGTGCAGTAGCGGGCGGGAAAAAGAACATTTTACCCGCCGGTCGGGATGGCGGGTTTTCACACTGTATCATCCCAATCCAGCCTCGTTAATCACTATGCATTCCCAGGAAACACGCCGTCTGGCTGGTGGTCAGCCTCTGATTTGCCCACCATGCTGTTACCTTGCCTTTTCCTCACGCTGGGTGCCATATTTAAAGTGCAGCCATGTCCACACTTCTCAGTGCTTCCAGCCCAGGACTGCTGAAAAAATATGCCCCCAAAAGGTAAGAAGACTGCAGACCCACCCCCTCCCCATCCCATTCAGTGACATGTCCCTGGAACACCTTTTGGACACCATGGAGCATGATGTCATCATGTCCTCTATCCCTACTCTGGCCGTAGGATGGGCAGCAACATCACCCATCGGGCTTGGGAGGCGGTGGCAGCAGTGGTCAGTGTCAATGCCCTGCAAAAGAGGACAGCCACCTCGTGCCAAAAGAGGATGAATGATCTCGGTTCTGCCAGGGTAAGTAAGTCTTCTCATCACTCTCAACTCTCAAACTCACAAACCCATCACATATCCACAGGGATCTTTCTCACTGCCAGTTCAAGGGACATCACCATTTACTCTCTCACACATACCTCGAATTTCCTCATCCAGTCCATGGGTCCACTAACCACCCAGGCATGCCAGGCATGCTTATCATCTGGCCCGGCAGGCGTCCTGATAACACTCTCTCCATCTGTCTTCATGCAGGACAAGCTGGCATGCGACAAAGGGGAGAAGTTGCAGACCGGTGGAGGAATGCCTGAAATCAAGGTCCTCGTGGACTTTGAAAATAGTCTTCCAGCTGGCCGGCGAAGATCTAGACCATTCCTGTCCTGACAGTGAGGTCAGTGGTGCTCAACCAAGTGAGGATCCAGCAGTGCAACATCTATCAGATAACCATGCTGTGAGTGATGTGTCCTGTTTCACAGGCCACTGCCATGCACTAATTATCTTTCCTTGCTTTTGCAGGCACATCTGGGGCACTGTTTTAAAATTAGGGGTCGCCCTTTCAGGGCAGAGATGAGGAGAAATTTTTTCTCTTAAGAGGGTTGTGCAATTTTGGAATTCTTTGCCTCAGTAAGCGGTGGAGACGGGGTCATTGAATATTTTTAAGGCAGAAATAGGTAGATTCTTGCTAGGCAAGGGAATCAAAGGTTATTGGGGTTAGATGGAAATGTGGAAATCGAAGCACAAGATCATTAGCCATGATCTTATTGAATGGTGGAGCAGGCTCGAGGGGCCGAATGGTCTATTCCTGTTCCTATTTCTTATGTTCTTATCTGGGAAATAGCCGAAGTACTCCACGACCCAGGTCCTCAAATCAAGCCCCGCAGACACCTCAGAAGAGGAATTTGCTGAACCCCCAATTGAAGACCCCTCACAGTGCTCACCCACACCCTCCACCAGCGCAGAGATGCACGCCTCAGGGGGACCTAGCTTTAAAGTAGTCTCGGGATCGCAATCTGGTGAGCACATCACGCTGTCTGATCCACAGCAGGTGGAGGGAGGGACTTCCCAGGCTTCCGGCACTCGGTGGACTGCTGGAGGCCAGAAATCTGCTAAGCGTGAGTCAGGTGACGAGCCTCTGGACTCTGACATGTCACAGTTGCTGGAGCTGCAAAGGCAAGCTCGGGAACATCAGGAAGGGATGTCTGCTGCACTCCTTGGATTGCAAGGCATGGTGGAGGAGTCTGTCCACCTTCAGTCTGAGGTGATAGAGCTGGCTTCCCGAGCATGCCTACCTTGTCTGGCCAGTGCAATGGCCTCATTGCTGTCCTCCTCACCTTGGAGGACCTTCTCACCCTCATCCCCATCGACGTCCTCCTCATCGGAGGAGATGTGCTACTCCTCCATCTCCTTCTCAGCCAGCTCCTCTCCCCGTTGCAGTGCCAGGTTGTAAAGGGAGCAGCAGTCGATGACGATGCGTGACATCTCCTGTGGGCTGTATTGCAGGGATCCACCTCATTGGTCCAGGCACTGGAACTCATTTTCAGCATTCCGATGGTTTGCTCCATAAGGTGCGAGTTGCAGCATGAGCCTTGTTACACCTTCACTCTGCTGCACCCTGAGGCCACCGCAAGGGTGTCATCAGCCACATACTCTTCAGGTAGCCATTGTCCCAAGGAGCCGACCCTGGAAGACGTTGGGGACCTGAGAATGTCGGAGTCGTTGACACTCCCTGGGAACTATGCGCAGACCTGTAGGATATATTTGTGTGGGTCGCACACCAGCTGAACATTCAGCAAGTGGAAACTCTTGTGGTTGACGTAGTTGACCTCTTGTTGCGATGGAGGTCTGAGTGCCATGTGAGTGCAGTCAATGGCACCCTGCACCTGTGGAAAACCTGAGATCTGGGCACATCCCAGCGCTGTTACATCTTTGCTTTCCTGATCCTGGGCGAAATGCACAAAGTTGTGTGTTTTTGTGAAGATGGCGTCCATGACCTCATGGATGGATTTGTGAGGGGAGGCTTGTGATATCCCACAGAGGTCGCCTTTGGAGCCCTAAAAGGAGTCATTGGCATAGAAATTGAGTGCTGCAGTTACTATCACTGGCAGTGGATGCCTTCCATGTCCCCATGGTGCCAAATTCTGCAGCAAGTGGCAGGTGTGACCGATCAGTACCCTGGACGTGCACAGTCCTCGGCAACACTGGTTTTGTCACCTGCAGGAATGACGAGTGCCATTTATAGGCCCTGGGTCTAGCTGGGCGCCAAC
Source organism: Cetorhinus maximus (assembly GCF_964194155.1). NCBI lineage: Eukaryota > Metazoa > Chordata > Chondrichthyes > Lamniformes > Cetorhinidae > Cetorhinus > Cetorhinus maximus. The sequence continues at coordinate 21,795,480 of NC_135881.1, forward strand.
CATTGACGGCTTGCTGTGGCTCTTCGGTGGCGTGTGCAGGAGCCCCTGCCAGCCCTTCTCCCTGAGGGTGCCGCTCCTCCCTCTGCCCAGCCAGGTGCCTCCGTCGCTCTCTTTTCCTTTGTCTCCACTCTCTCTCTAAGTCATGAGGCATACAGCTAGGTCAACAGACATTATGGCCCTGATGTTGTACTCCTGCAGGATGAAAGAGAGACGCGTGAGTTAGCATGGGTGTACTAAGAGCCTCTGTTAGTTTAGTCTGCAGGCCCCTTAATGTGCCCCAGAGAGTGCTGGCAACCCGTTGGATGGCTAGAGTTTAGTGCGCTACATGACTGCCTGAAACTCCACCTCTGCCCCACTCCACCTGAGGGATTGACGGCAGCTTTGCCCACTCGACTGCATGCTGTGTGCTCTCAGCTCAGGTGCAGGCATTCTCCTAAAGCACCTGCAGGGCTTCACTGTTAGCTTGAACGATGGGGAGACTGGTCCAAACCTGAACGATGACATTGCAAGGGGCTGTGAGCGCCTCCACCAGTGACTGCTCCACGGCCAGCTTTAGCAAGGGGATTGTACAACGTGCCCAGTCGTCCAATTGTTCTGCAGTCCACTAAAATGCTCATTAGTTTGCAGTCTGTGCCTGAGGGGTGAAAACCTCTGAAGCATTTGGTGGCACGTGCTTGCCTCTGCATTGCTTGGGTGTGGCTGTGGCTGAACTGTCTTAGCCGCGGAGGAATGGTCACTCCATAAACAAGGTTTCCCTAATACGTGGCTGTTGCCCTTGCCCCAGCACCGCAGCGTCAGCCAGCTGGGAAAGTGTGACTTGCCTGTCCCCTCTCCTGAATGTGCGGTGCCTCAATCTTGAGGTCCAACAGGTAACACTCGTGAGTACTGCGCAATGTTACTGTGCACTCGCCTCCGAGTTCCCCTTGAAGTTCAGCCCGACAGGTGCAGGCCTAATTTGTGGTGTTGTGAAACACGTCGGTGTGCACGGATGATCCAACATGGGGGTTCTGGCAAGCTGGGCTTGTAATGATATGCAGATGTATTACAATGATGTTTCCGACGGGCGACGGTGGGAAACATTGACAGGCGGAGTGAGCGGTCGCAAGCTGGCTTCATGACGTTGCGAAACTGATTTTTGGCTTTTCCGCCAAATTGCCTGCTCATGCCCACCATAACGCCTGACGCCAGTGGGCACGGAAAATTCCGCCCATTGCCTTTTAAACCAAGAGTGTGAGCAGGCACAGGTGTGCGCGTGTGTGCAGGCATAGATGTGCGCAATGACTGCTATGGCAGCTTTTCATGCCATATTGTCTGCTTTCCGCCTCATTAATTATGCAGACACAGGAAACACGCCGTCTCGCTGGTGGGTGGCCTCTGAATCGCCTGCCATGCCATTACCACGCCGTTTCCTCATTCCGGGTGCCATATCTAAACCGCAGCAGTCCACACAGTTCTCGATGCTTGAAGCCCAGGACTCCTTCAGTGAAGACATGGCCCTGAAATCCAAGAAGAGTTCAGTGACCTGTCATTGGATTGCCTTTTGGAGGCCCACCGTGATGTCCTCCTACCCCCGCTCTGGCCGCAGGAGATCCAGCAATCTCACCGCTCTGCCTTGGGAAGTGGTGGCAGTGGTAGTCAGCGCCAGCGTGGCACAGAAGAGGTTGGCCATCCAGTACAGAAAGAGGATGAATGATCTCATCCGTGTCGCCAGGGTAAGGCAACTATCTCTCATCACTGTACACTCTCACACTCACAAGCCCATCACACATTCACTGACATCGCCACTCACACTCTCTCACACACCCTCACATCTCCATCTGGCCTCATCTCCTCTGGAGACTGCTTCCTCAGTCTGCACCATCTTGAGGCCTCTTGCACAGAGGTGCCCCCTCACACACCCTGGGATACCCCCTTCCCCAGTACAGTCCTTGCCCTGCAGCCTCTTCCCTCGCCTGAGGCCTTTTCTCCCCCTTCCCCAAACAAGTCCTAGCCCTGCAGCCATTGAAAAGCCACTCCCGCCTTAGGGCTGGTCTTGTCAGTAGAGACCTGCCCATGCGCCCCCCTAAAAGTGATGTGATGCTGCCTGCAAAGCCTGGTGCTGATGGCCGTGAGCGCTGCCCAAAGCAAGGTAGGCAAACAAGCCTCAAAGTCCCGAGTAAAGTGCAATTCGCCAGGTGCATGTCACTTATGTACAGTTGTGAAACATTGCACATCAACCTGCCCGGATGATCCAGCATGGTGGGATGATTCTGGCCGGCAGGGGGTTATAATTATATGCAGATGTATTGAAATTAGGTTCTGGATGTGTGGTGGCGGGAAACATGGCCCGCCATTGACTTGGTGCAGCGGATGATCGCAAACTGGTTTCACGATGTCGTGAAACTGAGTTTTGGCCTTCCCGCCATGTTGTCCGCTCATGCCCACCATGATGCCCAATGCCAACGGGGATGGAAAATTCCGACCAAAGAGCCTGCACAGGATCTACAAATGAATGTAGGTAGGTTAAGCGAATGGATAAAAAATTGGCAAGCGGAGTATAATGTGGGAAAATGTGAGGTTGTCCACTTTGGCAGGGAGAATAGAAAAGCAGAATGTTATTTAAATGGAGAGAGACTGCAGAATGCTGCAGTACAGAGGGAACTGGGTGTTTTTGCACATGAATTTCAAGTTAGCAAGCAGGTACAGTTAGGAATTAGGCAAATGGAATGTTGGCCTTTGTTACAAGGGGAATGGAGTATGAAGGTTGGGAAGCCTTGCTAGATCTGTACAATGCATTGGTGAGACCGTACCTAGAGGACTGTGTACAGTTTCCGTCTCTTTACTTACTCTTCACTTGCCTTGGAAGCAGTTCAGAGAAGGTTCACTAGGCTGATTCCAAGGATGAAGGGGTTGTCTTATGAGACAAGGCCTAGCAGGTTGGGCCTATACTCCTTAGAGTTTAGAAGAATGAGAGGTGATCTGATTGGAACATATAAGATCCTGAGGGAGGCTTGATAGGGTAGATGCTGTGAGGATGCTCCCCATTGTGGGGGAATCTAAAACGGACCACAGTTTAAAAATAAGGCCGTCTCTCATTTGGGACTGAGATGAGGAGAAATTTCTTCTCTTGTTTAGTCTTTGGAATTCTCTTCCATAGAGATCAGTGGAGGCTGGTTGATTGAGTATACTTAAGGTTGAGCTAGACAGATTTTTGATCTACAATGGAGTTGAGGGCTAAGGGTAGGGCAGGCAGGCAAGTGGAGTTAAGGCCACAGTCGGATCAGTCATGATCCTATTGAATGGTGGAGCAGTCTTGATGGGCCAAAAAAGCCTATTTCTGTTATTTCCTATGGTCCTGATCTTATGATTAAATGCAGCCTATGGCCTTTGATGGCTCCATGCCCCACCTTACCACACTATGCCATGTAACACCTGCTCAAAAGAAGAAAAAAAAACAAAGAAAGGAGAAGATGACAGAAAAGTAAATGAGTTAAGGAGGGGGAAGTGGAAGATGAGAAAGAGCATAAGAGAGAGCAGGAGAAAAATAGTGTCTTAAAGACAACAAAGACATAAAGTCAAGATCCAAAAGAGATTTGTAAATATACTATTAAAAATAGTACATCGGTGTGCACAGCCAACTCTTCCTGTTATAAATTCCGACTTCCACACTTATAATGGAAGCTTTCTATGTAAACTTCTCATGCTGCAGCACTGCAAACTGGTGGAAGGTACAATTCTAGCCTGACAATTTACATAAGCAGTATCTATTATATATGCAGATGTCATAATTTATGATGAGAATATAAAAATAATGGAAGGACACGTGACTTTAAAATGTTGCCCATCTCTTGTTGTCCTGAGAAGGTGATAATGGGCCTCCTAATTGAACTGCTGGTAATGGTTTCATACAATTGAATGGCTTGCTTAAGCACTTCAGAGAGCTGTGAAGAATTGACCACTTTAAAGAGCTCAAGAGGGCATGAAAATGCTGAGAGGTAAATAGGTGTGTCTGTGCAGCCTGACTAGAGGATTCGTCTTGGCGTCTAGAGGATTCAACTCGGCAGCTGATCAGTGGCACCAGGCTGGTGCATCTCCTTACTGCCTCCAACATGGGCTCGGCTGTCAACGGGTACCTTCCATCCCCTCCAGGGTCGTGCGCTGTAACTGTCTCGAGTCGACTTGTATGGTCGGAGAGAAGGTGACTCATTGTTCTGGTGCTTTGGCAAGGACCTCATTGTTTCCTGGGATTGAAATAAGCCTGTGGGTCACAGCAAGCCCTGGGTCATCAGGATCAAGTCTTCTAATGGCTGGGTTGCTCGTGTGTATATATACACCGTAAAGCTGTATTCCTTTTACCTACATTTAACAAGTACTGTAAGCAAAAGTTGAAAAGAACTTTAATAATCTGTGTGAATTTTACTCATCATACTGAAGTTTCAACTTGTGGGATAATTCAATCACCACCTTTCATATGGCTTTCGGAGCAGAAGCTGCTGTCACAGGTTTAATGTCAAAAGTTCCCTCACCAGTCCAATGCGCTGCTGGAGAGCAAATGTAATTCCAGAATGTCACCCTCAAACCTGAGTCGGGGAAAGATGTTATAATGTGCACCACGGTTTGATCCATGGTTTGATCAGGGTTTCTACAGTCACAGCCAGGCCAGGTTTTGAAGTGCCCCTTGTCCATCAGGTGGCTGTGTCCAGTCCGTGTTCTATTGAAGGTTTTCCACGTGCTCTGGGTTATATTGAAGCCTGATTGTTGAGATGTTGGGCTGAAGATGTGTTTATCTGGAAAATGCTTTCTGCCCACGCTTTCCTCCAGGCTTCATCAGTGTTATGGCATTGGAGATGTTTGATTTCATATCCAGAGGGGATTTGGTGGAGCCAGGTGGTGAGTTGGGGGTTATGAAGGTCCCTATGAATGGGAGGTCCAAGTTACTGCTGATGAGGGTTGTTTCTCTGCGTGTTGCTGCATCCCGTCAAATGGAGAGTTGCGGGGCTGGGGGGCTGGTGAGGCAATATAGGAAGGGACTGGCAAACACTGAACTGGAGTTGATCTCGGAATTCCAGAGATTATCCTCATTACTGAGTGAAGTTGTGTGTCAATGTGTTTGGCGTGATGGGTTGAGGTCCATATGGATGCACAGTACTCATTCAATTCATTTGAGCTCAATTTATTAAACAGTTACTTGAACACACAATAAGCTGTGCTCTAATTATAATCCTATTAAGAGAAATTATGATAACCTTTTTCGATACATTTTGATGTTGCTGTATGTTAGCCATTTGAATATAAATGTTTTCATAAACGTGTGCATACGCTGTTCTTCAATGGCAATTGAAACAAACCATCTGCTTCCGTCAGCTATAAGAAGAGGACTAGAGAGAGCAGAAAAATGCATCTGCAACAAGCTTTGCATGCATAATTGCACTCTCATCATTTCAGGTTAAGAATGCATTTCAGATGCACCCTTGCCTCCGAGTCAGAAGATTATGGGGTCAGGTCCCATTCCAGAGACTTGAGCCGAGAATCCAGGCTGACAGCCAGTGCTGTATTGATGTAGTGCTGCATTGTTGGAGGTGCCTTCCTTTGGATGAGACGTTAAAGACCCAGTGACAGTATTTAGAAGGAGGGCAGAGGAGCTTTGCCTGGTGTCATGGCCAATATTTATTGCTCACGCAACATGACTAAAACAGACTATATGGCCATTAATGTATTGCTGTTTGTGGGACCTGGCTGTGTGCACGTTGGCTGTCAGTCCTCCTACATTACAACAATGATTGCACTTCAAGAATACTCATTAGCTGAAGAGTGCTGAGGTTGTGAAAGGTGACATATAAGTGCAGCAAATTCTTTCCTAGTCTTTGTTTACAAAGTTTTAAGTCACAGTTTTCCTTTTTATGTATATAGCAGCACCTTGTGAGCTCTGCGTCTTTACCAGAAACCTATTGCCTAAGTGGAGTTGGGTGAAATCTCTGATTCTCGTTCCCATTTGTTGAGAAGCGATTTAGAATACAGCTCTCAGTTTTAAGCTCACCAATCAGTTTAACATTAAGTATCAAAATGATGTACTGTAGCAAGGTGGAAATTAGTTAATTCACAAAGTAATAATTTACGGTAAATTGTGTTCCCACTAAGTATATAGGTAATTGCTAACCTTTGAGCTCTCCCTGTTAATTAACTTGTTGTGACAACTGACGTGCAGTTGATTTATTGCTGGGACTAAAAGTCAGAAAGGGACAGTAATTAGTATTGATTTAGGTATCTGCTGTTAAGGAGAGTGTGTTATAATGAATCCTGTTTAACAAAATATTACTGTACATAAAATAAGTGAATTGTTTTCTTTTCGCAATGATGCATTGTGAATTTTGTAGAACTTTTTGGGGTGGAAATTAATCTTGGGCTGTGGGACAAAATGGGATATGTTGGATCAGCTGCCTGGCATACATTGTGCCTAACATTCAGTTCCATTCCAGTCAATAGAATGAAACACCAGACATTTTATATGTACCGCAATTCACTTTTAAGATATTTTTCAGTTTTACATCAAAAGTTATACCAGGAGGGACCTGGTATAAGTGATGTGGAGACATTAGAAAAATTGGGATTTTCCTCCTTTCAACTGAGAAGGCGTAAGATCTGGCATTTGCGTTAACTTAATTGTAGGACTTGGGTCGATTAAAATTACAGACTAAGCTGGGAGAGCAGATCTAATAGGGACTTCCAGCTCAGACCTAGCTACAAAACCTCACGGGTGCAAGGGCGCTTTCACAAGCTTCAAAGCCTTTAAGCTTTCCACAATAAGCACAAATTTGTGACACTTAGCAAAGGGCAGTGGTCAGCAGTTGCGTTCACGATGGAACTCAATGGGTTGACTGGGCACCTTGTCTCTTGATTGAAGTTTATCTTCTGTCTTCTCTTTTTCATGATGATGTGCACTTAGTATCTTACAAATCCTTATTTTATACACCGTTCCCAGCTTGGCTCTGTGCCATTTTAGGTAAAACCCCATTTCTACCTGTGTGCTTGGTCAGTCGTTACCTAAATGCCCCTTTCTTGATGGCATCTTGAGCTTGATTTAGGTCATTGTCATTCAGGGGTCTCCAGATTTGTGCTTCCTCGCTGTTTATTCGTCAATAGTAACCACTTAGCAAGATTAATATGCGCTTCTCCTGTTGCACTGCTATTTGGCTAGACATATTTACAGTCGTTACTGGTCAAAAGGCTAACAGCCTCCACCTGGAGCCGGCCACATTCTAACAACTTTATAACAAAGGATTTTTGCATGGCCTGAATTCATCCATTCCGTCACATCTCGACACGTCATGATTTGTAGAGAGCTATAGCCGACGTTTATCCCTCATGCTTTTGCAGTTATGTTACAGATAGAGTACAATTTTAACTGATGTACTTAAAGATATGACAACTAAATCTGAACAGTACTAGAATAAAATAATCTTAATCCTACAAAGGTTAAGGGAGTAGAGGTATTCAATATTTTGAGGGTTTTTGAGGCAAGCAGGGAGAAACTGTTTCCTTTGGCAAATGGGTCGGTACCAAGGGGGTCACAGATATGATATAATTGACAAAAGACCAAGAGGGGAAATGGGAAGTTGTTTCGCACAGAGGGCTGTTAAGATCTGAAAGAATAAAAGCAAAATACTGCGGATGCTGGAAATCTGAAACAAAAACAGAAAATTCTGGAAAAACTCAGCAGGCCTGACAGCATCTGTAGAGAGAGAAACAGAGTTAGCATTTCAAGCCTGTGTGACCCTTCTTCAGAGCTAAAGAGAAATAGTAATTGGGTGAAATTTATACTGTTTAAGGGGGTGGGGCAGGTGAAGCTGGATAGAAGGCCAGCGATAGGTGGGGGCAAAGGATGGATTGACAAAGATGTCATGAACTAAAGGACAAAGGGAGCTTTAATGGTAATGGTTAGTGCTGAAAAAGGTGCTGATGGTGGCATTAAGGTAATAATGCAGAATGTGATAATAGCAGAACAAGGGTCAGCACTCTGAAAGAACAACATAGAATAAGTAACAGATGACCCAGATAAAGGGACGACAATGAGAAAGGGGATGGGAAATACAGGACTGAAGGTGTTGTATCTGAATGCACGCAGTATACAAAATAAGGTAAATGAGCTTGTGGCGCAGATTGAAATTGGCAGGCGTGATGTGGTGGGCATCATGGGAGATATGGCTGCAAGGGGATCAGGACTGGGAGCTAAATACCCAAGGATATACATCCTATCGAAAAGATAGGCAGGTTGGCAGAGGGGGTTGGGTTGCTTTGTTAGTAAGAAATGAAATTAAATCGATAGCAAGAAATGACGTAGGGTCAGATGATGTAGAATCTGTGTGGGTAGACTTGAGGAACCGCAAAGGTAAAAAAACCATAATGGGAGTTATGTACAGGCCTCTGAACAGTAGTCAGGATGTGGGGCACAAGATACACCAGGAGATAGAAAAGACATGTAAGAAAGGCAAGGTTACAGTGATCATGGGGGATTTCAATATGCAGGTAGACTGGGAAAATCAGGTTGGTAGTGGATCCCAAGGAAAGGAATTTGTGGAATGTCTACAAGATGGTTTTTTGGAGCAGCTTGTGGTGGAGCCCACTAGGGAACAGGCAATTCTAGATTTAGTGATGTGTAATGAGGCAGATTTGATAAGGGGGCTTAAGGTGAAGGAACCCTTAGGAGGAAGTGACCATAATATGATAGAATTTACCCTGCAATTTGAGAGGATAAAGCTGGAATCAGATGTAACGGTATTACAGTTGAATAAAGGCAAGTACAGAGGCATGAGGGAGGAGCTGGCCAGAATTGACTGGGAGATGAGCCTAGCAGGAAAGACAGTGGAACAGCAATGGCAGGAGTTTCTGGGAGTAATTTGGGAGACACAGCAAAAATTCATCCCTAGGAAGAAGAAGCATACTAAAGGGAGGACGAGGCAATCATGGCTGACAAGGGAAGTCAGGGACAGCATAAAAGCTAAAGAGAAAGCATACAATGCGGCGAAGAGCAGTGGGAAACCAGGGGATTGGGAAGCCTACAAAGACCAACGGTGGACAACTAAAAAAGAAATAAGGAGGGAGAAGATTAAATATGAGGGTAAACTAGCCAGTAATATAAAAGAAGATTGCAAGAGTTTTTTTTTAGATATATAAAGGGTAAGAGAGAGGCAAAAGTGGACATTGGGCCGCTGGAAAATGACGCTAGAGAAGTAGTAGTGGGGAACAAAGAAATGGCGGAGGAACTGAATAGGTACTTTGCATCAGTTTTCACGGTGGAAGACATGAGTAACATCCCCAAAGTTCAAGAGAGTCGGGGGGCAGAGGTGAGTATGGTGGCCATTACCAAGGAGAAGGTGCTCGGAAAACTGAAAGGTCTGAAGGTGGATAAACCATCTGGACCAGATGGATTACACCTCACAGTTCTGAAGGAGATAGCTGAAGAGATAGTGGAGGCGTTAGTGGTGATCTTTCAGGAATCAGTGGAGTTAGGGAGGGTCCCAGAGGACTGGAAAATCGCTAATGTAACCCCCCTGTTTAAGAAGGCAAAAGACAGGAAATTACAGGCCGATTAGCCTGACCTCGGTCGTTGGTAAGATTTTAGAGTCCATTATTAAGGATAAGATTTCAGAATACTTGGAAGCGCATGATAAAATAGGGCAAAGTCAGCATGGTTTCATCAAGGGGAGGTCATGCCTGACAAACCTGTTAGAATTCTTTGAGGAGGTAACAAGTAGGTTAGACAAAGGAGAGCCAATGGATGTTATCTACTTGGACTTCCAGAAGGCCTTTGATAAGGTACCGCACAGGAGGCTGCTCAGTAAGATAAAAGCCCATGGTGTTAGAGGCAAGGTACTAGCATGGATAGAAGATTGGCTGTCTGGCAGGAGGCAGAGAGGGGGGAATAAGGGTGATTCTCATTCTCATTCTCAGGATGGTGGCCGGTGACTAGTGGAGTTCCGCAGGGGTCAGTGTTGGGACCACAACTTTTCACTTTATACATTAATGATCTAGATGAAGGAACTGAGGGCATCCCGGCTAAGTTTGCAGATGATACAAAGATAGGTGGAGGGGCAGGTAGTATTGGGGAGGCGGGGAGGCTGCAGAAGGATTTGGACAGGTTAGGAGAATGGGCAAAGAAGTGGCAGACAGAATACAACGTGGGGAAGTGTGAGGTCATGCACTTTGGAAGGAAGAATAGAGGCATAGACTAGTTTTTAAATGGGGAGAGAATTCAGAAATCTGGAGTGTAGAGGGACTTGGGAGTGCTAGTCCAGGATTCTCTTAGGGTTAACTTGCAGGTTGAGTCGGTAGTTAGGAAGGCAAATGCAGTTTTGGCATTTATTTCGAGAGGACTAGAATATAAAAGCAGGGATGTGCTACTGAGGCTTTATAAGGCTCTGGTCAGACCACATTTAGAATATTGTGAGCAATTTTGGGCCCCATATCTCAGGAAGGAAGTGCTGGCCCTGGAGAGGGTCCAGAGGAGGTTCACGAGAACGATCCCAGGAATGAAAGGCTTAACATATGAGGAACGTTTGAGGACTCTGGGTCTATACTTGATGGAGTTTAGTATTTGAGGGGGGATCTGATTGAAACTTACAGAATACTGAAAGGCCTGGATAGCGTGGTCGTGGGGAAGATGTTTCCATTAGTAGGAGAGACTAGGACCCGAGGGCACAGCCTCAGAGTAAAGGGAAGACCTTTTAGAACAGAGATGAGGAGAAACTTCTTTAGCCAGAGGGTGGTGAATTTATGGAATTCATTGCCACAGAAGGCTATGGAGGCCAGGTCATTGAGTGTATTTAAGACCGAGATAGATAGGTTCTTGATTGGTAAGGGGATCAAAGGTTATGGGGAGAAGGCGGGAGAATGGGGTTGAGAAACTTATCAGCCATGATTGAATGGTGGAGCAGACTCGATGGGCCGAATGGCCTAATTTCTGCTCCTATGTCGTATGGTCTTATGGTCTTTCGGGGGTGGGATGGGGCAAGGGGGCGGCGGTGGCACTGAAACAGTCATCGATGCACTGAAAAAAGAGTTGTGGGAGGGGGCCTGAGTAGGGCTGGAACAAGGGATGTTCCACATACCGCATAAAGAACAAGGCATAACTAGGACCCATGCAGGTACCCATAGCCACACCTTTTATTTGGGGGAAGTAAGGCATGTTTAAGGAGAAATTGTTCAGTGAGTGAACAAGTTCAGTCAGACGGAGGAGTGGTGGATGGGGATAGTTCGGGCCTCTGTTCAAGGAAGAAGCAGAGAGCCCTCAAACCATCCCGGTGGGGGGTATGGAGGTATAGAGGGATGAAGAAGGGTGGATGCAGATTCCATAGAAATTTTCAGAAGAGGACTAATTTCTAATTTGCAGGAATATGGAGGGCGGTGGGGGACAAAACTAGGTGTGGGGCTAAATTGAACAGCTGCTTCAAAGAGCTGGCATAGGTTCAACATGCTGAGTGGTTTCCTTGTTTGTTTGTTATTAGGTTGCAGAGCCATAAAAACTTATGTTCTGTTTCTTTGTACATTTCGTGTTCATGAAGAAGACTAATTTCCAGAGGCAAAATTTTTAGCTTGGTGGGCGGGCGCGTGCCCGACCTGCTTGAGTGTTGACGTCGGGCGAGTGTCTCGGTGTCACTGCGCAGTTGTGTGATATTTCATTTGGTGGGCGCACACCGGACCCGACAGCATGCCCGCTGGCGATTAAAAGGCCTGTTAAGGCCACTTAAAGGTTGGCGGTCAGGCAAAAAGGCCAAGCGGCCTTTGCACTTTTTAGGAAACCTCATCCACGGGCGGGATGAGGTTTCCTAAAGCGAATAAAAAAAAATAAAAATATTAAATTTAATGAGTAAGATGTCCCTGCTCATGTGACAAAGTCAAAAGAGGGGACATGAGGCTCTGTGCCTCAGGGAGATTATCAAGTGTGCACATTCACAAAGTTTGCACTTGCCCTGCTCGCCCTCCTGCACCCCCGCCTCGCGTTTCATGCTGGATCGGCCTTAATTGGCCCACTAGCGTGAAATCGCCTTCCGGCCTTGATCGCGAGCGGTGGTTACCATCCCGACTGCCCTCGCCAAGCCCGCCCATGGTGGCGGGGGGTGGGTGGGGTGTGCAAAAAAATTGGACATCATAACAGACATAATAACAGAAAACACTGGACAAACATAAAGTCTGTTACTGCAGCAAAACACTAATCCGTCTTGCTGACCCACCTGCTGTAAGTTTCCATTATTTTCTGTTTTTATTTCAGATTTCCAGCATTGACAGTTTTTTTTTTTGATCCCAGCATCACATCCTGCTAAGTTGTTTGATAGAACACCACCACTTACAAAATCACATTGCTTACACGTCGGAGCCTGCTGCCTTCCACTACACTCATGGTTGCATCAAACAGCAAAGCCTTAAGAAACTGTGTGTGCTGTTGTATTATAAATCCTGCCTCTGGAATGTGGTCAGGAACAGATTTCACAGCTAAGAAGGCATTAGTTCTGTGCTGGAGCTTTGCATTGGTGGTTTATGATGCTGTCCCAACCTGTCAGTGGCTTGGAACCCAGCGACGCGCTGCAGATTGCATTCTATCCAGCGTGGAACCGGGATGACCTGATGAAATATCGTCCAGCTGTTACCTTTAAGGGTTTGCCACTTGCTTAAAATGGCAATGTCTTGGATGTTCGAAACTAAATATTTTTCCTGCATACTGAGTTTCAGCTGTTTGGCCAAAGTCTCCTCAACATCTTGGTTTCCTCTAGGATATTCAGTCATCAGGGGCAGAACCTTACCGCCGGCCGGCGGGAGCGGGGGTGGTGGGCGCGGAGCCGATTGGCTGTGCGCCGCCGTTTTATGCGGGCGGGCCGATTAAGGTCCACCCAGCTTAACGCGCGGCCAGTACCGCACGCGCGCGAAGGAGTGCAGCAATCTCCCTGTCGCACGGAGCTGCCTCTGGGAGATTAAGTAGATAATAAAAGTTTTTTTAAAATAAAGTAAAAAAAATTCCTCTCATGTGACAGTGTCACATGAGCTGGGACATGTTTGGGAGGTTTACAAAATTTATTTATTCATCTTATAAAACCTTCAGGAAACCTCATCCCGCCCGTGGATGAGGTTTCCTGGAAAACGCGAAGGCCGCTCGGGCCCTTCGCCTGCCCCCCTCCAACCTTAAGATTGGACGGGCAGTGTTGTTAATAAGGTAAATTGAATTCTTAATGGCCTTAGTAGGCCGCTGACAGTTTGGTCGGCGCGCAGCTGCCTCCGGCATGCGCCCGCCGAACGCAGTATCGGAATGACCCGCGTTGACATCGGGACGCACGCCGGACGTCATCTCGCGTAATTTTATGCGTTGGCGTGTCAGGTCCGCACACCGGCGACATTCTGCCCTGGGATATCAAAGCTGAACCTAATGCTGTTCTCATCCAATGTGTCTGCGTGCACATATATATCACCCCCCAGCCCCCCACCCCCACCCGCCTATTCCAGGGGCACTCAGGCCTGTTGTCGAGTCCTGACAGGCCCTGTCATCTCAGTACAAACTGGCGATTGAAACTGGGACGCTTGCTCCTGGCATGTATGACTTGACTACTCGTTGGATGACTTTACTCTGCCATTGAGGACTGGAAAACTGACATCTGGGATTTACACGGGCGTTCTCAAGGGGAAAACTGGAAGAACCCTTCCCTGGGCAAATGGCGTAAATGACTAAAAGCAATCATTGCACCTTTTTCTCCCTGGTTGGAGGGGTGTGAGGGGAGTTGTTCTGCTGCTGTCCCACTCTCCCACTGAAGTTATGGTCAGAGATCAGGAGAAACCCCATGGGGTGTTTAAAGAGTGTGCCAAGTTTTGATCTGACCCAACCTATCTTCAAATCAGCTTCTTAACAGATGTCAATATTTGTCCTGTAACCACAAGAATAAGTAAACTTAAATTGTTGATTTGAAGAAAAACATCCAAAGTGCAAACCAATGAATATGGGCTTTTGTAATGGTACATTTGGGAGGTTTTTAGCAAATTAGTAGGAGCAAAAATCATAAAGACGCTAGACACTTCAGGAGAACATACAATGGGGGAAGATTTTCATTATATAACAAATTGGCAGGCGCCTTGATACCTTGGTTTGTGACTTAGCCAAAACTAAAATGCAAACGAAACCTTCATCCAATGTCACAAAATAATTCCCAGTGAGATAGACTGTCCAGCATATCTCAATTGATCCATAGAATTAGACAGCGTAGAAGGAGGCAATTCAGCCCATTATGCCATTCCTGGCTTCCCAAGAACTAAGAGTTAGTCCCACTCCTGTGCTTTTACCCCATGGCCCTGCAGATCTTTTTTAAAGTGTCACGAAGAGATTAATGTCTATGATGTAATTGGAAATTATTTTTTAAAATAAAGGTTAGCGGTGTCTATGTTTGTGTCTTAATTGGATTAAAACCAGCTAATCTGGGTACTTTGATGTACAGTAGCATGAGATGTTAATTGGGTAAATAGTAAGTAAGGATAAAAGGTAAAGAGTATATTTGCATTTGTTGAATAAACCATTCAAAAGAATGGGTAAAATCTTGCACCTAGCTGAGATGCCAAGCAATGTGTTTATATTGCTAATAAAATTGGTAGAATGAAAGGATTATTATTAGGAGAGGTAAAATTAAAAACCTAGTAATACCACAGAAAATTTACATTCAAAGGGGAAACTAAGTATAAACAGGAGTTTGTGTGTTAGGCAGAGGCATTTAAGACCTAACCAGCCTGTAAGCCTCCCACTGTGTCTGCAAAGGAACCTCATTTTAAATTTGTAAGGTGAAATGTGTTTTGCCTGGTGTCTGTTTAAAGTCTATGGGTTATTGTTGCCTTGGTGAAGATTTACCTTTGAGTGATTAATTTGGGGATTTGTTTAAAAGTTATTATGCTAGTAATTTGTAGACATGCGTGTGTGTGTTTAAACTTCTTGTTAAACTAATAAATGTTTAATTTAGTTTTGTATAAAAAAAACCTCTTGAGGCTTGGCAGTCTTATTCCTGAATTCAGAGCTGCATCTCAAACATACCAATTGAAAATATAGGTTATGACAGTTGTTCAAGTTTCCCTCTGGGATTTAAACAACTCAGCCTTTATCAACTGCTGTGTCATAACACAAGTAAAAGTGTTATTGAATCTGCTTCCACCACCCTTTCAGACAGAGTGCGTTCCAGATTGTAACAGCTTGCTAAGTGAAATGATTTCTCCTCATGTCCCGCCTGGCTTTTTAGCTAGATATTTTAAAACTGGTTGTCTGGTTATAGACCTCCTGCTAGTGGAAAACATTTCTTCCTATCCACTCTATGGAAACTGCTTGTTATTTTGAATATCTCTATGAAACCTCCCCTTAACCTCTACTCAAAAGAGAGCAACCCCAGCTTCTTTAATCCCCAGATAACAGAATCCGCCCCCGCCTGCAGTCACTATTCTAGTAAATGTCCTCTTCATCTTTTCTGTGGTTTAATAAAAGGGCTACACTCCCCCATCTCTGAAATGCTCACCAGTTTTTACATCCAGTACCCCGCAACTTCATTCCAACTGTTAATATTACTTGAAGATGAATTATCCAACATAGACCCTACGTATGATGCTTTGCATAAATAAAAAAAATGATAATACACTAATAGTGCAATCTTCCATTTATTATTCGAATTATTTTTATCACTATCTGGAATGAATCCTAATGCAGGTTGAGAACTAGTAACTGATTGAAGCCATGTATTGATTTTTATTTTGCTGCAGTTAGTACTTGCAACTTTGCCAGTACAAGTAGCGCCAACATGCCAATAAATTTATAACATGCTGTCCCATGTTGCGAAGCCTGAATGTGTTCCTTTCATGTTTTTCCAATAAACATCTGGATGTGCTCAATTTACTTTCTCCTGTGGGTAATCTGATCTGTGGTGTGGAATGAGGGATTGGGAGCAACAAATCAAGCACTGCCACAAAGATGTACATGCTGTATGAACAATGAGGACAACTGGTGTCAGTGGGCCCTCCAAGTTGGCACTTGTAAGGCTTCTGTGGTACATGGGCACAGTCATTTGATGAATGGTGCAGCTACCTTTTAGACACTGGTGGAAAACGGTGTTAAAATATCTGAGATCAATGGATTAAAAAGTGCTAATAATAATGCAGTCCGCAATCACATTTTTGTAGCTGTGTTGTTTGATATGTTGATCCTTGGTAGTAATTTGCGAAAAGTAACAGAGCTCAGCCTAGTTTTTCCATCACACTGCACGTGGAATTCAGTTATTTGAAGATTTGGTTTCATCTTTCCACTCAACCATCATGACTAAAAATTTATTTTCATTAATTGAGCAAAATGTCCACACGTAATCATCTTTTAAAAAGTCCATTCCAACTGCATGTATCAAACTTCAGGAGTGTGACATTTTGTTTCTGTTCACTTTCATATTTACTGAAGCATGGTTTTGTTTAAATTTATGGTCAGAAGTTTGACGTTGGCGTGCGGGGGCGGGCCCGACAAGCCGACGCGTAAAATGACATACGGCGATATTGGGCATGCGTCCCGACATCACCGCGCGCCATCACGTTATTTCGGTGGGCGGGTGCGCTATGAGTTCTGATGTATGACCGCCATTAATTAATGGGCCACTTAAGGCCCTTGAGCCATTAATAGACACCGATTTTTTCAGAGCCCGTGCGATCTTCAGAGCGTCCTCCACGTCAGGATGAGAGGGGTGAGTGGGCTCGCAGGTGGTATTTATTAGATGTTTAATTTTTAAACTTCTACTTACTTGTGTGAACAGGAGAACTTCAAATCTCTCCACAGCTGCTTGTACAGAAATAACAGGCTTCAGGTCAGGACTCTGGAGTAAACATAATTCTTGGGGCCTTGTTGGTTTCAGGCAGCCTTCCCTTACCCTGGGAATGGGAGTTGTGCTCCCTGCTGGAGGCACCTCCTCTGAGGAGGAAGAGAGGGCTAGAAGGGGGAGGAGGCCAAGAGTCCTCCATGCAGCCTCCATGGGAGCCACTTTTGGGAGGACAGGCGCAGGCACAAGGGGTGCAGGGCCAACAGGAAGTGCAAGGTGGAAGGGGCCGCAGAAGACGCCACTATCCTGCTGCCAGGGTATACAGGCGGCGAAGCAGCTACCTCAATATGTCTGAGCTGCAGTGCCGAAGGAAGCTCCATCTCTCAAGGGAGACAGTGACCTCCATTTGTCAGATGATAGGCCCTGAGATCAACGCCAACTGTGTGGGTGGGCATCCCATGCCAGTGGCGTTGAAGATCACGGCTGCCCTCAACTTCTGTGCCTCCAGCTCTTTCCGGGGTTGGTGGGTGATCTTTGCGGAGTCTCCCAGTTAGCTGTCCACAGTTGTCAAGCAGGTGACAGACACTCTGTTCAGGTGTGCATTGACTTTCATGCACTACCGCTGGGATAAGGCCAGCCAGACAGAGAGAGCCAGAGGTTTCGCAGTGATTGCTGACATCCCCTGCATCCAGGGTGGAATCGACTGCACTCACCAGTGGGTGAGCCGGGTGCCTTTGTCAACAGGAAAGGCTTCCACTCCATGAACGTGCAGATATGGTGTGACCATAGGATGCAGATTCTGCAAGCCTGTGCAAAGTACCCAGGCAGCTCCCACGATGCCTACATCCTCAGATAGTCCCAGGTGCTGGGGCTCTTCAATGCTCCAGCCCAGCTGGATGGATGGCTGCTGGGTGACAAGGGCTATCCCCTCAGAAAGTGGCTCATGACGCCTCTCCGCCATCCAAGAATAGAAGCTGAGCAGCGGTACAATAGGAGCCACACCTCCACAAGGGCCGTGGTAGAGAGAACAATTGGTCTTCTCAAGATGCGCTTCCTATGCCTGGACCGTTTAGGGAGCGCACTCCAGTACCCCCCAGATCGTGTGTCGCTGATAGTGGTAGCATGCTGCGCACTCCACAATCTGGTGCTGGAAAGTGGGGGGGGGACGCAGTCGAGGAAGATGATGTAGATGCAGATGCTCTGGCTGCACACGATGAGTCCAGTAGTGAGGCTGAGGACAAACATGCTCAGGAGAACACTGAGGGGATAGATGCTGACCCAGGCAACCGCCAGGGAGGCAGGGACACACGGGAGGCTTTCATCCAACAATTCTTCAGCTAGCACACCATGGATTGACCTCTAACACATGCCAGGGCTGCAGGCTCCATACTCGTTACCTGAGAGCAACATCTGCCCGGGTAGGAACATTAACTATGTACCTTGTCATTAAAGCTTGATGACAAACAAGTCACTCATAACATCATGGGTTCCCATCCACCTGCAGAAGTAAGGAAACACCCTGAGCATTGTTCACAAATAAAGCATTTAATAAATTCATAAAACAAAACAGAAAAGGCACTTCATTTACAGGTGTTGAGCTGCACACCGAATTATAATCGACTAATACCGGGGCAGCAGAAAACCACCAGTGAGAAGCCCGTGGTGTGCCTAAGGTGCCTTACGCTTATGTTTTCGGGTGCTACGCCTACGTGCTCCCCCATTGCTGGCACTGGCATTGGAGACAGCCTGCTCACTCTGCTGTCCCGTTGGCATTGATGACATTGGCGGGCGTCCTCTAGCCCGTGGAGCCTGTGATGGCCCCGTCTGGGAGGGAGCGGCCAGTGGCACGGCTGGCATCTCCCCAGTCGTTGCATCCTCATTGGATCCCAAGGTCACTGGCAAAGTGGTGGAGGAGCTGCTGCCCTCATCTGGAGCGCCCTGAGAGGAGCCCGCAGAGACGACAAGCAGCTCGTGCGCCAACGTGAGGTCACTTCGGACCTCCCTGCTCACCATTGATGGATGGGCACCTAACTGGGATACTGGGTGCCCAATCCATCTCCCACACTGACACTGACCAGCTGAGGTCAATGCCGCTGTGAGGGCTTGCAGGTCCGAACGCATCCCCAGGAAGTCCTGATTGTTCTCCTGGAGGAGCCCCTCCATGAGAGTCGCCACTCTCTCCATGGAGGAAGCATTGCGCTCGGTCATGAGGGTCATTGCATTGCTGATGCTCCGCATGGACTCCTCCAGCACTGAGACCATGGCACACATTGCCTCATGTATCCCTGCCAGATCCTCCCATAGACCCTGCTGGACTTCCAGCATCTGCTGCCTCAGGGACGACTCCAGAGGCATATGATCAGCCACCGGCTGAACATGTTCCTGGTTCCCAGCAGTACTCCGACTGCCGGCACCCTGGGCACTCTCTGTCTCCACCTGCACTTCAAGCGAGTGTGAAGTGCCCTCACCGCTGTGCCCCGGGACACTAGATGATCTAGTTCCCACTGGGATGCTATTATCTGTGCTGGTGCCTACCTGGCTGAGATGGTGTGATGCTGGTGCTTTTAAGTCGTCAGGGCCCTCAGGTGTTAGTGGCAGGCCCTCTGTCTCCTCGTTTCGGGTCTGCTCCAGTGAGGCTGAAAGGAAGAGCAAGGACATTTGAAGTCGAGACACCGTTAATGTGCATGCCTGGCCCCCAGATCAGGATGCGCTCCTCCATCCATAATCAATGGGAAACGCATCTTGAATGCTGAATTCACTAAACAGTCAACAGTGGAATGGTTGCAATGACAGACATTGTGACCTCAGTGCATGGCCACCCACACTGTATGACTTTCCAAAGCAAGGAAGCACTACCATGTACAACACCAAGGGCAACAGATGGATGGGTGCCCCGCCACCTGGAAGTTCCCCTCCCAGTCAGTCAGCAGCCTGACTTTGAAATGTTTTGCAGTTCTAGCACTGTGCCTAGGTACAGGTCCTTTGAGGTCACCCCCAAAACAGTACTGTGGGTGTAAGTATACCACATGCAGCGGATACAGAACCCAACTCGGCACCACCCTCTCAGGCATGGCCAATAAATGCTGGCCCACCCAGCGAAGGCCGCATGCCATGAATGATTCAATGCAATAACTACATTCAGAGCTGGGGGTTGTGGGGGTGGGGGCAGGGGAGCCAACCTAATTACTGTGCTAAGTGACCCATGCCAACATGCTATTCACCCTTCCCGATCGCAACAGGCCATTGAAGCGCTTGCAGCACTGAACCCAGATGCGTCACACCACATTGTGCGCACTGACCCTTTCTGCCACCTCCTCCCATGCACGTTTCATCATGTAGTGAGGTGGGGGTTGGGGGCGGGGTGGGGGGGGTGGCGGGAGGTGGGGGGGGCGGGGCCTCCTCCCGTCCATCGGCACGAGGATTTCATGCCTCTTCGAGGGCAGCAAGGCACTCGTCTGAGAGGCAAGGGGCACGGTGCCCTGCCGACCTGCCCTCCTGTCTAGCCTGCTCACCGGCAGAGCTCTCGGGAGCCCTTCTGCCGGTCATGGTTGCCAGCCTTTGGAAGGCTGCCTGCGCGCTCTTTAAACAGGCTGCCAGGTCGCCATTGGACCCGGCGACTGTTCCACTCCTGCCGCTGCCCGCCGCCTCCTGCTGCCCTTGGGAGCCGCGAGTCACGATGGGCGGGCCTCAATTGGCCCGCCCACAAAAAATGGCGGCGCCTGCTCCCGACCGGCCCGCCCATCAGGCAGAAAATTCTGCCCTATATTCAGGTTAACAAGTTACCTCAGCCATCATGGAGCAAATTCTGACAGGAACGGACTGAATAGCAACTTCCCAAGGGAAACAGATAAATATTCGAAGAGGAGAAAATTGCAGGGCTGCGAGGAAAGAAATGAGGGGTGGGGCTAACTGAATAGTCCTTTCCAAGAGTCCCTAGCAGAGGCAGGATGGGCCAAATGACCACCTCTGCACTGCAAGATTCTACGTTGCATGACTGTAGAATGGCCTGGGAGGGCAATTCGGGATGGGCAACCAATGCTGCCCTTGCCAGTGACGCCCACATCCCATGAAAGAATAAAGAAAAGACCTATATTAACTGAGAGTTAATAGGGTTCTCTCAGAATCTATTGTTGGACATCAAGAATAGAAAGACAATTACCTTTTCTGAAGCTTTGAGGCTGATGGAAGCCTCAATGTCAGGAATAAACACAGTGGTCTCCCTTTTTCTGCACGCAGCAGCATTTATTTTTGATAGTATCAACCTCTTCAACCTGATTGGATACTTGTCTTACAGAAGGGTTTGATTACTTATTTGTTTTACTGCTGTTGAAAATCAGGCACGGAGTTGGTTAATTTCTGGATTTCTGAAACATTACTGATGGCATGAAACTGTCACTTAGGGTCTCAAGTGCTATATAATATTTTTCTGTTGGAGAGAGGTGTTGGATTTACAAATTCAGCCTCTTCGCAGCAAGCAGTAGCTTAAAGATTTGACTGCGCGTAAAAATAACTGGAGGATAAACCTCATCCTGCTCTTCTCTTCTTGTTTCCTTTTTCTGAAGGTAATGACTCAGGCTGGTTTTACTTCTAGAGCTTTAGGCACCTCAGTACCTTGTTCATGTGGCCTTCGTAAGTGTACCTAGAATAACCTATTCGATCTTGTGCTCACAGCTGAGCCTGATTCTATTCTTAGTTCCTCTCTACATATGCATACTTACTAATGGGAGTTGCTGGATAGCTGGAGGAAGAATTGTTGCAGAGACACCTGAAGCAATGATAAGGGAAAGAAGGAAAGAACTTGCATTGCCACAGGCATGTAATAATGTGCTCTGAATGTACCAAAGTGCTTCACATCCTAAGGAATTAATTAGACAAATCATTTGACAGCTAAAAATGTTCAGATGGTCAGAAGTAAAGTCCAGTTCAAAGCAATCCTCAGGGCAGAATCTTGTTGAGGCATTGAGGATCTTGCCTGCTGCTGGAGAGCCAGCGAATGACCTGCATTGCCTCTTTTCAGGAAGGCCTGCTGAACCACAAGCCAACCAGGCAGTGGTGAGGTCAGAAGTGGGCTTTCCCCTTGATTCAATATCCTGGGGGCGGAAGTCTCATTTACCGAGAGCAGCTGGCCAATCAGAAGCTGGCAGCTCTTGCGCTCAGCAGCGCCACAGGGGAAGTGGTGGCTGTTGCAGGAAAAACATCTACCAGCATCCCAGGATCGTGAAACGACCCAGGCCACAAGTAAATAAGTGGAGGGGGTGTGGATTTTGTGGGATAGGGGTGACTGGGCAATGGGTGTAGAGGGGTCAGAAGCAAGGGCAGGGTGTAGGATCAGAATCCCCTCCAACTGGGAAATTTATGGAACATAATTACAAACCCACAGACATGTTTTGACCTCATTATTGGAATGATAAATTACAAATGATAAACTGCAATCAGCAGTACAGGACTGGGCAGCAAGGGGTTAATTAGTAAAGAACAGTGACTCATCAAAAGGGTTTGGACATTGACTGACTGCTATCAGGGAACCAGGGAAATGCCATTACCTGCCATCAAGTAATGCTATCAAAAAGGCCTGATTACCCAATACAATGATACAAAGGACATATCATCAATACAATACACTCAATGAATTATGCAACTAAGGTCTGCACCACAGACAATAGTACTGGATTAGGATATTTCAAAACTCTCATTAACTTTGGAGCCAGGTGCTGTTACTGTGTAACCTCAAACAGCAGGAGGTGATGACATCTGGACTTTGCATGGAATCAACTAAGTAGACATTGGAACAACAGGAAATATGTTTTGACATGCCTTAGTTAAATTATTATAAAAGAAGAGCAGATCTGAATATCTGGGCTACAGTTGGAAGGAGGATCAGGGCTGGTCACCTTGACTCAGGCCCACATTCAACACTGGATAGACTAGCCTTGTTGGGGATTGCAAGTGTTTTCAGCCATATTGTGGTGATATTGGCCTGAAGGCTTTGGCTGCAGTCAGAAGAAGGGTTGGGTTTGGTCAGCTTGACTCGGGCCTACAGTCAACATCAGACAGACCAGCAGTGTTTGGGATTGTAAGTTTCAGCCAAATCGGAGTGATATTGGCCTGAGGGTTTTGTGAAGATTTGGGGCGAAAACCTGTTATTTTTTTGATGGTACCTTGTAAATTGTTTCAGGCATATCTTGGTGATATTGGTCTGAGGGTTTTTTCTTAAGGTTTCAGAACAGGACGTGGTGTTTTGCCTGTGTTTTTGTAAGCTTAAACCGAGTCTTGGGGACTGCATGTGGAGCTAGCATTTTTGTACGTTTAAGCCCGAGCCATGGTGATTGTGTCGGGTACGGGAGACAGGTTGTTTTAAATTTTGGGTTTTGTACTGTGGGGTTGTGGTTGCACAATTCCTTGAGTGTATTGTATTGATGATATGCCCTTTGTGCCATTGTATTGTGATTCAGTAAAACAATTGTGAATTATCAGAAGAAATTTGTCTCGCTGGTCATTCTGTTCAAGCCATATACTTGTGAATCTGGTGCCACGAACTTGAGTGTGGGGAGGGTCTCCTGAGGCACAAAGGGAATGCCTACAAGGTGGGTAGCTAGGAGGCTGCCCCCCCCACTCCCCCTCTTCCTGATGTGCCCTGAGTGTTGTTGATCAGGCCCTGATTGCCTTCAATTGAGAGACACCAGCGCGCCACCCGCATCCCCCCACTGGAGGTGACAAG
The DNA here is from genome assembly GCF_964194155.1 of Cetorhinus maximus. Classification (NCBI taxonomy): domain Eukaryota; kingdom Metazoa; phylum Chordata; class Chondrichthyes; order Lamniformes; family Cetorhinidae; genus Cetorhinus; species Cetorhinus maximus. The sequence continues at coordinate 21,818,976 of NC_135881.1, forward strand.
CTGGCCGCACTGTTGAATGGCCTGCCCACCACTAGGTTAATACTAGAAGTGGTGGTATGAGGCCCTTAAGTTGTCATTAATGGGCCACTTAAGGGCCCTGATAGATGGCGGGGCGGGAAGGTTGACCATGGGCCTTCCCGCCAAGAGTTTAATTCTGTCAGAGGCAGGAAGGCAGCGGGTTACATGTACGCCACCATCCCCCCCACCCTAATTAAATGCCTTCCCACCTCCAAGCTCACTGCCAGCGAGAGCAGAAATTTCCGCCCTTGGTGTTTTAACACCTTGGTCCTGATTGCACTGATAGTGGAGCTCGAGTGAGGCTTGTTTCATTTTGTGTGGTGCTTGTTCTAGGAATCTGGTTTCAACTCTCTTTTTCTCCCTATTCTCCAGGTTAATCCAGAGGTAGCAGGAAACCTTTGGTCCCAGTAATTACAGGGCAGTGGCGGGGTTGGAGGCGGGGGGGTGTTGGGGTGCATGGGAGTGATGTACCGGGGTGTGGTTGTGTAAGTAATTTGGTAGTTGAAAATCTAGATGAATGAATTTTCTTTGGGACCTGTTGAATTTAATGACAAGACCTGATTATCATTTTTTTCGAAACTGTTTCCTGACTGCAGTCAGCCAGATTGAAATGCTTGCTGGCTGTCAGGCCCTAGGCCGTGGCTGGTAAGCATAGAGGAAGGAGAAAGAGATCAGAGTTGGGAATGGGGTGGTGGGGGGGAGGGGGGTGCATAGCTGTGGTTCAGCTGGTAGCACTCTTGCCTCTGAGCCATAAGGTTCTGGTTTCAAGTCCTACTCCAGGGCTTAAAAACAAAAACTCCCTCAGCACTGTGATGTTAGAAGGGCCGTCTTTCGGATGAGATGTTAAACCGAGATCCCTTCTGCCTGCTCAGGTGGATGCAATCTCCTGGCAGCATTTTGAACAGCAGGGGAGTTGACCCCATGCCTGGCCAATATCTATCCCTCGATCAACATCGCAGGAACAGATTATATGGTCATTATCACATTGTTAACTACAGTTGTAGATGTGTATGGAATATGGGTGTTACTCTGTATGCCAAACCAACTAAAGATATTGTGGGCTGTTGAGGACCCTGAGTGAGAGGGGGAGGAAGTAGGCTGGGGAGTTGGGGGTGTGGGTCACTGGTGGTGCCCAATCGCTGGGGGCATTAATATGTTAGCATGGTGGGCTGGTGGAAAGCACTGGTGATCCTTCTACTCCACTAGTAGTGCTGGAAGAATTTTTAACTGTCCCATTCAGTAGTGTTTACCTTCCCTCAGCTGCTTGTAGGGGAACAGTCATTCCCTGAGCAATGCCTTGATCAATCAGAGCCAACCTGTGCATTTAGAATTTGAACAGAACTGGGCAGTTAACTGTTCCATGGTGCATTCTCCATGGCAACACCTCTACCATCATCAGTGATAACAAAACCAAGAATGTGATGACTGTACTCAACAATAAGGATACTTGATTTACAAACAGTCCCCAACATAATTCTAAAGCAAAATGGATGTGTTGGCCCATCCAATCTAAGCTCTTTACTTCTTGTAATTAGGAATCTGTTATCAATAGTAAAGAATCCTCCAGGCAAGAATGATCATAACATGATAAAATTTCACATACAGTTTGAGGGTGAGAATCTTGGGTCCAAAGCTAGTGTGTTAAGCTTAAACAAAGACAGTTACCAAGATGTGAAGACAGAGTTGGCTACAGTGGACTGCGAAAATAAGGTAGCACCATCAGTGGCTAACTAAGGAAGTTAGAGATGGTATCAAATTGAATGAAAAGGTGTACAATGGTGCAACGATTAGTGGCAGGCCAGAAAATTGGGGTAAATTTAGAAATCAGCAAAGGAAAAAATGGGTGAACTGAAAATATGAGGGAAAACTAGCAAGAAACATAAAAACAGGTAATAAGACCGTCTACAAGTATATGAAAAGGAAGAGCGTAGCTAAAGTAAACATTGGTGTCTTAGAGGATGACACTGGGGAATTAATAGGAAACAAGGAAATAGCAGTGACTTTGAACAAGTATATTGTATCTGTCTTCATGGAAGAAGACATAGAAGATATCCCAAGAATATTAGAATATCAAGGGACCAAAGGGCAGGAGAAACTTAAAATGATCACTATCACTGGAGAAAAAGCACTAGAAAAACTAATGGACTAAAGTCTGACAAGTCCTTGGACCTGATGGCCTGCATCCTGGGGTCTTAAAAGACATGGCTGCAGAGATGGTGGATGCATTGGTTGCAATATTCCGAAATTCCCTGGATTCTGAAAAGATCAGAGCAGATTGGAAAACCAGAAAGATAATGCCTCTTTTCAAGGACTGAAGAAGACAGAAAGCGGAAAACTATAGGCCAGTTAGCCTAATATCTGTAATTGGAAAAATGCTTAAATTCATTCTTAAGGAATTGTTGCAGGGCATTTAGAAAATCCAAATGCAATCAATCTAAGTCAACATGGTTTTATGAAGGGGAAATCATATTGACAAATTAGAATTTTTTTGAGGCAGATAAAAGGGAACCAGTAGATGTAGTATATTTGGAATTGCAAAAGGCATTTGATAAGATGTTATTTAAAGGTTACTGGGCAAAATTAAGAGCCCATGGCGTTGGAGATAATATATTAGCATGGATAGAGGATTGGCTAACGAACAGGAAACAGTCAGAATAAATGGATCACGTTGAGGTTGGCAAACAGTAACCAGCTGGGTGACACAGGAATTAGTGCTGGAGCTTCAACCATTTACAATATATCTTATTGACCTGGATGAAGGGACTGAATGTATTGTAGCCAAATTTGCTGAAGATACCAAGGTATGCAGGAAAGTTGTGAGGAGGATAGAGTCTGGAAAGGGACATAGGTTAAGTGAGTGGGCAAAAATTTTGCAGATGAAGTATAATGTGGGAAAAGATGAGGCGCACTTTGGTAAGAAGAATAGAAAAGCAGAATATGTTTAAGTGGAGAGAGACTGCAGAATGTTGTGGCAGCTGGGGGTCCTTGTACATGAATTATAAAAAGTTAGCATACAGGTACAGCAAGTAATTAGGAAGGCAAGGGGAATGTTGGCTTTTAATGCAGGGGGATGGAGTATAAAAGTGGGGAAGTCTTGCTGCAACTGTACTGTGTAGGGCATTGGTGTGACCACAGACAAAAGAGCTGAACTCCAGAGGTGGACTGAGAGTGACTGCCCTTGACATCAAGGCAGCATTTGTCTGAGTATCAGGGCACCCTAGCAAAACTGGAGTCAGTGGGAATCTGGGAAAACTCACTGCTTATTGGTGTCATATTTAGCACAAAGGAAGATGGTTGTGGTTGTTGGAGGTCAATCATCTCAGTTCCAGGACATCACTGCAGGAGTTCCTCAGGGTTTGTCCAAGGCCCAACCACCTTCAACTGCTTCACCAATCCTTCCATCGTAAGGTCAGAAGTGGGGATGTTCACTGGTGAATGGTGCTGATCATTGTGCAATCATGACTTCTCAGATACTGAACCAGTCTATGTCCAAATGTAGCAAGACCTGGACAATATCCAGGCTTGGGCTGACAAGTGGCAAGTAACATTCGTGCCACACAAATGTCAGGCAATGACCATCCCCAACAAGAGAGAATCTAACCCTCAGCTCTTGACATTCAATGGCATTACCATCACTGAATCCCCTGCTATCAACATCCTGGGGGTTACCATTGACCAGAAACTCAACTGGACTAGCCAAATAAATATTGTGGACACAAGAACAGGCCAGAGGCTGGGAATCCTGTGGTGAGTAACTCACCACCTGACTTCCCAAAGCCTGTCCACCTTCTGCAAGGCACAAGTCAGGAGTGTGATGGAACTTGACTGGATGAGTGCGGCTCCCACAACAGTCAAGCAGCTGGACACCATCCAGGACAAAGTAGCTCACTTGATTGGCACCCCATCCACAAACATTCACTCCCTCCACCACTGACGTACAGTGGCAATAATATGTGCCATCTATGAGATGCACTATACAAACTCATCAAGACTCCTTAGGCAGCACCTTCCAAACCCATGACTGCTACCATCTAGCAGGACAAGGGCAGCAGGCACATGGGAAGACCACCACTTGGAAGTTGCCCTCCAAGCCACACACCATCCTGACTTGGAAATATATCGCTGTTCCTTCACTGTCGCTGGGTAAAAATCCTGGAACTCCCTCCCTAGCAGCACTGTGGGTGTACCTACACCACATGGACTGCATCGGTTCAAGAAGGCAGCTCACCACCACCTTCTCAAGGGCAATTAGGGATGGGCAGTAAATGCTGGCCTAGCCAGTGATGCCCTTATCCCATGAATGAATAAAAAAAGACACAGGCTACTGCATAGGGTTTTGATCTCTTTATTTACTTAGGGATGTACGTTCATTGGAGGTAGTTCGGCGATTGTTCACTTGATCGATTCCTGGGATGAATGGATTGTTTAATGAGGAAAGGTTGAGCAGGTTGAGCTTAGACTTATTGCAGTTCAGTAGAATGAGAGGTCATCTTGTTTAAGCATATAAAATTCTAAGGGACTTGCCAAGGTGGATGCTGAAAGTATGTTTTCCCTTGTAGGGGTATCTAGAACTGGGGGAACAGTTTCAAATTAAGAGGAGGATTTTTTTTTTCTCTAAGGATTGTTAACCTTTTCAAGTTCTCTACACTAGAACAGTAGAGGCTGGGTCATTGAATATATTCAAAGCTGAGTTAGATGGACTTTCGGTCTACAAAAAAGTTGAGGATTATGCAGAAGCAGGCAGAAAAGTGGAGGTAAGGCCACAATCAGATCAGCCATGAGCAGGCTCGAGGGGCCGAATGGCCTACCTTTGCTTCTATTTCTTATGTTCTTTATGTTCTTACATTACATTCTCTCATTTGCTTAAAATTGGAGACATTGCAAACGTCAATATGTAATTTGTTTTTATTTCCAACAAAGCATCCTGAGAATCTAGCAAATGGGTTAGAAATTAGCAACGCAGAATGGACAATTAATGCTATTGAATTGTGCCCATGTTTCTGAATTGTTTCCTGATGTATGTTACTTCAGGTTTTGGATATCTGGGTTAGGTCATGTCAGTAGATACAATAGATTTCTACTAAGGTAGCAATGTTTGAGATAACCAATTTGAAATTGCGCAATTTTTAAAAAGCTCTTAACTGTGAAGAGTTCATGCTGCTCCTAATTCACTAATAAAGATAGAGCATTACAGTGCAAACAAGTGATGAGAACAGATTATAATTGGTACAGCTCCTTGTATAACTGCTAAATGAACATCAAGCACAGCAGGTTCTGAAATCTCAATCGTATTAACAAGGCTAGTATTTCTTTCAAATGGATAAAAGGTTTAGGATTTTCAGATTAAGCATTGGCACCTCTTTTTCAAAATGTGGTATGTCATAACACCATGCAGTAGGTATGTTTGCGTCAGTAGATGTCTAATATATTGGTGAGCATGAAATAAGCACCTTCATTAACCACGATCTTTCATTTACAGCAAGAATGAAAAATAATATGATAGGATTAGCAGAATAAGTTTTAGCAGCAGAGACATTGTATGTCAATAGCACACCCAAGTGGTTTATGGAATTTTGCAATGTCATAAATAGATTATATAGTACGTATACATAATTGGCATACCAAAATAATGGCATCCCTAATTTAGTTAAGAAAAAGAGGTGGATAAATCCAGAGGATGACTGTTGATCAGATCAAGTAGCTGGGCATGAGACACAAAACTAAAAGTTTCAGGGCTTGAATCCCGGCACAATTCACTCTGCCTTCCTTTCTTTGCTTATGGGAGGTGAGCAGGAACTGTGGATACTTCTTGCCATCACCAAAACAAGAACACGCATTTATGTGGCATCTTTAACGTTATAAAACATCCTAAGGTGCTTCACAGGAGCGTTATAAAACAAAATCTGACACTGAGTCATTTAGGGAGATATTAAGACAGATGACCCAAAGCTTGGTCAAAGAGATGAGTCAAAAGCAGAATCTTGGAGGCAGAGCCATTCCAAGAGAAAATTCCAGAGTTTTATGATCTTGGTAGTTGAAGGAATGGCCACCAATGGATGAACAGTTATGATTGGGAATGCTCAAGAGGTCAGAATTGGAAGAGTGAAGATATCTCGGAGGGTTGGGGCGGTTGGAGGAGATTAAACAGGGAGGGGTAAGGCCATGGAGGAATTTAAAAATAAGAATGAGAGCATCAAAATGGAGAGATTGCTTAAGCAGCAACCAATGTAGGTTTGCAAGGACAGAGCAAAGAGTTTTGGAAGACCGGAAGGATAGATCCTTCAGGGCACTAGAGGTAACGGTGTGGGAGCAGGAAGAGAAGCCATTGCAGGTAATTTTCTGGCTAAAATTTGATGAGAATGGAACCAGGTGAGTGCATGTAGCCCCACCCTGGTGGCAAGGCGTTGGAGGAGAATGGTATGGTCAACTGTGTCAAAAACTGCAATTAGGTTGAGAAAGAAAAAGAGGAAAAGTTTATCTTTGTCACTGTCACCTAGTGTCTTTTGTGGCTTTGTTGCTGTATTGTGACATGGGTGGAAAGATGGGCATGGATTTGGGAGGTGACAATATGTCCAAGGACTTTGGGAGTTCGGAGATTTCTTTTTGAGGAGAGGTTGGTGACTGCAGAAGGAGAGGGGGACAGAAACTTAGGATAGAGAACCATGACAATATTGGCTAACATGGGAACTGGATGGGAAGTTAGGTGGTTGGAATAGGGTTGAGGAAAGAGGAGGTGGGTCATATGGATAAGATGAGCTTGGAGAGGATATGTGAGGAGATGGGAAAGTAACTGGAGAAAGATGTAACTTCAGGGCTAGGGCAGGGGGGGGAGCTTCAGAGGAAATTTTGCCCTGTGGTCTAGGGGAAAGGAGGGATGCAACTGACAAAGATGGCCTCAATCTTCATGACAAGTCCATGAGCTCCTCGCAGTTGTTCCACAAGATGGGAGAATTCCTCAGGCCATGGTATCCGGTCTCTGACAATTTGGCTATGCATATAGGAATCTGCGCTATACTCAACAGACACTTATGTAACAGAGACTGACCTCTGTGGGTATTCTCTTTCTCTCTCTTTTAAATGGGCAAAAGCAATTTCCTGGGACTTCTTGTCACAAGTAATCTCATGCAGAAGTTCAGATGTTTTAGTTCAATCAATTTGAAGTACCCAAACCCAGATAACTTCCTGAAAATCAGTCCTTTCAGATAAGGACAATAGCTCTGCAGGATTGTTATACTCAAGTGAGAGTAATTTCTCCTTTTACGACATGACACATGACTAATACCCCTGATCAGATTTATTACTGGGCTCTGATAACACTGTCTTTAACTGAAGTTAAGATAGCTGTTATTTATCTTTTAAATGTTCCCTGCTCTGGGCAGTTTCAGCTTTTAAATTCACACCAACTGAACAGTACATTGAAACTCAATACAGATTTGCCTGTGGATAAATGGATTGGAAAGAAACTAAGGATATTTATTTTAGATTCTTATTTTAATAATGACAGCCAAGATGTTACTGTAGGCAGGCTTTGCGCTGTTGAGAACATGATCTGCCATTGGATATTGATCTATAACACCTCATGCAAAAACATAGCCTAGAAAAAAGAAACCATGATGGCAGAGAATCTGAAATTAATTTAGAAATCGAACAAGGCAGTAAATCAACCTTAACTTAATGAAACTTAAAACAGAAATGGTCACATTATGATATGTTGATGCCTGAGAAAGTGCTACATTTAGAGGAGAGCTGTAGCCACATAATTCAGAGATGGGGAAGAATTTGGAAGCTAATAATGAATGGTATAAAAAAAAGCAGAGGCTGACATTTATCTCGAGCAGTGTCAGAGCAGTCAGTGTTAGCAGAAGTTAACAAACGATTTTTAAAGTTTTCTTTTTTTTAAAAAAAATACTTTATTTTGAGTGTGACAGCAGTTAACCCAAGGGAGGGATGACATTGCTCCTGTTAATTTTGCGAAAAATTCAATATGAATATAAAAAGGGAACAGTGTTTCATTCAAGGAATCCAATTTGTGCAGACGCCTTTTTCACTGTTGCGACTCATACAAATTTCTGACAAAAGAATCTGCTGTATTGGATTGATTTTGCTAACCCAATTCCTGCACAAAGGTTCGCATGTTTTACTGAGTCTTGGAAACTAGTTAAATTGATAGGAAGGTATAACAAAAACCTACTCGGAAACAAGTCTCTCAGTCGCAGCAGATGTCTAGTGAAGGTCTGCATTCTCAGCATCTCCCATAGTATAGGAAAGAGTGGTTTTGGTGATCATGTGGCATCTTTAACATGGCGAAACATCCCAAGGAGCTTCACAGGAGCGTTGTCAAAAAAGAATTAACAGCGAGCCAAAAAGATGTTAGGATGGGTGACTAATAGGGTTGCCAACCCTCCCGGAATGGCCAGGAGTCCCCCAGAATCGACCTTAACCTCCCAGAGGCCAAATAAACGTCCTGGAAGCATTTCGGCTCCCGGCAATGGCGGCCAGCTAATTGTAGGCCGGGCTCAGGTACCGCCTGACCTTCCCTATGCCTGGGACCGCCGCCAGCCAATCGTAGCCTGTGTTCAGGTACCACCTAATCTTCCCTCTGCCAGTAAACTACTCCTCCACCCACGGAAAAGCCTGACGCGGTGGACGCCACTTGACGGAAATGTCCGAACGGTCGAAAGGCCACGTGATCCAGTGCTCCAATCAGTTGAGGCGATGCCCACGTGGGCTGCAGGTCTGGAGAAAAGGGCGTTGATTACATGAGTCATGAATGGACTCGACTGAAACTAGTCGAATAGTGATTAATTAGTGCCATTAATGTTATTAAATAGTGTTGGATTGAATTGGTGGTGACTGGGCGGACTGTGATGTGCAGCGGATTCCCATCCCCCAAGAGCAAATGGCAGGGGAAGGGACTGTTCAGACTCAGTAGTGGAATTTAGTGGAGACAGGTTCATTCCCTCTCACTCAGAGTCACAGGCCTTTCTCTAGTTTCAGCCGCTCGCGCCACACAGCTGGCTTTCCGTGACGTTATTTCCACTAACCACTCCCGAAATATGTCCAGCCAGAGTTGGAAACCCTCGTGACTAAAAGCTGGCTGAGGGAGGTAGGTTTTAGGAGCATTTTAAAGGTGGAGAGGAGAAGCTGAGGAAGGGAATTTCACAGCTTCGGGCCTCAAAAGCTGAAATCAGGGCTGCCAATGGTAATGTGAAGGCATTAGGGAACACGCATGAAGGTAGGAATTGGAGGAACACAGGGTTCTCAGAGTTGTTTGGTTGGAGGAGGTTACAGAAATAAGGAAGGGGGAGGCCACGGGTGGGTTTTGAGGTATCCAGGCCAAGACCCAATTATGTAAATCGGGTAATGTCGCACCAGAATGCCACAATATGGCACTCCTAACCAAGAGCTGCAATTGCAAAGTGTGCCTCTCGTGAGATTTTCTGAGCACACAATATACCAAGATTTCTTGTCCAGTAACTTGGGATATCTTAGGTTTGTTATAATTTCCAAGGGAACAGCCCCTGTGAATGCCACAGCCCTCTGGGAGCACTAGATTACAAAATCACCCCATTGGCAATTGTGTAAGTTAGTTACACTTGTTGTGTCTAAGGCTATTATGCATTGTACATGTATACAGTGGTTGGAGATAACCCTGAACATAAGTATATCATTTAATTCATTCACCTAGCTGAGAGGTAAAGGATTAACATGTTGGAATATATGTTGGTGAGGGAATAAACGCAATATGATGTTTTATTAAAGGGAGTGGTTTCTTTTCAGTTTTAATCCAACTCAAGTTCAAACAAAAGAACCTTGGTTTGCTATCCTGAGGGGAATCTTTGCTTGATCATGTCCATATGCAGCAACTCATCCATGGCCAAGATAGTTCTACAGTTATTATAACTGGCTTATGCTATGAAATAGCCTTCTGTTGCAAGTGGTATAAAACCAGAACAGATATAAACTGTTGGGATCAGAATCCAATGTGACCATGACATTACTGTCAAAACTTCTCTACCTCAATTTAGTGACATTGTTATGTGGTCAATGGGCCTCCAGTTCCTGCTCTGTGGCTTGACCATATTTTGATAGTATGCTATTCATGAGTCCTTCTGAATCATTGGAGTACCGTAACTAACAGCACTATGTATGAACACACGAATTCACCCTAAATGCCACCAATATCACTTATTTTTTTGTTCATTCTCCTGACTGGCTTATGACTAAATTTGGAAGGTTGTAGGGAAAATCACATTTGTTCATCAAGTTTCAGAATTTGTATATGAAAGAAGGAAAGCAAGCGAGCTAGAAAGAAGGAGAGAACTTGCATTTAAATAGTGCCTTTCACCACTTCAGGATGTCTCAAAGCGCTTCCCAGCCGATTTAATTACTTTTGTACCGTAGCCACTGACATCGGCACTGTATGTTGATTACAGAACCATCAGTTGGCCAGCTCGTCCCAGGAACAATGAGAGGGAATTCAGTTTTTTTTTGACCCCTGCAATACTGTTGTATTTAGATTGACATTTGCATCATGTCACTATTTCTGACTAGGCAGAAATTACGCTGTTCAGAGTCCCAGTATGGATATTTTCCTTGGTTCTATAAGATGCCACAAATGTGGGTCATGTTCAAATCCCAGGCCTCAGGAAACTTGGCAGCTGAAGGGGGGTGAAGACAGCTTTCGGGGGAAGTTAAGTACCTTCACAGCACTGCTTGTGGATTAGGAGAGGGGGATGCTTCCCCCAGCCCACCCCCTCCCTCCGCTAGCACCTCCCCACAAAACAGAAAAGCCCCTGGGGTCGAGGATCAGATGCCTCCCCCCCTTCCCTCCAGAATTATGGATCAGACCCACATGGTTCTGTGGCTGAATCACAGAATCACACAGTGCAGAAGAGGACCTTCGGCCCATCGAGTCTGCACCAACACTTGAGAAACACCTGACCTACCTACCTAATCCCATTTACCAGCACTTGGACCAAAGCCAAGATTCTGGAATCTTCCCCACTGGACTGTAAGCAAAGCCTAATAATCAGGCTGACGTCTAGGCGGGGAACCTTTCTGGGGCCAAAGGAGACATGCTGTGGAGTTAAAACAATGCAGCATGTGGGTAAACCTGGAACTCTGGCTTTCCTATTGAAAATTCTGCCCTGCTTTTGCTGAGTAACTTGTGTGCGCATGCACAGACACACACACACAAACAGACACAAGCGCACTTGTTTTAAAATCCAGGCCCTGTCTTTGAAGAAGACTATCTGACAGTGGAATTTATTTCTAGATTTGCTCTACGTGTTGTATTATTTGTGACAAGTTGTTGTTTGCTGAGACATTTACCCAAGGGTTTTGTGCTGTCAGATTTGCAGTTTGTACAAATCTAAATTTGAAAAGGGAATTCCAAGAAGGATTTCTTTATTTTGTACAAAAACAGAATTACCTGGAAAAACTCAGCAGGTCTGGCAGCATCGGTGGAGAAGAAATCAGTTAACGTTTCGAGTCTTCATGACCCTTCGGCAGAACTGAGTATAGTTAGGAGAAAGGTGAAATATAAGCTGGTCTAAGGTGGGAGGGCGGGGGGAGAGAGAAGTTGAGGGTGGGATGATTGTGGAGATAAGCAAGCAGTGATAGGAGCAGATAATCAAAAGATGTCACAGACAAAAGGATCAAAGAGGTGTTGAAGGTGGTGATATTGTCTAAGAAAAGTGTTAATTAAGAATGGATGGCAGGATACTCAAGGTACAGCTCTAGTGGGGGTGGGGTGGAAAGACTAACAAAGTTTTAGTTTTAGATTTAAAAATAATGGAAATAGGTGGGAAAAGAAGAATCTATATAAATTATTGAAAAAAAAGGGAGGGGGGAGAAATGGGGTGGGGATGGGGGGAGTGGGAGTTTAAGATCTAAAGTTGTTGAATTCAATATTCAGCCCGGAAGGCTGTAAAGTGCCTAGTCGGAAGATGAGGTGCTGTTCCTCCAGTTTGCGTTGGGCTTCACTGGAACAATGCAGCAAGCCAAGGACAGACATGTGGGCAAGAGAACAGGGTGGAGTGTTAAAATGGCAAGCGACAGGGAGGTTTGGGTCTTTCTTGCGGACAGACCGCAGGTGTTCTGCAAAGCGGTCGCCCAGTTTGCGTTTGGTCTCTCCAATGTAGAGGAGACCGCATTGGGAGCAACAAATGCAGTAGACTAAGTTAGGGGAAATGCAAGTGAAATGCTGCTTCACTTGAAAGGAATGTTTGGGCCCTTGGACGGTGAGGAGAGAGGAAGTGAAGGGGCAGGTGTTGCATCTTCTGCGTGGGCATGGGGAGGTGCCATAGGTGGGGGTTATTTTGTGTTGTTCAGAGGATGAAGAAAGGAATGCAAGGCAGGGTTGCCTTGATCAGAGGTGGACTGCCAATTCCCATCCTTATCCGTGAAACCAAGGAACACCTACATAAGTACATAAGAAATGAAACGGGTTTTTCCTACTGACTCTTTCCAGACTGCTCATGATTTTGAACATCTCTATCAAATCTTCTCTCGACCTTCTCTTCTAAGGAGAACAGCCACAGCTTCTCTCAATTTATCCACATAGCTGAAGCCACCTCGTTCCTGGAACAATTCTCTGAAATCTTTTCTACACCCTCTCTAATGCTTTCACATCCTTCCTAAAATGTGGTGCCCAGAATTGGACAAAGCACTCCAGCTCAGACTGTCAGTGTTTTATAAAGTTTCACCATAACTTTGTTGCTTTTGCATTCTGTGCCTCTATTTATAAAGCCCACGATACCGTATGAACCCAAATTAGAGGTAATAAGTGTAAGATAGTGACTGGTATAACCAACAGCGAATTCGGAAGAAAATTCTTAACCTCAGGGAATGGCTAGAATGTGGAACGTGCTACCACCAGGTGTAGTTGAGGTGAGTAGAATAAATACATTTAAAGGGAGACTAAATAAGGCACACAAGGGAAATATTAATGGAAGGTTATGTGATAGGATTGGATGAAGAAGAGTGAGAAGAGACATAGGCCTGTTGAGACTCCTTCTGTGCTGTAGACTCGATCTAAGTCGTGGATGTGGAAAGTATGTTTCCTCTAGTGGGTAAGTCCAGAACGAGGGGGCACTGTTTTAAAATTAGGTATTGCCCTTTTAGGACAGAGATTAGGAGAATTTTTTTCTGATGGTGGTGCGACCTGTCTCTGGGGGCGGGGGGCCATTGAATATTTGCAGGGCAGAGGTAGATAGATTCTTGTTAGGTAAGGGAATCGAAGGTTATTGGGGGGTAGAAGGGAATGTGGAATTCAAAACACAAACAAATCAACCATGATTTTATTGAATAGCGGAGCAGGCTTGAGGGGCCAAATGGCCTAATTCTGCTCCCATTTGGTATGTTTGTATGTCGGGGGAGTAGGGGGGGGGGGTAAGGTGTGGGTTAGGGTCTGGTGCAGAGTGGGATATGTTTAGTTACTGGTCACCCATTTGTCACCTAAAAGCTGGGAATGAGCTGTTGGAAGTCTGATAGGACCATGTGCGCCATTTGTCCATCTGAATCAGCTCCAGACAGGCTTTTACTAGGACAACTAGCACTGCAAACTAAAACAGACAGAAGGCTGACCGAATAACCCAATCTGTTTTAGGACCCTGTTTGCAACTTTCAAGGCAAAATATGCGCATGCCAGTCACCTTTGGCCAAGTGTGGGTAGATCTAACCTGTGGTTCTTAAATGGGCCACTGGAGGTCCCTCCCAAATAGTTTTTTTTTAAGGGTTTTGTAGGGCCTCAAAAATTTTCTGGCCTGCTGCCTGCCTGTTCTCAACCCCTCTTCTCTCTCTGACACCCACTCCCCACCTCCAACAAGCCTTAACTGCCAACACGTTGCGTGTCGTAGAGGCCAGTTATTCTCCTCACCAGACCAGCAAACTGATGTGAGCTGCCCATTTAACACATGCAGCTCATTGAGAAAATATAGACAATGTTCGAGGCCTTGCGACTGCTGTGTCGGGTGGATCGGACAGGCACACTGCCATTCAGCTCCTGAAACCAAAATCCTCCTCTCCTATGTCTAGCAGTGATGTCTTCCTCCTATTGAAGTTTCTAAAAAGAGTGGTCCATGGTCTAGTTCTAGTCTCCTCTTCCTGTTTGCATGCTATTTTGCTCTGTGAGCAGAGGCGGTGCTGAGCAATTTGGTGTTTGAAGAACATATTGGCCTGCGGGGCAGCCCGGTACTGCAGTATATGTGTGAGTAAATTACCATACATCAAGCAGGTCAGCTCTATCGTAAACTGACTTAATGGTGGAATTTTCCCAAGGGATTAATTGACAACATTTCCAATTTGAAGCAGCAGTAATAACTCGTGCTCTGTTGCAGCTTTGGAATACACTTGAAGCTTGGAAACAACTGAGCATTTGATATTCAGCCTCAATCTGGGTGGAAGGAAACTGCTGCAAAATTTGCTGATCTGTTTGATGTAGTGCAGCTTTGACTACCCTTACCTTGGCAGATGACTTGAAGCTATTAACCTTTTTCCTCATTTGTCTCTGGGTCCTTTGTCTGCTGGAGACTGCATTTATTCTGACAGTTAACTCCTGCCCCAGCAGCTAGAATCTTTACAGCACAGAAGGAAGACATTCAGGCCATCAAATTTGTGGTGGCTGGCTGAAAGAGTTGTGATATAGTCTCGCGCCTTGACCTTTTTTATCCTACCCTTTCAGTTTAGTTTCAAATACTCACTTGCTTTTTAATAGCTGGTATTGATTCAGCTTGCATACAATTCCTGGAAGGACATTCTATGACCTAACAATTCAATGCGTGAATAGATGTCCCTTTATATCTTTTTTTTTGGTAATGATCTTAAATTGATGTCCTGTACTTAATGACTCATAACCCTGTGAGGATCAGCTTCAGACTCACAAGTGCAAAGAGTCAGCTTTTGGCAGTCTTTTACCGTGTTAAAAGGGGAAACGGCACCACTCAACACCAATTTATCGCATTAGCAGCTTCAGCAAGGTGTGTCATAGTAGTGCTTCAAGGGTTAAAATTCCATTTAAAATGTGTTATTACATTACTGAGATAATCAATGTGTCTTTTTCTGAAAGGAGAATGCCCTTGGATTCTGAAGAAAATAGCTCCTCTTGACTTCACTGCTTCTAAGAGGAGCTTCCAAATAAGCATCAAAGAATACAGCTGAAGTGCTTTATTTCTACAGGCAGCCTTTCTCTTTCCTGCACCAGTTATTCTACCCTCGTGAATAGCAGCTTCGCGCAATGTTCCACCTCCCAAGGACAGAACCCACTCCAGACTGGAAAGTTGTTCTGCAAGTGCGTATAACGACAGCACAAACAAAGGCCATTTGGCCCAAATAGTCCAGCTGCTGTTCATGCACCACTTGAGCTGAGTACATTGGTGCAGACATCGGGAAATCCTTCATCCATGCTCCCAGTGAGGTCTCAGCAATTTGAAAGTTCATTGATCTGTGTTACGACAAACAGAAAATGTACCTAGCAAAAATATCCATAAGAAATTCAGCAATATTTTAAGTGATCGTAGAAGGCACAAAATTAGTGCCTTCTATTTCTGAATTGCAGAGGTTGGGCTTGTCTTACCAAAACTTATGATTATACTTGTTGGGAATGCTTTTCACCTGAAATAATAAGTGCATAAGATAAAAAAGTCACTGTGAACCTTCAGTACCCAAGTGACATTGGATCTTTCCAAGCGATTTCCTTCTTCAAAAGGTGACCATACTCCTTTAATAACACCCTTTCTTCTAGTTGGGGGTATGGTGACCATGGTAACCTGCTTTGCAAGACATATTTACATATGCTGAGGTACATGCTGACATAACAAGCTGGTCATTTTTAACTCTTGAAACACTGCTATAACATACCTTGTTGGTGATATATGTGGCGCTACTTCCTATTTTAACTGTATAAATGTGTGTCAGAACTTAACTCTCATATTTGTGAACCAGAAGTTTTTCAGTATTATCATCTGCTGGCTTATAAGAGTCAAGAGTCTTACCTGCAATTTGTATAGGTCACTGTGATCAAAATCAGTCCGATGATTTGTTGACTTGAATTTCTCTGGCAGTGTTTCACAGAATCACACAATGCAGAAGAGGCCCTTTGGCCCATCGAGTCTGCACCGACATGTGAGAAACACCTGACCTACCTACCTAATCCCATTTACCAGCATTTGGCCCATAGCCTTGAATGTTATGACATGCCAAGTGCTCATTGAGGTACTTTTTAAAGGATGTGAGGCAACCCGCCTCCACCACCCTCCCAGGCAGCGCATTCCAGACTGTCACCACCCTCTGGGTAAAAAACTTTTCCCTTACATCCCCCCTAAACCTCCTGCCCCTCACCTTGAACATGTGTCCGCTCGTGACTGACCCTTCAACTAAGGGGAACAGCTGCTCCCTATCCACCCTGTCCATGCCCCTCATAATCTTGTACACCTCGATCAGTCTTCTCTGCTCCAACGAAAATAACCCAAGTCTATCCAACCTCTCTTCATAACTTAAATATTTCATCTCAGGCAACATCCTGGTGAATCTCCTCTGCACCCCCTCCAGTGCAATCACAGCCTTTCTATAATGTGGCGACCAGAACTGCGCACAGTACTCCAGCTGTTTTAAAATAAACTGATGGAGCAGAAAATGTTGCAAGTATTTACAATCCAAAAAACAGGCTATTCGGTCCAACAGGCCTATCAATTTTGTGCTCCACATGAGCCTTGTCCCACTCTTCATTAGACCCCATCGACATATCCCCCTAGTTCTTTCTTCATCTGCTTATCTAGCTTTCTCTGAAATGCATCTATGCAATTTGGATCAATTACTCTTGTGGTAGCAAGTTTACGTTCTAGTCACTGTCTGGGTAAAGAACTTTATCCTGAATTCCCAAATGGATTTGCTAGTGACTATGTTGCATTCATAGCCCCTAGTTCTCTTCTCACCTGCAAGTAGAAACATCTCTATCTTCTTGCTCACCCTTTGAGGTGAAGGTGACCATATTCATCATCTGGGGTGTTTGGTAGGGTTCTGCTGGGTACATAGGTGACTCCTAAGGCCAATTTGCACCGGAAAGTTCAGCTGCAAATAAGATAGGATGCTGCAGACAAATCAGTTTTGGAGTAGTTGCTGTCTTGCGATTTTCTCTTCGTGTGTTTTCTCTTTGCCTTGCTTTTGAAGGAGGCCACACCGGTTTTTATTTAGTTGCGCCAGTGCTTGAAGTAGATATCAAAATTCTTAAGTGGTCTTCAACGCCTTTGTAGAATTTCCTTTGACCGCCATGAGAGTGCACCGGAGACTCGAGCTGTCCACAGAAGATTTGATTTGGTAAGCAAGTGTTAGACATTCTGGCTACGTGACCAGCCCAACTGAGTTGTGACTGTCTCAATATGGTGTGGCATGCCAGCTTGATATCTATATCTTCTCTACCTATCTACCCTATTAAACCCTTTCATCATTGTAACAACCTCTGAGAAGATTTAATTGAGGTATATAAAATTGAGGAGCCTATATAGAGATCATAGGACAGGCCTATTCCTGATGGCTGGGCGGTCACTAACTAGGGAGCATAGATTTAAAATAATTGGTGGAAGGATTAGTGGGGAGTTGAGTTGAAATGTTACCACCCATTTTGAAAGAGTGCAGGTTCAGAGCCGAAACAGTTGGCAGCCAGTTGAGGCCAATTAATTACGGGGACTATGAAGGACTGGGATTTCCAGTCAGCAATGTGGGCATCCCAATTTGGCCTGGACAGGGGTCCTCCCACTCCTGGATCATGCGAGGATCGCCCTGATCGATCATGTGAGGCATGGCCCTCGCAATGGATCCATAATGCCACTGGTCGTTCCCTGGTGGGGTTACTACACCAGGATCATGGCCATGCTGCTATGGTCTTTTAAAAAGTGAAAATAAACTTGCGTTTACTTGTCCCTCACAGTACCCGCCTTCAGATTGGCAGTTCTCACCTCACATTTGCACCTTAAGTGCCGTAACCAATGGACCACGAGCTGGGAAGTGGGATTAGGCTGCATAACTTGTTTTTGGCCGGTCATCAGTATGAGGGTCAAATGGCCTCCTCCTGTGCTATAATTTGTTTATGTTCCTTTCAAGATTGTCCTCCCAGTCTTTTCTTTTCTAGAAAAAATGTCCCATTCTGTTCAACTTTTCTGATAGATAGAACCTCTTAATTCGGGTGTCATTCTAGTAAGTCTTTTTTATGTATCTTCCCTAGTGTCACTATATAGGCTCTGTGTATTCCCATATAACCAGCCCATTAAACGCTAGATAAAGTACTTTTACATTTGACAATCTGAAAACATATTCCAAAAGTTCACCATATGATAAATCAGTGTCGTCACATTAGTTTTGCCTGCCAACTTGCATAGTGACACCACAGCAAAACATGGGAGCAGGGTGCCCAGGAATCAAGTAACACTTCAAAGCAACAATCTCTGCCCTTTTTAATAGTGCCTCTCTTCAAAGCAAAAAACCAATGTTGTAAGTTGTGTCTGTCCTTTCGCCGTTGTGAATGAAAGTGGTGTGAGCGATTTTTTTTTTTTGCGCCCAGATAGTAGTTTCACCGTCTTAAGCAGTCAGCAAGGTCACTTCCTGGAACTATAAACTTCATAGAATCATAGAATGATGCAACATAAAAGGAAGCTGTCCAGCCCATTTTGCCTGTATCAGCTATTTGATAGTTATCCAATTAGTCCCACTTTGCCTTTTATGGTTTACTGGGCAGCAGTGATCCCATCGCTCCTATGTGCTTCAGAAACTTGGACCTACACAGCAGACACTTCAAAGCACTGGAGAAGTACCATGGTAAGATCCTCCAAACCTGGTGACAAGAAAGGCGGCCCCATAGCAGCATCCTCTCCCAAGCCAAATGCCAGCATCGAGGCACTAATCACTCAAAACTAGTTTCACTGGGCATGACATGTTCATATGCCTGGCAATAGACTCCCGGAGCAACCTTGACATTGGCAGGAGACTCCCAGGAGGACAGCAGCAACACTTTAGGGGTGTCATCAAAGCAACCCTGAAGAGGTCAAACATCCCCACTGACTCTTGGGAGTCGCTGGCTTGTGAGAAACCAAAATGGAGTTCATTCGTGAAGGCACTGAACACATCAAGAAACTTCATCAGGAGCACACAGGCAAAGTCAAGGCATCTGGGAGGGGGCACAAGCCTCCTCCAAATACCTCATCTGCCTTGCCCTTCAACACTACCTGGCCCCCATGTGGCAGAGTGTGCTGATCACACATTGGACTTATCAGCCACCTCAGAATGCATTGAACCAGAATGGAAGCAAGTCATCCTTGAACCCCTGGGACTGTCTAAAGAAGAAGAAGACTTCCCTGATGTATTCCGCAAATCTTAACAAATTTAACAGCTGTAAACTCCATGACCCAACAGGGAAATTGGAATGGGAAAATCACTGTTTGCTTTCTGATGGGTGTGTTACCATCAGGTGAGGGGGTGTGGAGGTTGAATGGCTCCCCTCTTTTTCCTCTCCTCGTTTGGCTGCAACAGTTTTTTTTTAAAAAAGCTTATTTGCTTGCCAATTCTGTATTTAACTGTTTACATGCTGAGACTATAAAATACATGATCAGACAGGTTTTCTTGAGTTTTAAAAAAGAGAAGAGGATAGTTTTTATTGTACTTAACTGGTCTAAGTAAAATAATCAAAATACCTCCAACTTTTGCTTACGCGCGCGCACACACACACACAGACACACACACACAAACTTCACACACACACAGATACAAAGTTCACACACACACACACACACACACGCACAGTTCACACACACACACACACACACACAAATAGACTACAGACTAGGGCGGCTGAACTCTATGGCCCTGCTGCTTTCACTCGGTGGCTGTGCTACTTTCGGCGTTGAGGCAGTTTAAAGTTGTAAATGGACAATTTATATGTTCTTCTGGAGACAGTAGCACTGGGTTGAGTTTTTAAAATCTGTCTTGTGTCACCTGGATAGTCAAAATCTTCAAAACTTGTAAGTTGGCTGGAGACAGAGAGAGAGAGAGAGAGAGAGAGGATACCCACCCAGAGTCTTGTTCCTTCAGCATCTCAGTTGCTTGTCCTGTTCTGCAGAGAAAGCAAATGCTCAAAACGCACAGAAGGGTTGACCTGACACGTGACCTTCACTCGCCAACTTCCCAGTGACCCCAAATATGGTCATGGCTATTCCAGTTACCTTGATTAGATCATGGCTGGAATTCCTCTCTCGGCAAGGGTCCCATAATCCGGGTGATTATGCCCCTAATAGTTTGTCTCCGACCATTTTGGATACCCAACTAATTGTCTGGATTGTTTGCTAATGGTATAGGAGATGACCCACATTCATCTCTTTCAAGACTGTTGTCCCTGGTCTGGCTTTGCAGCTAGGTTGTCTCCACTTCAATAGTTTTGGAATGAAGATGTGTAGCCGGCTTTGACTGTGATTCCAAGTCACTGAAATGTCATTTCAGTCGGGTTTTTTTCCCCAAAAAAATCAATAAGGGGGTTTCCATCCAGTAAACTCAAAAAAATTTTTTTTGACATAAAGCACGGGTTTCACAATTATCTTTGCACTGCACGGAATGAAATGCTATGACGTTAGCATTTCACTGCAAGGTTGTTAAAACAAAAAACATATTCATACTCAAACTCTGACTCATGCGTACGTCAGACAGCGTGGCTGCACTCTGCACAGCTTGGAACCTGCTTCCCATTTCCACAGTTTTCAGGATGATTCTGTGCTGAGTTAAACTCAGCATAAATGATCGGCTATCGCGTTATTTTTCACTGCAATGTGGGTGATCTTTAGGTTGCGAAAGGCAGGCTCCACCGAAATAGCCACGCATTATGAGTTTTGAATTTCTCCACAAATGTCAAGGGGTTGTGATCTGCATGGACTAAGGTCTCTCTATATCCATTTCGTTCATATATTTCAAAGTGCTTGAGTGCCAGTGACAGCCCCAGAGTTTCCCCCCTCTGTAGTGGACTATTTCTTCTGGTGTCTGTTCTTTTTTTTCATTGTGCAATACCCAACTGATCTCTCGATGCCTGACCCGTCATCTTGGAGCAGAACGGCACCCACCCCCTACGTTACTAGCGTCGATTGCTACTTAAAAATTTTGGAGCTGCCAGCACGGAATCATTGCTAAATATGGCTTTCAGCCTTTTGAAAGCTGTTTGGCACATTTCCTGATCAAACTATCTTTGTTCTTTTCTGTAACAGGTCTGCCAGTGGGATAGCTATAGTATTGAAGCTTGGGCCAAACTTGCGGTAGGACACACACGTTCTGAAAAGTCGTATTATTTCCCGTTTAGCTGCGGGGTCGGGGAAATCCATCAGTTCGTATACCTTCGCTCCCCTGGGCAACACCTGCCCATGAAGTACAACAGGTGACCTGAGCATTAGAGAGTTTGCTGTTTGTGAGGTTTACCACTAGATCAGCAGACCGTAACCTGCGGGATAGGGCTTCGAACTGGCCTAGGTAGTCAGGATTTTCTCTTGGCTGTGATCAGTGACAGTAAACCTGCCAAGGTTATTCATGACCTGTCTCACGCTAATGGGTAATAAAAGAGAGGTCACAGAATCTCTATGGTGCAGAAGGAGGCCATTTGGCCCCTCATGTCTGCACCAGCTCTCCGAATGAGCAACTCACCTAGTATTGCCCTGCCTTCTCCCTGTAACCCTACACGTTTTATTTTATTCATTCACCAGATGTGGGCTTCACTGGCTGGGCCAGCATTTATTGTCCATCTCTAATTGCCCTTGAGAAGGTGGTGGTGAGCTGCCTTCTTGAACCGCTGCAGCCGCTGTGGTGTAGGTACACCTACAAACTCTTCTCAGATAACAATCCCATTCCCTTTTGAAATCTTCAGTTGAACCTACTTCCACCAAACTTAAATCTATGCCCTCTTGTTCTCAGTCCCCATCTACTCTGTCCAGACCTCCTTATGATTTTGAATATATCTTTCAAATCGCCTCTCAGCCTCCTTTTCTCTGAGGAAAACAACCCTGACTTCTTTAGTCTATGTTCATTACCCAAAGTTCCTCATACCTGGAACCATTCTTGGAAATCTTTTCTGTCTTCACACCCTTCCTAAATTGTGGTGCCCAGATTTGGACGCAATACTCTAGCTGAGGCCGAACAATTGACTTATACAAACTTAACATAAGCTCCTCACTCTTGTACTCTATGCCCCTATTAATAAAGCCCAGGATACTGTATGCTTTATTAACTGCTTTCTCAACCTGTCCTGCCATCTTCAATGACCTAAGCACACATACACCCATGTCCCTCTGCTCCTCCATCTCTTTTACAATTGTACCTTTTATTTTACATTGTCTCTCCATGTTCTTCATACCAAAATGAATCCCCTCACACTTCTCTGTATTGAACTTTATCTGCCACCTTTTTGGCCATTCCACCAACTTGTCTATGTCCCTTTGAAGTTCTGCATTATCCTCTTCACAGTTGACAATGCTTCCAAGTTTTGTATCATCCGCAAACTTTAAAATTGTGCCCAGTACACCAAGGTCTAGGTCATTAATATATGTCAGAAAAAGCAAGGGTCCCAACACCGACCCTGAGGAATTCCACTCCAAACCTTCCTCCAGCATTAAAAACATCCATTAACCAATATTCTGTTTCCTGTCACTCAGCCAATTCTGTATCCATGTCTGTTTTATTCCATGAGCTATAACTTTGCTCACAAGTCTGTTATGTGGCACTTTATATCAAATATTGCATCAGGTCTCTGTGTGAAAATTGCCATTCACAAGAAGCTTGTGATTTCAGAAGTTTTTTTTTTGCCAAGGAACACAAATTTAGCTGGAATTTATGTCTGCAATTATTGCCACTGACATCTAGAAAGCGCTTCACACAAAGTATCCTTATGGCAGAACCAGCTGGCCATTTAGGTGTCACTGCATAGGAGGAATCGCTGGATGAAAACAAACCATCTAGATCAGGCAGAAGCTATTGAAAGGGATAACGGGTGGAATCTTACAAACTCGGTTCCTGGTGTAACAGTGGGGTGGCCTCCAGGTCAGGAACCCGACTCACTGAACTGAGCACCTGACCATCGCCCTTTACCAGAGCAAACCAATTGTTATCCCACTTCCAGGCATCCCGACCAATTAGGGAGGAGAGGTGGTATCATACATCCATTCCACGAAAGGAAGAATTTCTAATTAAAGGGACCATGGCATGTGTCGGAAAAGCTCACCAGCACTTGGATTTTTCAGGCTTCAGCAACCACAGGAATGGAGAGGAGACCTGAGAAGACTGTCCCCCCCCAGGTGTATCGCTCTTACCTGGAGGTCCTGCTGTGGGATCTGAGGGGCTGCAGTGAGGTGAGATGTACCAAGGACAGGAGGAAGACTACAACCTCTCTAGCCAAGCAGGTATGGATGGAACTGGCCGAGGAAATAAGTAGTAGGAGCATGTTCCCTCCAACCTGGAGATTAAGCACCAATCTAGGACCTCAGGAGAGCAGGTTAGGTGAGTGGTGTTACACTTTCAGCCAAGCCCCACACTCTGGCTTACCCTGCATTTTCCAGCACAGCACTTCTCAGGTCAACACAATTTTCACATCCACTCATTTCACACCCTGCAGGCACCCCTGCGCAACCAATGCTCTCACTCAACCTCATCCTATGGCCCTTTTGCACCCATGCCTCACAGTAATCCTTCACAAATAGTGTCCTCTTCTTTTCACACTAGCCATTACAAGCACTTAGCTGATTTCTCTCCTTGCAGGAGAAGAAAACACACACTTGGCGAGAGTGAGGGGGAGTGACCTTCCAGTGGCAGGCACCTTGTCGGCCATTGACAATCCGTGTCCACCCTGTCTGCTGGGAAGTAGGTTATTGTTCCAGGAGGCTGCAGATACCAGCAGCGAACTGCCAAAAGAGTTGTAGCCTCTTGAATCACTGGCGCTCAGACATGCTGAGAGAGGGCTGATCCACTGCCTGTGGACCCTGTGTTCAGGCTCTTGCCTCCTTCCAGCTAGATCTGAGTGTCCATCCCACCTGTGCTTTGGAGGGGCATGTAGCTAAGGAGAAGGCAGCTGCTGTCGCTGGTGGTGTTGCTGCCCCTGCTCTTGGAGTAGTTGGCGGTGGTGTGGCCCCTGCTGTTGACCCTCGGCAGAGATGGAAGATGGAGCTACATAAGCTGCTCCCATG
Organism: Cetorhinus maximus; assembly: GCF_964194155.1. Taxonomy (NCBI): domain Eukaryota; kingdom Metazoa; phylum Chordata; class Chondrichthyes; order Lamniformes; family Cetorhinidae; genus Cetorhinus; species Cetorhinus maximus. Next base: position 21,843,188 of record NC_135881.1, read on the forward strand.
CAGTGATGAAGGCAGGGAAGTGCAGCTGAAGGTGAGTGAAGTGTGAGACAGCTGAAATACCTTCCAAGAAGTTGGCAATCACCTGTCAAGCAGTGATCGCACTCTCTGAGAGAAGTGCTTTGACCAGAAACTGAACTGAACTAGCCATATAAGAACAATGGCCACAAGAGCAGGTCAGAGGCTAGGAATCCTGCGGTGAGTTATTCACCACCTGACTCCCCAAAGCCTGTCCACCATCTACAAGGCACAAGTCAGGATTGTGATGGAATACTCCCCACTTGCCTGGATGAGTGCAGCTCCCACAACACTCAAGAAGCTTGACACCATCCAGGACAAAGCAGCCTGCTTAATTGGCACCCCATTCACAAACACTCCACCGCCGGCCATCAGTGGCAGCAGTGTATACCATCTACAGGATGCATTGCAGAAACACACCCAAGACTCCCTAGTGCCTTTCAAACCCACAACTACTACCATCTAGAAGAGCAAGGGCAGCAGATAGATGTGAACACCACCACCTGGAAGTTCCCCTTCAAGCCACTCACCATTTTGGAAGTATATCACCGTTCCTTCACTGTCGCTGGGTCAAAATCCTGGAACTCCCTCCCTAACAGCACTGTGGGTGTACCTACACCACATGGACTGCAGCAGTTCCAGAAGACAGCTCACCACCACCTTCTCAATGGGCAATAAATGCTGGCCTAGCCAGCGACGCCCACTTCGCGTAAAGGAATAAATAAAAAAGAGCCTCTCAATGGCCATGGCTGGAGCTCTTCAGTGTAACTGACAAAAGCCTTCCCAGCTTCTCTGTTTCACTGCAGAAACTCTCCCCGCTGTGCACTGGCCTCGGTGACCCTGACATGGGTCTGGAATCAGGTTCCATAGCTGAGAAATCCAGGATTTAGGGTTAAGACAACTAATAATTGGCTTCTTAACAAATTCAACCGCTTCTTAATTGTCCGATTGTTCAAAGGAGGGGTTGCCTGCTCGCCTTCAGTCGCACCATAGGGTAAGCCAGCAGAGGGCAAGATCATGTTGGGATCCCAACCCAATATCAGTTCTCAGGACGTTGCCCACCGCCACCCCCCCCCCCCCCCCATGTGCCCCCAATCCTGTTTCTAATGGGTTGAGACAATTTTACCCAATGTTTCAGGTCAATGATCTATCATTAGACGAGAGGTTATCGACCTGAAATGTTGGCTGGAGTTTTATGCTGAGGCAGTCACCATGCCCCTGGCGAAACATCAGCTGGGAAGCCCCAACTGATTTTATGGCCGTCGGGCTGTTAAGTGCTGCATGTCGCCCCACTGGGACTGCAGCCAGGCCCCAACTCCATGAGGATCAATGCCTGAGGCCGGACACCGAGGTAGGTGAGGCAGTTTAACTGGGGCCAGCCAAACAGGCTGAGAGGGGGTTGGGAGCCGCGACTGGTTTGGCCAGGGTGGAGTGGATCACTGCTGTGGGAGAAGGGTGAGCCTCTGGACACAAGGCACCTGGACAGGAGTTCAGTTAGACAGCCAGGGTTTACATGGGCGCCAGTAATTGGCTTGGGCAATGGCGTGGTGTGGGCACCTCCCGCCACTGGCAAAATAGCAGTGGTGGCGGGAAGAGGCCCTTAAGTAGTCTCTCAAGGGCCTTAATTGGTCTGTGGGTGGATGGGCTGCTTGACACCTACTCGGCCCCTGTTGAAATTCCAGCAGAGGCAGGCCGGCAACAGGCATGGGGTCCTCTGCCACGCCGCCTGATTTTACAAGCTCTCCCCCTGCCCCCTCCCCAACCTGTCAGCCCGCTCCTGGTGGTGGGTGGGCGGGGGTGGGGTGTTAAATTTTTCTCTCTCTCTCTCCAAAGGTGCTGCCTGAACTGCTGAGTAATTCCAGCATTTACTGTTTACTTTAGATTCCTAGCACTCACAAGCATTTTGAGCTTGCCCAGGTCCATCTCATTTGTCCTCTATTGTCCTTGTAGTTGCATGTTGCAGCGCTGGTGAAGGACCAGGATGTGTTACAGAACACTGTCACTAAGGAGAAGCTCCAAGTGCCGGGGTGGGGGGCAGTGAACAAGTACTGATTACATTTAGGAAAACTGGTTGGCTGCACTCTTGTTTCATATTTGTCCTGAGGATTTCTCCGTGGTTGTGCAGAATACAATCCAATTGGTGCGAAAGAGAGCTTCTAATGCGGCTCAGTTGTAGTTGAATGCACGGTATTGGGAATGGTTTTGACACTGCATAGTACACAGATAAACAGATCAACTAACTGCAGAAAAAGAAAGCAGAAAATGCTGGAAAAACTCAGCAGGTCCGTCAGCATCTGTGGAGAGAGAGGCAGTTAGTGTTTCGAGTCCACACGACACCTCTTCAGGGCTATGTGGAAACGTTAACTCTGCTTCTCTCTCCAAATATGCTGCTGGACCTGCTGAGTTTTACCATCATTTTCTGTTTTCATTTCGGATTTCCAGCGTCCACAGTATTTTGCATTTATCTAGGTGAGGACAGCATTGCTTTAAGTGTGGTAACTAAAAGCCTTGCAAGGCAAAAATATCAGACATGCGCAGTAACAGAAATCAATACAGAATGCAATTCAGATGAAACTTGGGAGGGCGGGGGGGGGGGGGGGATGGTGTGAATTGTACAAGCAACATTGAAAACATAAGATATGTGTGTGACCCTCTGTATTCTTGCTTGATGCCTCCTCACGTATCAGCATGGCTTTGAAAGCAATGTTTGGGCAAAATATAATTTAGTCTCACCATTAGTATAATTCAGGTATTGCTGTCCACTTCTACTCTTGCCCCTGCATCTCGCCCCCCCACCCATCTCCTCCCCATACTATTAATCCACTACTATTAAAACGTTACTGCTCTGCTAACGCTGTGGGATAGGCAGTCCATAGAATCGTGGAATGATATAGCACAGAAGGAGTCCATTTGGCCCGTCATATCTGTGCTGGCTCTTTGGTAGAACTATCCAATTAATCCCACCTCTGCACTTTCCCCTGTAAATTTTTTCCTCTTCAAGTATTGATCCATTTTCTTTTGAATGTTTATGTTGCATCTGCTTCCACCATCCTTTCAGGCAGTACGTTCTAGATGACAACTTGTGTAAAAAAAAAATGCTTCCTCATCTCACCTCTGATTCTTTCCCCAATAATCTTAAATCTGTATCCTCTGGTTACTGACCCTCCTGTCACAGGAAGCAGTTTCTCCTTATTTACTGTATCCGCAGTGTTTGGCTCGCTCTTATCCGATCCTGTGCTGGGATATTGATTAAAGGTACAGAAGAACCCTGGTATGTTTACCTTATTGGTACAGTGATTTAATTTCCCACAGCCATCACTATTGTAGACTCTGAGTGAATCTACCAATTAATGGGCAATTTATGCTGTTGTTTCAGGGCTTTAAAAATATTTTGAAATTACTTGAACCTCACCAAGCAACATCAGAGCCATCAAAATAAGGTGACTTTTTGTCTCTGTGGTCAAGGCTGGGTTCATAGCAGCTTTGCAGTATTTAAAGAGTTTGGCTCCGACACACTGTCCCACACAGTCCTCCCTTCGTTCGTTGAATTTTTGATGTGGTTTAATTACTTGTGGGTTAGAAACATAGCTATCAAATTTGGTGCAGAAATAGATTTGTATATTGACATATTTAACAATCCCAGACAGACTGTTGGCATCATTTACTAAGTCTAGAGGCAGTCACTGCCAAGTAGTTTATTTTAAAAATTCTTTATTCGCAGGATGCGGATGTTGTTGGTGAGGCCAGCATTTACTACCCATCCCAAATTGCCCTCGAGAAGCTGGTGGCAAGCCATCTTCTTAAACCCTGTGGCTAATGTGGTGAAGTTACTCCCACGGTACGGTCATATGGAGGGGGTGGGGTTCAGGATTTTGACTCAGCAGCGACGAAGGGTTGACAGTTTATCTCCAAGTCAGGATTGTGTGTGACCTGGGGAACTCCAGGTGGTCTGGCTGTTCCGGTGTGCCTGCCACCCTTGTCCACCTAGGTAGTCAAGGTCACGGGTTTTGGAGCTGCTGTCGGAGAAATGTTGGCAGATTACAGATGAGACACACTGCGGGCATGGAGCAATGTTATCAAGCTTCTTGAGTGATGTTGAAGCTGCACTCATCCAAGCAAGTGGAGAATAATTTATGACACAACTGCCTTAGGCCTTGTAGGCATTGGAAAGGCTTTGGGAAGTCAGGAAATGAGCCACTTGTTGCAGAATACTTTGCCTCAGACTTTCCCTTATGTGGCTGTCCCAGCTAAGTTTCTGATGAATTGTGACCCCAGGATGTTGATGGGGGATTTGGCAGTGGTAATTCCATTGAATATCAAGGGGAGCTGGTTGGGTTATGTCTTGTTGGAGATGGTCATTGCCTGTTATTTGTGTGCAATGGATGATGCTTGTTACTTATGAATTCAAGCCTGAATGTTGTCCACATTTTGCTGCATATAGGCATAGATTTCTCTGTTATTTGAACCGTCGTAGATTGTACTGAACACTGTGCAATCATTAGTGGACATCCTCACTTCTGACCTTATGATTGAGGGAAGATGACATGTTCCATCATTTTGATGATCGAGAGTAGACTGATGGGGTGGTAATTAGCTGGATTGGATTTGTCCTGCTTTTTCTGGATGGGACGTGACTGGGCAATTTTACACTGGCATCCACCTGACAATGTGGATTTGCTGTACTGCAGCAGCTTAGCTAGAGGCGTGGCTAGTTCTGGAGCACGCGTCTACATTTCTAATTTTAATTAGAAATGGTAAGGACTGGTAGATTAGAATTAGAACTGGTAAGTTGAATTCTCAATGTGAAACGTATGATTAAATAATTGTTGAGTAGCATAATGCATGTATATTTCTCACTTTATCAGCAGGGTTCGGTAGATAGCCTGTGAGTCAGAAGGTGGACCTGAGAACATAATCTAGACCTATGCTCCTGTGCAGTACCAGCAATGCTGTCCTTTGGGTCAGATGTTAAACTGGGGGCCAAGCTGCCTGTGATTATGATGGTCTGTCCTTTATGTACTGTGCTGGGTTCTCATTTCCATTGACTTTTGTAAGAATATAAGAAATAAGAGCGATTTGACTCCTGGAGCTGACTCTGATCTTCTATATCGGCTCCACTTGCCTGTCCCATCGTTCTTTGTTTCCAATGCACAAAAATCTATTGATTTTAGCCTATTGACTGAGCACCTATAGATCACTGAGGTTTCTTTATTCTTTCATGGGATGTGGGTGTCCCTGGCAAGGCCAGCATTTTGTTGCCCTTCCCTAATTGCCCTTGTCCTGAGTAGCATGCTTGGCCATTTCAGAGGGTAATTCAGACTCAACCACACTGGAGTCACATGTAGGCCAGACCAGGTAAGGATGGCAGATTTCCTTCTCTAAAGGACATTAGTGAACCAGATGGATTTTTACAACAATGGATAGTTTCATGGTCACCATTATTGAGGCTAGCTTTATACTCCAGATTTATTAATTGAATTTAAATTTGACCAGCTGCCCTGGTGGGATTTGAACCCATGTCCCCAGAGTATTAGCCTGAGCCTCTGGATTAATAGTCCAGTGACATTACCACTATGCCACAATTTCCCCCAGAAGTGAAGAAGTCCAAAGTTTCACAATCCCCCGACTGAAGAAATTTTCCAAATGGCTATCCCTTTATCCTGGGGCTATAACCCAGAAATCTAAACTTTCCAACCAGTGGAAACGACTCTTGGCATCTCGCCTGTCAAGCCTTCTCAGAATTTCAATGACATTTCATTTTGATTCAATAGGGGAGACAGTGGCGTAGTGTAATGTCACTGGACTAGTAACCCAGAGGCCCAGGTTAATACTCTGGGGGCATGGGTTCAAATCCCACCAGGACAGCTAGCAGAATTTAAATTCAATTAATAAATCTGGAATATAAAGCTAGTTTCAGTAATAGTAACCATGAAACTATCATTGATGGTTGTAAAAATCCACTTGGTTCATTAAATCTCCCAGTCTGGCCTTCATGTGACTCCAGACCCACAGAAATGTGGTTGACTCTTAACTGCTCTCTGAAATGGCCTCACAAGCCACTCAGTTCAATGGCAATTAGGGGTGGGCAACAAATGCTGGCCTAGCCAGCAACACAGAAAGTGGTGCACAGAATCAGTTTAGTGAGCCTTCATTGCACCTCCTCAACACAAGTATATCCTTCCTTGAGTAAGGAGACCAAAACTGTACACAATTCTGCATTGTGCTCTCATCAAAGATCCTTATTCTTGTACTCCATTTCCCTTGCAATAAAGACGAAAACACCATGTGCCTCTACTTTCATGTTTCTACTTTTCTGTGATTCGTGTACATGGACACCAACATTTACTAGCCTCTCATCTTTTAGAAAACCACTTTGCTTTTCTATTTTTTTGCACCAAAGTGGATAATTTCACATTGTCCCTATCTGTCACCTTCTGGCTTAATAGCTTAACTGACCTTTGTCCCTGTGCCGCCTCTTTGTCTTCCTCACAGCTTAATTTCCCACCTAGCTTCATATGTCAGCAAACTTGGGTATCTTGCACTCGGGTTTCAATGAAAAGGAGAACCAGACAAGATGTGTAATGGGCGGCTGATGTGCTACCGCCTGTTTTACCCATTCATGATCCTATTTGAAGAACAGCAGGTGAGCAATGTTCCCATTTAAACAGTGCAGCTGCCCAGAAACTTTCATGCAGGTCGAGCACAAGTCAACCCCTTTTGGTTACTGCGTGGCTGTGCAAAGCGGCTTAAAGGGCAACAAAAAATAATCAGGAATCTCTAGGCACTGAGTAGACATGACCAACATTAATCCCTTAACCAAAGAGTTTAGTTGACCATTCATCTCGGTGCTTTTTATAGCATCTTGCTTCCCATTAAAATGTTAACTAATTTTTAGATGGCTAGTGTGTTTGCCAATATAACACTAGCTCTTCAAGATAATGTACTGTATATTAAGCACGTTAGGAGATGCGATAAGGCAATGTACAAATGAAAGTCTTTCTTTACCTTTTTTCAGCATGCTAGTGTGTCACATTACAAATATTACTTTTGGATGGAGATTTATCGTCTAGTTGGCATTTCAATTTAGTATGAAATCATGAATATCAGCTCTAGCACATTTGAAAAGACTTTACACAGCGAATATAAGCTGTGTTTTGCTGCAAAGAATTTTAGGTGATTTATTACTTGTATAATACTTCTGTAAACTTTCTGTGTTCATATATTATTTTGATAGCAAGGTACATTTATGACCTCAGGAATAATATAAATATGTATTAGAAGTGGAAAGAGAGATCGCTTTGTTCAGTGAAGGAAGACTACTTCCTAAATAAATGCTGAATCCAATAATCAATTTTAACAATTTGAACACAGTAGTCAAGTCTAGTTCAGAAATATAGGTATGGCAGATATGAACATACAACTTAAAAGCAGGAATAGGCCAGTCGGCCCCTCGAGCCCGCTCCACCATTCAATAAGATCATGGCTGATCTGATTGTGGCCTGAACTACACTTTCCTTCCTAAACCCGTCGCCTTTAACTCCCTTGTTATCAAGAATCTATCTAACTCGGCCTTAAAAATATTTAATGATCCTGCCTCCATTGCTCTCTGGGGAAGAGAGTTCCCAAAGACTCATGGCTGTCTGAGAGAAAAAAATTCTCCTCACCTTAAATGGGAGATCCCTTATTTCTAAACTGTGCCCCATTGATTCTAGTCAGTCCTACAAGGGGAAATATCCTTCCAGCATCCACCCTGCCAAATCCCCTCAGGATCTTATGGGTGGAATTTTACGGTCCCGCCAAAGTCAGTGAAAGGCTCACCACGTTTTGCAGACCCGCCCCCACTGTGACGGGGCTATAAAATTCAGCCCTATGTGCTTCAACAAGGCCACCTCTCATTCTTTTAAACTCCAATGGATACAGACCCAACCTGTCCAACCTTTCCACATGGAATAACCCCTTCATACTGGGGAATCAGTCAAGTGAACCTTCTAACTGCTTCTAATGCAATTCTGTTCGTCCTTAAATAACGAGACCAAAACTATACCCAGTACTCTAGACTGTAGCAAAAATCCCTACTCTGATATTCCGCTCGCCTTGCAATAAAAAACAACATTCCATTTGCCTTCCTAATCGCCTGCTGTATCTGCACACTAACTGTTTGTGATTCATGGACCAGGATACACAGATCCCTCTGTGATCCCTCTTATATTCTGTTTTTAGCTTTCATAACTTAAAATTTTGTCTTCACCTACCTGCTGTAGGCCCCAGATCTCCAGCCTGCCTCAGCAGCGACCAACATCCAACATTCCTGAAGGCAGTGCTGAGCTGATGACCCTCTGACTGGGCTGGCGTTTCTTTGGGGTGGGCTGTCATTCTTATTAGCCACTTAATTGGCTAAAGGCAGGGGGCAACCCCACTGCCCATCCTTGCGTGCAGGTGACAAGTACTTCCACCCGACATCAGGACCTCTGCACTACTGGTAAAATCCTGGCCTCTGTTACAAGAGTGTAAGTAAAAGATCAAAAGATTGGAATTAGCAACTGACCTGTGGCAATACAGAAGAGGATGTGAAAATTCAGCTCAGGTTGATTTCACTAGTCTCTTCGCAGAGATTGCAGGACTCAGTTCTTGGGCCCTCCTCCACTGCTTGTGCCCCTCCCTTTTGTTATGTGTGGCCTTGTCATGCAAAGCAAAAATAAAGTTCTGCAATGCTGAATTTGTCAAGTGACTCTCAACTGCCCACCTTGCAACAGTATGGTATGTGAATACTTGTAGCAGCTGGAAATTAAGTAATTTTTATGTTCCGCACCTTAACACTCAAAAATATTTGACTGCTGCCCAGGAAATTGGTATACACCTGATGATCCACTGCTTCTGATGATGCTCCACGTGAAAACTGATTAGAGTTAAAGCTTTACAGTTTATGAACAGAATTAAACTCTGTGTAGGGATTCATATGACCACAATTTGTACCATTGATCAGTGCTCTTTCATCCTAGGATTGCTGTTCCATAGGGAAGCTTATCATGAGATTTCCTCTACAAAATGAAACACCAGTATCTTGCTTAATACATCTGGGCTATGCTGATTGACGGATGTTTTAAATGTTTCATCTAGCCGCCTGGATTCATGAGAGAGTTGGTGCTCTTGACTCCGAATAGGCAGTACCATGTTTGACGAAGGTTGGATGCAGGTCATCAATGATGGCACAATTCTGCAACTGGATCTTTGGTGAACCTCAGCCTGAGAGAATGGCCCTTTTTGATCGATCCCATTTAGGGGTGCCTGGTCTGTAAAAATGGTTAAAAGGATAAGAACAATTGCAGACAAGCTGCCTTTGTTGTATATGTACATGGACCGCAGCGTTTCAAGAACGCAGCTCACCTCCACCTTCTCAATGGCAATTAGGGATGGACAATAAATGTTGGCCCAGCCAGCGAAGCCCACATCCCATGAATGAATAAAAAATAAATAAAACTCTGTCACCCCCTGCACATATGCCTCTTAAAAAATATTCAGTTATAGAGATGAGCTGAAAGATCTATCTCTTGTCACCTTTGTTCACCCTTAAGTCAAAAATTCCTATATAACAAGATTATGATTGCGATTAAGAGAGCTGGCTAAGGTTGATGGAGTAAATAGACTAAAAGGTATTTCAGTAAATAAACACTGGGAAACATTTAAAGAAATAATTCAAAAAGTTCAGCAAAGGTACATCCCATTGAAAAGCAAGAAGTCAGTGAGAAAGATCTATCTGCAGCTTACTATGGAGGTTAAGGATAGCATTGGATTAAAAGAAGAGGCTTATAATATTGCAAAGAATAGTAGCAAATCTGAGGATTGGGATTGTTTTAGAAACCAGCAAAAGGCCACCAAGAAGTTGGTAAAAAGGGGAAAAAAATAGAATACGAGAGTAAACAAGCCAGGAATATAAAAACGGATTGTAAGAGGCTTTATAAGTATATAAAAAGGAGAGTAACTAAAGCAAACATTGGTTCCTTAGAAGCAGAAACAGGAGAAATTACCATGGAAAGGGAAGAAAAGGCAGAGACAGAGACTGAACAAAATATTTTGTCTTCAGAGTAGAAGACATAAGTTACATACCAGAAATAGAAGATAACCTGGGGGCTAAAAAGAGTGAGGAAATTAATATCAGCAGAGAAAAAGTATTGGAGAAACTTGAGATAAAAATCTGACAAATCCTCAGGACCTTGATAGCCCACATCCTAAGTTTTTTTAAAAGATAGAGCTGCAGAGATATTGGAGGCACTGGCTATGTTTTTCTAAAATTCCTTAGATTCTGGATCAGTCTCAGCAGATTGGATATTAGCAAATATAACACCCGATATTCAAGAAAGGATGGAGAGAGAAAACAGGGAACTGCAGGCCAGGCATCAGTCATTGGGAAAGTGCTGGAATCTATTACTAAGGAAGTCTTAACAATGCAGTTATAAAAGCATAGTATGGTTAGATGAAGAAAGGGAAATCATGTTTGACAAATTTGTCAGAGTTTTTTGAGGATACAACTAGTAGGGTAGCAAAAGGGGAACCGGTAAATGTAGTTTACTTGGATTTCCAAAAGGCATTTGATAAGGTGCTACACAAAAGGCTAATACACAAGATAAGGGCTCATGAACTTGGGGATGATATATTAGCATGGAGAGAGAACTGGTTAACAGGCAGGAAGCAGAGTGTAGGAATAAATGGGCCATTTTCAAGTTGGCAGACTGTGACTGGTAGAGTTTTTTTATTCATTTGCGAGATGTGAGCTTTGCTGGCTAGGCTGGCATTTATTGCCCATCCCGAATTGCCCTTGAGAAGGTGGCGGTGAGTTGCCGCCTTGGCAGTCCCTTGCAGTCCCTGTGGTTTAGATACACTCCCCCTGATTCCCATTGACTCCAGTTTTGCTAGGGCTCCTTGATGCCGCACTTGATCAAATGCTGCCTTGATGTCGAGGGCAGTCACTCTCACTGCACCTCGGGAGTTCAGTTCTTTTGTCCATGTTTGAGCCAAGGCTGTAATGAGATCAGGAGCTGAGTGGCCCCGGAGGAACCCAACTGAGCATCAGTGAGCAGGTTATTGTTAAGCAATTGACGCTTGATAGCACTGTTGATGACCCCTTCCATTACTTTGCTGATGATAGAGAGTAGACTGACGGGGGGGTAATTAGCCGGTTTGGATTTGTCCTGCTTTTTGTGTACGGGACATATCTGGGAAATTTTTCACATTGCTGGGTAGATGCCAGTGTTGCAGCTGTACTGGAACAGCTTGGCTAGGGGCGCAGCAAGTTCTGGAGCACAAATCTTCAGTACTATTGCCGGAATATTGTCAGGGTCCATAACCTTTGCAGTATCCAGTGCCTTCAGCCATTTCTTGATATCATGTGGAGTGAATTAAAATGGCTGAAGACTGACACCTGTGATGCTGGGGACCTCTGGAGGAGGCCGAGATGGACATTGGCCACTCGGCAATCCTGTCTTAAAATTTTTGCTAATGCTTCAACCTTATCTTTTGCACTGATGTGCTGGGCTCCTCCATCATTGAGGATGGGAATGTTCATGGAACCTCCTCCTCCATTGAGTTGTGTAATTGTCCACCACCATTCACAACTGAATGTGGCAGGACTGCAGAGCCTAGTTCTGATCCATTGGCTGTGGGATCGCTTAGCTCTGTCTTATCACTTGCAGCTTAAGCTGTTTGGCATGCAGGTAGTCCTGAGTTATACCTTCACCAGATTGACACCTCATTTTTAGGTATGCCTGGTGTTGCTCCTGGAATGCCCTCCTGCACTCTTCTTTGAGCCAGGTTTGATCCCCTGTCTTAGTGGTAATGGTTGAGTGGGGCAGATTGTGGTTGAGTGCAACTCTGCTGCTGCTGATGGCCCACAGCAGCTCATGGTTCCCCAGTCTTGAGTTGCTAGATCTGTTCAAAATCTATCCCATTTAGCACGGTGGTAGTGCCTCTCAACACGCTGTAGGGTATCCTCACTGTGAAGACAGGACTGCGTCTCCACAAGGACTGCGTGTTCAGTCCTACTGATACTGTCATGGTTAGATGCATCTGCGGCAGGCAGATTGTTGAGGTTGAGTCAAGTATGTTTTTCCCTCTTGTTGGTTCTCTCACCACCTGCCGCAGACCCAGTCTAGCAGCTATGTCCTTTAAGACTCGGCCAGTTTGGTCTGTGGCGGTGCAACTGAGCCACTCTTGGTGATGGACATTGAAGTCTCCCACCCAAGGTATGTCCTGCGCCCTTTCCACCCTTAGTGCTTCAGTGTTGTTCAACATGGAGGAGCACTGATTCAGCAGCTGAGGGAGAGCAGTACATGGTAATCAGCAGGAGGTTTCCTTATCTGTGTTTGACCTGATGCCATGAGACTTCATGGGGTCCAGAGTCGATGTTGAGGACTCCCAGGGAACTCCCTCCCGACTGTATACCATTGTACCGCCACCCCTGCTGGGTCTGCCCTGCCAGTGGGACAGGACACACCCAGGGATAATGATGGTGGTGGCTGGGACATGATCTGTAAGGTGTGATTCAGTGAGTATAACTATCGGGCTGTGCTTGACTAGTCTGTGGGAAAGCTCTCTCAGTTTGGCGCAAGCCCCCATATGTTAGTAAGGAGGACTTGCATGGTCATCAGGGCTGGGTTTGCCGTTGTCGTTACCGGTGCCTAGTTCGATGCTGGGTGGTCTGTCCAGTTTCATTCCTTTTTATTGGCTTTGCAGCAGTTTGATACAACTGAGTGGCTTGCTAGGCCATCTTAGAGGGTGTTTAAATGTCAACCACATTACTGCGGATCTGGAGCCACATGTGGGCCAGACCAGGTGAGGACGGCAGATTTCCTTCCCTGAACAACATTAGTGAACCAGATTAGGTTTTTTACGACAATCAACAATTGTTTCATTGTCATCATTTAGACTTTTAATTCCAGATTTTTATTGAATTCGAACCAGGTCCCCAGAGCATTACACTGGGTCTCTGGAATACTAGTCCAGATGACAATACCACTAAGCCAATGCCTCCTCTCAAGGATCAGTGCTGGGGCTTCAGCTATTCGCAATTATATTTGTGATTTAGATGAAGAGACAGGGAGTATTGTACCTAAGTTTGCTGATGATACAAAGTTAGGTGGGCATGTAAGCTGTGAGAAGGATACAAAGGGGCTGCAAAGAGATATATAGACAGGTTAAGTGAATGGGCAATAAGGTGACAGATGGTGTATAATGCGGAAAAGTGAGCTATTCACTTTGATAAGAATAGAAAAGCAGAATATTTTTGAAAGGCGTGAAACTTGTAATTTTTGGTATCCAGAGAGACTTGGGTGTGCTCGTGCAAGGAACACAAAAAAGTTGGCTTAAATAAAAGCAAAACACTGCAGATGCTGGAAATCAGAAATAAAAATTAAGTGCTGGGCAAACTCAGCAGGTCTGACAGCATCTGTGGAGAGAGAAACAGAGTTATTGTTTCGGGTCCAATATGACTCTTCGGAACTGAAGGGAGGTAGAAATGTGAGAAAAAGTTAGCCTGCAGGTATGTGAAGCAATTAACAAAGCAAATGACATATTGGCCTTCATGGGCATTGAAGTACAAGAATAAAGAAGACTTGCTACAATTGTATGGAGCTTTAGTGAGACCACACCTGGAATACTGTGTAATTTTGGCCTCCATATTTAAAGAAGAAAATACTCGCGTTGGAGGCAGTACAGTGAAGGTTCATTAATTTGGTCATGGGATGAAAGGGTTGATCTATGATGGGAGGCTGAGTAAATTGGGTCTATATTCTCAGGAGTGTAGAAGAACAAGAAGTAATCTCATTGAAACATTCAAGATTATGAAGGGTCTTGGCGGGGTGGATACTGAAGTGTGTTTTTTTCCCCTGACCGGGGAATCTAGAACAAGGGGATGGAGTTTCAGGATAAGGGGTCAATCATTTAGGATTGAGATGAGAAATTCCTTCACTCAAGATACATGGATGGGAGAGGTCTGGAGGGTTATGGACTAGGTGCCGGTCAATGGGACTGGCGGAATAATATTTCGGCACAGACTAGAAGGGCCGAATGGCCTGTTTTCTGTGCTGTAGTGTTCTATGGTTCTATGGTTCTAAGGGGTTGTGAATCTTTGGAATTCTCTACTCCAGAGGATTGTGGATGCACCATTATTGAATATGTCTAAGGCTAGAATAGACAGATTTTTGGTTCCACAGTAAATCGAGGGATATGGGGAGCAGGCAGGAAAGTGAAGTTGAAACTCAAGGTCAGCCATGATCGTATTGAATGGTGGAGCAGGCTAGAAGAGGAGTTTGGTCTACTCCTGCTCCTATTTCTAATGTTCTTATGACTGGACTTTATTGACCATGTTATATGTGCACTAGTGTGAATTGGGTATTGGGCATTGCAAAGCTTCACTGGCATTTATATATATGAAGCTCTTATATCATTGTATGAGAGCACTTCCTGTCTTCCTATGAAAGGCTTCCTAGAAGTCACATGACCCACAAGTAGAGCATGGAGGTAGTGAAATATATCACTGCCTTACAAAATATGCTTAGCTGACATCAGCAATAGGCCATTAATTAACCAGCATGTGCATTGATTCAATGAGAATCAGCATTCGTCTCACTTCTAGGTGGCTAGCCAAAGCTATTATGTATTCATTAAGTCAATCATTACTCATTATTGAGCAGTCCCCATGTTTTAGTATTCGGAGGGGCTAAATGACCATTATATATTTTTTTAATGACTTGCATTTATATAGCGTCTTTCACAACCTTAGGTTCCCAAAGTGCCTTGCAGCCAATAAAGTATTTTGCCAGTAAAGTATTTTTGAGGTCACTGTAGGCAACGCCATAGCCCATTTGCACACAGCATGGCCACCACAAATAGCACTCTAATATCCATATAAACTGTTTTTGGTGATGTTGACTGAGGAATGTAATGAAACTCGACTTATCTTCAGTTCAGAGGTCGGGAACTCCAGTTTCTGACAAAACACGGGCTCCTGCATATGTGCCAGCTGAAAACTGGCTACACGTGTACAGTGCTACCTTTTCCATGTCTTCAGGCCAAGGACTGGCCCTGTGCAACTGTGCTGAAGAAAACAAATAGAACGGTGCGCGCATGCAGGTCAGATGACTTGGAATGGAGCACCATTGTAGTGAGTGTGTTCCAGGAAGCAGTTCAAGGGAAGGGGACAGGGAGAAGGTCCCAAACCAGGGAGAGGTCTCAACAGGTAGTCGCAGGTAAGGGATGAGGATAGGGGACTGGAATAGGCCCTGTTAAGTGAAATAAAAGAAAGGAGCAGAGAAATAGGCTCCAAGTTAAAGAAAGCTGCAGTGAGCAGACTTGAAGTGAAGCAGGCTTGAGAGAAACCCAGAAGGTCCGAGAAGACAGCCGAAGGTTGGTGGCGCCGTGTTGCGGGCTATTGGAGTGAAGGTGTTCTATTTGGTATGGCGAAGGTCTGAAATTTTGCTTGGAAGATGACCCTTGAGTGCACTTAGAAATCCAGGGGAAAGGAATCTTGGAAGGCGAGATTGAAACCCTGCAAGGTGGGCCATTGTTGAAAGCGCCAGAGTGGGAGCAACTTTTGAAAAGAATTCCAAGGCGAGATCTTCAGATGTGGAGATTGGAAACCCTCGTGAGAAAGACAAAGTTTCAGTTGGATTGATTAGCTCACAATGTGACAAATGCCTGGCTGGGTTGTTGAAAAATCCATGGAATCTGCTTTGGTCGCATCTGTCATAGAGTGCTCAGTGTGTGTCAGAGTGAAGACTGAGATTTTTCAGCTCTCTGAGTAGAAACCCTATAAGGCTATTGGGACAGTAGTTAAATGAATAATCAGTTATAGAACTCGGTAAAATGATCAGTTTAACGGAGGTGCTACTGGATGACTGCATTTATTAAAGAGCTTCTTTGTTTGCTCTGCGATTGGAGAAACAGTGGGTTTAGACTACACTTTTTGGGTGTCTTGAGGAGAGACACGAGTTGAGTGAGAAGCATCAAGTAAATGCTTAGGAATTCACTGGACGTGAATTCACAGTTTGCAACAGTGCCAGTCTCAAATGAGAGATCCTCTGTGTCAAGTGAGTGGTCACTCCTAGTTCATTTTTCTTGTTTTAATAAATGTTTTATTCTTTGTGTTAAAAGTTCATCAGCAGACTCTTGTGAATTTGTTCAGTAACTCTGCTTCATGGTTTCTAAAAATAGAAGTTAGGGTCTATCAAGCCAGGTCTCATTCTAAGACCTGACTTGTCCAGCATTAACATCAGCTGGAATCAATACAGCAGTCAATATTGGCCACAACTCTGGGGATAACTTCCTTGCTCTTCTTCAAAATCTGGGCAGCCTTCCATCTCGAGAGATGATGGTTTGTGCTGTTGTGGAAAATTTGAGAGTTGGCATCTTTTTTCTTTACATTTATTTGTTTTGTTGGTTTGACCGGTGCAGTGGATTCAGTCCACTTGTTGAGTTGAGGCTCTAAACTGCAATCACCCATTGAAGCAGATGGATCATGGCTGCTCAGCATCTTACCAGTCAGGGCTGCCTGACTTGAGGTGGTTGAGGCTGACCAGTGGCACAAGATGATCTCTCCAACTGTTGGAAACAGCCTATAGCACCCGTTCTCTGTGCTAATCAAGTTGGGTTCGTCACTCATAACTCATATCTCCTATACAAAAACAGAAACAGAGTTACCTGGAAAAACTCAGCAAGTCTGGCAGCATTGGCGGAGAAGAAATTCTGCAGTTCTGCCGAAGGGCCATGAAGGCTCGAAACGTTAACTGATTTCTTCTCCGCCGATGCTGCCAGACTTGCTGAGTTTTTCCAGGTAACTCTGTTTCTGTTTTTGTTTTGGATTTCCAGCATCCGCAGTAGCTTTTAGCTTTTTGTTTTTATCATATCTCCTATGTTGTGTTAATACTCTGTATGAAATTAGAGTGTCCTGTCCAGGATGCAAGTCTGGGCAAAATTTCTGGAGACCATGACCCAACCATCACAACCTCTCCAGTTGATCCAAAGAAATGCAAAGTGCTACATTTGGCACTGGCTTGGTTGCAGGAGTTGCCGAAAAGATGACATATTCTGTCTTTCCTTGGGCTCCACTATAGATGTTTTATCAGGGTTTACTCCCATAGGCTTTAACTCTACCGAGGCATCCAGAAGGCAGTGAAGCTATTTGCCTTAGCTGGGAGTTTGGATGATGAGTGCTAGGGCGTATGCACGTTGCCAGTGGGCCTGCATACTGTGTCTCTGGGAGCTAAACCTTCTCTGAAGCTTTAGTCTGCAGCCCCAAGGGACCTAGCGTCCATGTTGCTACGAGGAGGCATAGCAGAGGACTTGCCAATGGAGGGGCTGTGTACTTGACTGGGAGGGACTTACAGATTTGCCTCTCTGTTTCATACTGCTGCTAGCCCATGGTGTAGGCTGAAATGTGAAGCAAACTAGCACACAAAAAGTGGGAAGCATGCTAACTCTATTCAGCCACACACTAGATGCACCACATTGACTTGTGGACATACCATCGCTAATGGTTTCTTCAAAATAGTCTCATGAAATCTTTTGAGAGGCCTTGCATCTTTTGAGAGACATCTCGCCTAAAAGTCGGCAACCCTACAACACTCCCTCAGCACAACGCTAGTGTCTCGGCTTTGGTTTCTGTGCTTAACTCTCTGGAGTTATGCACAGCTTGTGTACAAGCTGGTGTTCCGCATGGGGGAATGCAGCGGCTACCTTGGATCTGCTGCAAGCCTGAGTTACCAGTAATACAATGACCTGGTATCTGGTAAATCCCAGAGCATTATGCACCTGCCATCAGATTATCAATTCCTGTAAACTATGAACAACAAAAGTAATCTGAGAGAGTGATGTCAGACATTAATCTTATCTCTGGGTTCAGATCATAGTTAGAAATTTTTTTTAAAAATTCTTTCATGGGATGTGGATGTTGCTGGCAAGGCCAGCGTTTGTTGCCCATCCCTAATTGCCCTTGAACTGCGCGCGTGTGTTAAGTCATTGGGAAGTTAAGAGTCAACCATATTGCTGTGGATCTGGAATCACATGTGGACCAGACCAGGCAAGGATGGCAGATTTCTTTCTCTGAAAGACGTTAGTGAGCCAGATGGGTTTTTATGACAATCAATGGTCAGCATGATTGAGGCCATCTTTATATTGCAGATTTATTATCTGAATTCAAATTCCACCAGCACCCATGGTGGGATTTGGATCCATCCCACCCCCTAGACCATTAGCTTGGGTCTCTAGATTATTAGTCCAGCAATATTACCACTATGTCGCTGTCACTCCTTAAGCTTCATGGAACTGCTCTGAATCCCGAGATGAAATTGCTGTCTTATTATCACTGTCTATTTTTTGGCACTGTTAAGCTCCACTGTGCGCGGGGGTTCGGTTCCCATGAAATCTCGTGAAGGGTGAAATTGCGAAAGGCGACCATGTGCAGAGACAGCATGGGCTCAGTGCGTGCTTTCTATGTGGAAAAGCTGAGAAGTTTAACATTTTAAATTGCAGGGTGAGCCAAGTTTTGGGGCCGCAAACCGTGTTTGGGTGTGCAAACACATTTGCACGGGTAAATGAATTGGCAAGAGAGGGGGTCGCGAACAGCAGGGGTTGACTGTATTTTCTATTTCTGCTGTGCCCGTTAAGAGAGTTTCAGTGAAAAGAAGCAAAAAGAGGAAATTTACAGATCCAGTAAGGAGAAGTGACGGGTTAATATTTCAGGCCTATATCTTTGTCAGAGCTGGTGAAGTGTTGTGATGAAGCACACGCACCTAAAACATGAACCTGTCTTTACTCTTTACAGTTGTTCACTGACCTGCTTCGTATTTTTAGCATTTTATGGTCGTGTTTTTTTTTGATTTCCAGCATTTACAATTTCTCTTGTCAGCGGGGGGGCGTGTTGCTTCCTTCCACACAAAAGGAGTGCTAACCAATTTGGTTGATATTATGAACACTTTCCCACTTTGCATGTGGATTTGCTGCCTTACAGCAAACTGTAAGATGCTCATACAGCATCTGTGTAGAGAGAAACAGAGTCATTGTGCTGAATATTTTGCAGGAAATTTAAGTACCATTGTCGGTGCTGAAAGTGGGAGCTGCCTGCTCCGGTGGGATGCTGGGGCAGCATGTTGCCAGCAGCAGGCAATTAACAGGCCGCTGGGTTGGCTGTGGTGCACTGGCATTGCCATAGCCATGGGGGTGGCAATTGCACCGGGACTCTCCCTGGGCCATGGAACAACTGCCAATGAGGGGCCCCCCTCGGATCCCACTCCCCACATGGTGGCAGGCCTTCCTAATGCAGGCAGAATGCTCACGGGGCCTGTAAGTGACCCTGAATTGGGTAATTAACTGCCACAATTGAGCAGCCACAGCACCAAGGTTCTCACCCCGGCATCGTGCAATAGGAAGGGTGGTGAGAAGACGCCGGGCTCCCCTCCCGATGCCTCCTTCCACCACATAGCCATCTCGCCTCTGCCCTGAAAATACAGCCCAATGCTTGAGATTGATGACCTTTCACCAGAACTGGGAAAAGTTGGAAATGTATTAGGCTTTAAGCAAGGGAAAGGGGTAGGATGGGAAAATAGCAAAAGGGAAGGTCTGTTAAAGGTTGGAAGACAGAAGAGATTAAATGACAAAGTTGATGACGGTGTGGGGCCAAAGAGAATGATAATGCAATAAGTAAAGAAACAAAGGGTGTGTCCGGAGAAAGTGTAAATGGTGGAATAATGAACAGCTGTCATACGAAAGCAAAAAAAAAATAGACAAACAGTAAAAACAAAACAAAGAAAAAGGAAATTATTTGGTGGTGGCTTTTTGCTGGAGGTGACCAAAATCACTGCTCCTTTGAATACAGAGGCTTGTGAGGTGGAAGGTGAGGACATGGGGAACCCTATTGTAGGTATAACCTTTCCTACTGCCTATTAGGGGTCATGTGATTGTTCTGACAAATGAGCATTGGCATGGGTAATCAGGGGGGGGGAGGGGGGTGGCTTTCTAGTTGTGGACCTGACTCAAGCATGTTGCTTCTATAAGAGCTCTGTAATAAAGTTACCTGTTTCAAGTAAGAAACCTCACCGGCACATCAAATTCATTACAAATGGCGATGAGGGTAAAATAGCTCTGATGCTGCACCTCACCTTGTGAATGTGAGTACATCAGTTCTTAAGAAAGAAAGAAAAGTATACTCACCAGTCATGCCACTCTTCAGCAGAATTGACCCTTACGACATGCCCATGGAAGACTGGAGCCAGTACATAGACCGCCTTGGTTTTAATTTTGTGGCGAATGAAATAACTGCAGAGGAGAAGCAGAAAGCAATTCTTTTGAGTGTCCGCAGTCTGATGGCCCCAGACGCGCCCAATTCTAAGTCTTTTAATGAATTGGTAGACATCGTGAAGACGCATTTTCAGCTGAAGTCATCGGTAATAATGCAGAGATTTAAGTTTAACTCCAGAGTGAGGGCCCTGGGAGAGTCCATTGCAACTTATATAGCGAAGTTGACTGAGCACTGCGATTTCAGAAACATACACAATGATATGTTGCGGGAACGGTTAGTTTGTGATATTCACGCTGACGTCATTCAGCACCGTTTACTCGCAGAAGTTAACATTGATTTGAAGCGGGCCATGGAAATAGAGCTAGTTATGGAATGTGCTGAGAGGGACTCACAGGCTTTACAGAGGGTGCAACATGGCGCCGTTCTTCAGTTGAGGTGGAACCTACTGCCAGGTGTGGCGCTAAAACCAGAGATGATAGCGAAGCAGGAGTTAGTCTTTGCTGCTCGAAAAAGGAAAATACCTCATTTCAGCAGTGACTCTGAAGTTAATCTGTTACAGATTCGGGGGTAACCATGTATTGGAAACCTGCAGATTCAAGGAGGCAGAATGCCACTACTGCCACAAAAAAGGGCACGTAATAAAGCAATGCAGGGCGAAATCGAGACAGCCAATCAGACGACAGACCAAGATGATTGAAGTGCATAATATAACAGAGCGTGAAACTGCTGACACTGATATCCTATTCCCTGTACAATGTCAAAGCAGTAAAAACTGAACCAATAACCATCACCATTCAAGTGAATGGGAAGCCTCAACAACAGTGGTGGGAGAATGCGTATTTAAATACCTAAATGAGGGCACCCAGCCACTGAATCTAGAGCAAACCATGGCTCAATTGAAAACATACACTGGAGAGTCAATATAGGTAAAGGGTATCGTCACAGTATGGGATGTGGGCATCACTGGCTGCGCCAGCATTTATTACCCATCCCTAGTTGCCCCTGGAGAAGGTGGTGGTAAGCTGCCTTCTTGAATCGCTGTGGTAGCAGTTTGATACAACTGAGTGGCTTGCTAGGCCATTTCAGCAGGTATTTAAGAATCAACCACATTGCTGTGGGTCTAGAATCACATGTCGGCCAGACCAGGTAAGGATGGCAGATTTGCTTTCCTAAAGGATATTAGTGGACCAGATGGATTTTTACAACAATGACAATGGTTTCACAGTCATCATCAGACTTTTAATTTTATTGAATTCAAATTCCACCATCTGCTGTGGTGGGATTCATACCTGGATCCCCAGAGCATTACCCTGGGTCTCTAGATTATTAGCCCATTGACAATACTGCTACTACCTCCCCAACCTGTGTCCTATAAGCAACAGACAGCCCAGCTTCCAGTGATCATGTTGACTGGTAAGGACCTAGCCTTCTGGGCTGCGACTGGTTACAAAAAAATTAAGTTCAACTGGTCTGAAATATTTCAAGTGAGAACAGGAGGAATTCCTGAGCTGTTAAGGAAATACAACAGAGTATTTTGTGACGAATTGGGAAAGATAAAAGGCTTATAAACAAAGATCTATGTAGATTCGGAAGCGACACCCCGGTTCTTTAAAGCCAGACCTGTGCCTTATTCCCTAAAGGAGAAGGTGGATGTAGAGTTATGCCACTCAGAGAAAGTAGGAATCACCCAGCCAGTCCAATTATCGGAATGGGCAGCACACACAGTCCCAGTGGTGAAACTAGGTCAAACTATTCGTGTTTGTGGGGACTACAAATTAACCGTGAACAAGACAGCTAAACTAGATAAATATCCTATCCTGAGGATTGAAGATTTGTACACAAAACTAGCTGGAGGCAAATCCTACACCAAACTGGACATGAGCCATGCATACCAACAGCTAGAGCTGGGCAGCATGCCTAGAGAGTATGTAACCATCAACACACACAAGGCCATGTTCCAATATACACACCTACCCTTTGGTGTATCATCTGTCTGTGCAATCTTCCAAAGAACCATGGAAAGTCTACTACAAGGATTTCCCCAAGTTGCAATGTATCTGGATGACATTCTGATCGCAGGGTCAACGGGATGCCGAACATTTGGCCAACCTAGAAGAGGTTTTAAGAAGGTTTTTGATGCTGGTGCACGATTAAAGAAAGAGAAATGTACATTCCAAGTACCAGAAGTCATTTACCTGAGTCACTGAGTGGATGCCATGGGGTTGCATCGAATGGAAGAGAAAATTAGGGCAAATTGTCACTGAACTCGAGTCTTTTTTGGGCATGATTAATTATTATGGTCGCTTCTTGCCAAACTTGTCAACAGTGCTAGCACTGTTGCACTTGCTGTTGAAAAAGAATCATCATTGGTCATGGATTTCGCAACAATAAGAAGCCTTTGTAAAAGTTAAGAAGCTATTACATTCATCACGTCTACTGGTACATTATGACCCATCAAAAGAATTAATATTAACCTGTGATGCATCTCATTGTGGTGTGGGAGCTGTGTTATCACACAGGATGGAAGTTGCCCATTTCAGCTCCACTGCCTATGTACAAGGTCGAGTCTGGTGTTTCCAAAATTTGAGGGGAAGGTAGAGAAGAATCAGTGGAATCAAAAATTGAATCATGATATTCATAGCAAAGCTCGAAGCTTTTCTATAGGAGATACAGTTTTTGTGTGGAATTTTGGAAATGGACCTAGTTGGGTTCCTGGTATAATTGTCTCAGAAACTGGACCCTTGTCATTCCAAGTGGAAATGGAAGACCAGATTGTTTGAAAACGTGGATCATCTAAGGAGTAGAGAGACATTCTGACAACCAGCTATTCCACTGGTAAATAATGTCAAACCTTTAATCCCCTAGGTGACAGATTGATCTGGAATAGAGATACCAGATGTCTCTGTTGAATTGCCTAACCCTAAACTGCCACTTTCTAAGGATATACCCGATATTACAGTTCCTGATCACGTCGACCCAGTGGGAGAATCTCAAGTGGTAGAACTATGCCGCTCTAACCAAATTAGAAAACCACTAGAGAGACTTGATCTTTAATCACATCACAGAATCACAGTGCAGAAGAGGCCCTTTGGCCCATCGAGTCTGCACCAACATGTGAGAAACACCTGACCTACCTACCTAATCCCATTTACCAGCACTTGGCCCATAGCCTTGAATGTTATGACGTGCCAAGTGCTCATCCAAGTACTTTTTAAAGGATGTGAGGCAACCCGCCTCCACCACCCTCCCAGGCAGTGCATTCCATACTGTCACCACCCTCTGGGTAAAAAGGTTTTTCCTCACATCCCCCCTAAACCTCCTGCCCCTCACCTTGAACTTATGCTCCCTTGTGACTGACCCTTCAACCAAGGGGAACAGCTGCTCCCTATCCACCCTGTCCATGCTCCTCATAATCTTGTACACCTCGATCAGGTCGCCCCTCAGTCTTCTCTGCTCCAACGAAAACAACCCAAGTCTATCCAACCTCTCTTCATAACTTAAATGTTTCATCCCAGGCAACATCCTGGTGAATCTCCTCTGCACCCCCTCCATTGCAATCACACCCTTCCTATAATGTGGCGACCAGAACTGCACACAGTACTCCAGCTGTGGCCTCACTAAGGTTCTATACAACTCCAACATGACCTCCCTACCTTTGTAATCTAATGTAACATAATGTATATGTTGTGGGTTAAAATCTTCTTTATAAATAGGAAATGTAAAAAAACTAAAGGGGGAGGAAATGTAGTGATTGTAGGCCTAACCTTTCCTACTACCAATTAGGCATCACATGATTGTTCTGACAAAAGAGCCCTAAGCGCGGGTAATCGGGGGCAGGGGGGTGGGTGCGCAGTGGAGCTTTCTAGTTGTGGACCTGGTTCAAACATATAGTTTCTAAAAAAGCTCTGTAATAAAGTTATCTATTTCAAGTAAGAAACCTGTCTGGTACATAAAGTTCATTACACCTATCATGGCTCTTGAAGGAAAGGGAGAGGTCAAACAGTAGGGTGGGAAATGTGGCGGACATGGTGGAAGGCCCTGCCGACCGAGGTTGAGGAGGAAGGAATGTCTATCAGAAACGTGAAAGAATATGGAAGGTTATATCATCAGAACAGATGCAACGGAGATGAAGAAATAGGGAGAATACAATAGAGTCCTTGCAGGGAGCAGGATGTGAGGAAGTGTAGCTGAGATAGCTGTAGGTGTCATTGGGCTTATAGTGAATATTGTTCGATAGCCTATCCCCCCCTTGTGGAAACAGAGAAGTCGAGGAAGGGAAATTAAGTGCCAGAATGGAAATTGGAATCAAATTTGATGAAGTTTTCCTCTTCAAGGTAAGAGCAAGAAATGGCACAGACTGGATCTGTCTTACTGTAGCATATTTTAAATCTGTTGGAGATCTTATATAGTAAACCCATTAAAGGTAGTGAGAGCTTGCATTGCTTTTCTCTTTAATGCTTCTTTGGATATTGAGCTCACCTTGCTTTCCCCTTTCCCACTCATGCCAGCCACCTCTTTGATCGCCCATCTGCTGAGAAGGCTACAGACATGTTGGAGGTTTAATGCACTTGAGAATAAAGCATTCAAAGTGAAAAAACACAACTTTTTTACATCCTTGTTTTGTCTGTGTGTTAATGTTTTTTGAGGCCCACTAGTATTCACTCTCATTTTGAGTTTACGTGCATCCCTTTTTCATTCTGTCTGCACTTAAACTGATAAAACTTCGACCCATCTGTAATTGTCAACATTATTGGAAATGCACCAGGGGCAAGCAGGGAATGTTGCAAAAATCATTTCTTGCAAGAACATGTAGCTCACCATTAAAGTAGAGAGCACTGCATTTCACTTGATGTTCATTGATTAATTTGGTTTGAACTTGCCCCCTGCCGAAGGCCCTGTAGTAATTGAGGTAACCAGGAGAAATTGTTCAGTGAAAACGAAGATTGTAAGCTATGTCACAGTTGCCTCCCTATTTTGTTTCCATAATTTCATATTATCTCCCAGTACTTGTCTGTCTCCCATTCTGTTAATTGAAGGTGCCATTGACGGAGAGGCAAACAGCAAAAAGGAGCAGTCAGGCTAATTCTGGGACTTGGCGTTCTATGTCAAAATGTTTTTCCCTTTGTAGCGGGGGTGAAATTACATTGTCCTTATTTCGTACAATCTAAATAAACCTTGGCAAGTGTGCACTATTAAGACACTGGGTGAGATTTTAATTCATTCAAAACTCATCCACTAACCAAGATCCCCCATTGGTCCCACTGATTTTTATATAATAAAAAGTTGATAGTAGGAATGAATGAAAACTGGCCAATTGCAAAGCGCCAACAATAATGCTCATTTACACTCATCAACAGCAACATTTTGCATTTATATAGCATCTTTAATGTAATAAAATGTCCCAAGGCATGTAACAAGGATCAACAATGAATATTATAATCATCCAGTTATTTTGTACACAAAACTCGAATTGAATAATAAAACAAGTTTCGCAGGGGCCTGCAGGTCCCAAGCGAAGACATATTTGAAAGATATAGGATAAATATTTAAAAGAAGGGCAATGCTTATATCAATCAGAATCAAGCTGCCTGGTTTAAATTTCAAACAATACTTGGCAGTTGACTGTCAGTCACCATTAACTGGTGCATTGTCCATAGCAACGGCTCTACGAATCAGAGTCCACTTACCAATGAATCAGCACTCTCTTCTCATACATATAAAGCTGTTGCTTCCCCTGACATTGGTATTCTTGCGATTGTCCTGATGAGTGCAAGATGAAAAGCTTCGACAAAGTGTCTTTTTTCAGGAATGCTAAAGATATGACTATTTTTACTTTGAGTGATGGTCTACAGCTTGCACTGCTCATTAAAAAGGTGGTAGTACATCACAGATTAGATTGACTATTATGAGGATCTGGGGAAGATTCATTCCTTCAGAAGAAGCAACAAGATAAAAGAAGGGTGGGTATTGGCCTGCCTTCATGTGGAGATGAAGCACCTAAGTGGCGAATGACATATATGAGACCTGTGGAACTTTCCATTAGCTGTTTGGGCAGCTTTTTACCAGCCCACAGGTTAAGAAGGAAGCAAAGAAAAAGAAAGGTAATTATTTCCATTTTGGGGACAGGAAAGAAGGAATGAATGAAAAATCTGTGGTGAAAGAATTTAATCCGAGGAAGAGAGAGAAAAATCTAATAACAAAAGGTAAATATGAAATGGATTAAGAAAACTTTAGGTTATTAAAAAATTGTAAATGAAGAAATACCCAAGAGGTTAAGAAACACAAAACAAGAGAACAGCAGGGAATCGGGGTAATTATTAAAAAATAAAATAATCCTTGTACACAAGTAGAGACCATTACAAATGGCCCCTTACGTTATTGTTAAACAGTCACATGATTTTAATACACCAATCACTTTGAAATGAAAGGACTAAGTTTACATCTTTTAAGAAAACACTTAATTTTTTTTTTAGTGATAAATCTCCCCTATCCTGTCACCCTACTGTTAAAAGCTTGATTCATGTATTGCAGTGGGTTCAGAGAAGAGCAACAAAAATGATTCATGGCCTGGAAGCTTTTTATTTCTGGGAAGATAAGTTGCAGAACAGAACAGCTCTCTCCTGGGAAAAGGAAGCTCGAGAAACGAGATTGTCCTGGCCCTTCAAATGATGAGCAACATGGATAAGGCTGATGCAAGGAGCTTACTTAACTTCAAACTGCGGTCGTAACACAAGAAGTCACAGGTGCAATATTATCAAGCCCCCCCCACAGGACTGAAAAATTAAAAGAAATAAAAAGAAAAACTGAATGTTGGGACTCTGAAATAAGAAGATTCGCAGCAGGTACCTAAATGGACAAGAGGCCTCACCCATCAGGAACGCACCCTGATAAATTACAGGGGCACAGCCCTTGATTTTCTGCCCAAATGGACCTGAAGTCGGAGGCTGATCTTCCAATATGGCACCTTGGCTTGTGGGTGCACACTACTACTGCCACTGTGCGTCGGTGGTGGAGGGTGTGTATGTTTGTGGATGGCGGGCTGCTTTGTCCTCAATTATGTCTAGCTTCTCGGGTGCTGTTGGAGCTGTACTCATCTAGGCAAGTGAAGAGTATTCCATCACACTCCTGAATTGTGCATTGTAGATGGTGGACAAGCTTTGGGGAATCAGGTGGTGAGTTACTTGCTGCAGGATTCCTAGTCTCTGACCCCTTATAGCAGCAGTATTTATAAGGCTAGTCCAGTTCAATTTCTGCTCAGTGATAACCCCCAGGATTTTGATAGTGGGGAATTCAGTGAATGTCGAGGGGTGATGGTTAGATTCTCTCTTGTTGGATATGATCATTGCCTGGCACTTGTGTGGAATGAATGTTACTTGTCCCTTGTCAGCCCAAGCCTAGATAATGTCCAGGTCTTGCTGCATTTGGATATGGACTGCTTCAGTGTGTGGTGAGTCACGAATGGTACTGAGCATTGTGCAATCATCAGCGAACATCCCCACTTCTGACCTTATGATGAAGGGAAGGTCATTAGAGAAGCAGCTGAGTATGGTTGGTCCTCGGACACTATCCTGAGGAACTCCTGCAGTGATGTCCTGGAACTGAGATGATTAACTTCCAACAACCACAACCATTTTCCTTTGTGCGAGGTATGACTCCAAACAGTGGACAGTTTTCCTCTGATTCCCATTGACTGCAGTTTTGCTACAGCTCTTGATGCTACATTTGGTCAAATGCGGCTTTGATGTCAAGGGCAGTCACTCTCTCCTCACCTTAGGAATTCAGCTCCTTCACCCATATTTGAACCAAGGCTATAATGAGGTCTGAAACTGAGTGATCCTGGCGGAACCCAAATTGAGCATCAGTGAGCAGGTTACGGCTAAGCAACTGTGACTTTGTGGCACTGTTGATGGCCCGCTCCATCACATTACTGATGATTGAAATGTTAATGTAGGAAAATCTCAAGCCATTCACAGAAATGTAATCAGTAAAAAAAAGAAATCCGACACTGAGCCAAATAAAAGAATGACTAGTAGTACTAAAAGTTTATTCAAAGATCTAGATGTTAAGAAATGGCTTAAAGGAGGAGAAGCAGAGAGACATAAGGAAAGAATCCCATAGCTTCAGCCTAGATGGCTGAAAGACCAACTGCCAATGCGGATGGCACAGTGAATGAGGATGCTTACATGGCTAAATTAAGAGGTACTCAGAATTCTTGGAGGGATGTAGGATTGGCGGAGGTTAAAAAAGTGGAGAGGATTGAGGCCATGGAGGAATTTGAATACGGGGATAAGAGAATTTTACATTTGAGGCATTGGTGAATTGAGAGTTGATGTAGCTCAGTGAGCACATGGGTGATGGGTGAGCTAGATGGTGCAGGTTAGGACATGGGCAGAACAGTAATGTTTCAGCTGTGGTCACTCAGCTTGAATATAGTCCATAAGGGCAGCTACTGGAGGGGGAAGTGGGTGGAGATCATGTATCCCCACATTTTTATCATGAATTATGCTGAAACCTTCACTCTAAATCCTGAAAGTGCCCTTGATGTTTTTGTTTTCAAACCTTCCTACTTAGTTGTTCTTCTGGCTTGGCTTTTCCACTACACACCATACCACAATGGAAGAAGATTGATATAAATTGCTGCTGCACATTATGTAAAGTATCTTGTATCTCAGTCAATGGAATGGCAGTATGTGAATGGGCAGGATTTTGTATTTTCTATAGGGTAATTGAATTGGAAAAAGTCTGGGGAAAAGCAGATGGTGTTTGGATGGGGGAAGGAGGTGCCAGTGGAACAACTTGTCATGCAGGAAGGTAGTGGACCCTTTAGAAAGTAGAGAGGGGTGAGGGAATTTGTGCTTAAGAGTTGGGAGCATGCTGTAGGTGTTGAAAGTAATGGAAGGTGATCTAAATAGTCGTTTGGTAGTACAGAACTTGAGTATTGCTGGAAAAAGAGACATGTCGAAGCTTTTCGCCTTGCACTCATCAGGACACTCGCAAGAATACCAATATGGGGGAAGACAACAATTTATACTGTATGTGAAGAGAGTGCTGATTGGTTGGCAAGTGGACTCTGGTGGAGAAGTTACAATGGACAATGCACCAATGATGGTGACTGACAGTCCTGCTGGACTTGGAACCCACCAGCGGGAAGCAGGAAGAAGGTAGGATGTCATCTGGATCCTGACTCAACAATTTCTGTGGATTTAGCACCCCTCACCTATCGGAACCTACCTCCACTTGGCTGGGAGAATTCTGCCAATAGACTCTGCTTCAATCACTAACTCTAACAGTGCAGTTCATAGACACTGAATCCTAAGTTTAAAGAGGACTTGTTCTTGCTTAATACCTTTAATATTCAGCCCTAAATTTTCTTACATTTCAGCTGCATCTATGTTCACCCCCCCACCTCCAGAACAAGGGTGAAAAAAAAACAAATTTTCTGGTGCTGTCTCCCATGCCCCAAATGTACCTTAAATACATGACATGGCACATGTCAATGAGAGGATCTAATGCTTATTTAGGGCCTTCTTCAGGAAATTTGTCAACACCCGAATAGAGTAAATGCTGGCAATGTTTAGCTCAATTTTTCATTTTATTATGTGGCCAATCAGCAATTTGGTTAAGGGAACAAAAAAGTAAGGTGCATTTTGTAAATTAAGTTAAAATGAAGCCAAAATTAGCATCTGTGTCTCTCCCGGCTCTATAACAACATGGCAAACAGCTGCTGTCCTGCTTTGACTACCCTCCTGTTCATACTTCCACTCCAAGACCCAACTGAATGTAGCTTGGCTGTAGCTACAGTCTTTACAGAATGAATGAGGGCCTCTAATGCCCCCTGGACCTCCGTTTGACATCTGCAGCTCAATGGGATGATACAGATGAAACCCAAAGCCAAGCTTGGGGTGAACCCAGACCGCTAAGCTTCAGGCATGCACTCCGAAGTGTGTGCACCTATGTCAAGCCTGAAAATATACACAAACTAATTTCTATCTGTTCTCTTTGTATCATCTCTGTCCTATCTTTTCATAAATTTTGAGCTTTACTTATCAAATCACCCTTTAATTACCTTGATTTTTCCAAGTCTTTCTCATTTGAATTTTCTGATACTAGGTATTGCCTAAGTTAAATCTGCACTGTACCCTCCCTAATGCCTCAACATCCTTTCTCTAGTGCAAAGCTGAAAAACTGAACAATATGAATTTTTACATTCTACCTATTGCTATAAATAATGTTTTATTAGTTTTCATATCTACTTTAGGTGCTACTTTAAATGTTAAGTGAACTAAAACTTCCAAATCCAAAGTACAATGTAACAGAAAACAGAGGCACTAGTACAGATTCCTGGACAACACCACTGGTCACATTCTGCAAATTGGAGTATACAACCCATTATCCCTATGCTGTGTCTCCTTAAGCGTTCCCATGTCTGTCGAATAACATTGACATACACATGAAGAATGTGCTCATTTTTGTTTAAGTAGTTCGAAGAGGAAGAGCATCTTTTGGTTGGTTGAATGTACCAAGACAGGCCCTTTGGTGCATATGTGTCACAGTCACTTGCAACTTTGTTCAGCCTGTAAATGGGCTCGTGAATGTCAACCCATCATTGCAAATATTAGCTGATGGTGCACCAGCTGGTGGCGAATGCAGCTTGGTCACAGATTAATTGAGGATGTTTCCATGGCCATTTCAAATGTCTCCCAGTTTTGTGGAATTGATAATGATAGCCATGAAGCCTCTCGGTAGCAGATCCACTCATAGGGATATGATCAAGCTATATTAGCTGTAATGCTCAGTAATTGTCCTTCTGGAGAACACCACTTGCAGCACCTATGGTTGTGTGCAACTGTGACCAATAGAGAGAGCGGGTGCCTCATTTGACTATAATTATTATGGATGAGAGGTTTGTTTAATTAAAATTTAGTACAGAGTGCAGCTTATATCCTTAACTAAAGACACATATGCGCACTGGCACCATGTAATTAATTTGCTTTATGAATGTCACACCGTTATTTTAAGTCCATTTATAGTATGCAGACTTTTTTGAACTTGCAGCTGCAGATGACTAAGAATATAATTAATATGATGATACAATCAACTAACCAAGCAGTCCCATAATAACATTTCAGTACTAATTTCACATGACTGGACTTGCACAAGTCAACCTGCTTTAATTATCAGCAATCAAGTTGGATTTAGGCTTTGGTAAAGAAGGCTGCAACAGCCCTTTCTTTGTTATTCTTACCAGCAAATTAGATGTAGTGTAGTGCCTGCATGCAGCAGCAACAGAGGATTCATCTGTTGATCTGATTCAAACAGAACAGCTAAAGAGCTGGGAAAAATTAAGAAAAATTCCAAGCTTCACTTTTTAAGGGCTTTGATAAAGGTTGCAGATAAGCTGTGATTTTCATTTCTGTGCCTGAGAGCCCATGATTCATTCTCCTTAGGTCTTCCCACCCACTTCCGTGTTAATGGACAGGAGCTTCATGAGCTGGAGATTGCATTGAACAGCGAGTTTCGTCAAGGGAACAATTTTGAAATGTTATCGTGTTGTCTCCAGAGCATGGGTGTAGCTGCCTGTCCGTCAGTAGGTCTGCCAGTAGCAGAAACAGGAGAAAGAGCATGAAAGAACATTTGTAGAACTCTGAGAGCATAGGACGTTCACTGCCCTAGGCCCACTATAGTAACCAGGACAGAGGAGCAGTGTGTACAGAATTTCAGGCTGACTAAGGCTCATTTAATATTCCCTTGCTGGTTATGAAATCCTTACATGGCCTCACCTCAACCCTGCACCTCCACTCAAAACCCCTTACCCTACTTTTAACCACTTGTATGCCTGCCTTCACCTCCATCCCACTGGCGGTCGTGCCTTCAGCTACACACTGGAGTTTCCCTCCTTGATCGCGTTGGTCAAATCTGTTGTGATGGTGTCGGCTCGGACACGGCTGTGGAGCCGGCCTGAGTCGACTGGCTGGTGGTGGAAGAGCCCCATGCACGGGGCGGGGTGGGGGTGCGATCAGCTGAGGCTTGGGCAGAGGCGACAGCGGTGACTGCACGTACCAGTCCTGTCCCGGGGCTCAATGGCACTTGCTGGGATTGGGCGATCCTGTGTCTTGGTTGTGGGCGGCAAAGCAGGCCCATGTGGTCAAAGCCGGCGCGAAAACAGGCGACAGTGACCGCATCCTGCTGGAGGAAGAAGCATGGCGCAGGCGGAAGAAGGAAATAAAGGCTGGATCCAGGAGCTGACAACAGAAAAATATAAGGGTGTTCCAACTGTTTCTGTTACTTAAATTAACTGACCCAAACTAGCCATACAGTGCACAGAGTTAACACTGAGGGTTTGCATAAAAGTGTTTCTTGGGGATCCACCCACCCTGAGCAGAGTGGAGGAGGTTCTGCAGACGTGTGCCATTTTGGTGAAGACTCCCATTGAGCAGGAGCTGCTGTTGGATGAGGAACGGTGACTAAATCCTCAAAGAAAAGAAGTTGAAACTCTGCCTTTGGACGTTCAGGCCTTTGAAGGATGTTGTGGTTGAAATTGGTGCCATATATGCTGGGTGGACTGTCTAGCTAACCCGAGAGATCTATCTTTGTTGTATCCACTCTTTAAGGTGTAAGTGATATATGTTGACCACGATTTGTCTGTTAATTCATGTTTAATTGATGTTGATTTTGGTTTGATTCTAAATGTAAAAGTTATAAAAAGTGAAATCTTGTCCATTAATTTTTCATTAGGGTTGTAGGGTATATTTGGTTCCTTTGGTTTGTTGGTCTGCAGGGGATTATAACACTCTTAATGGATAAACCAGAATGACACAAAGGTTGGCCGGGTGGTTAACAGTGAGGTTGAGTGTCTTGGGCTACAGGAAGATATAGATGGGATGGTCAAATGGGTAGATAAGTGGCAGATGGAATTTAACCCTGAAAAGTGTGAGAGGATACACTTTGGAAGGAGTAATTTGACAAGGAAGTATTCAATGAACGGCATGGCACTAGGAAGTTCTGAGGAACAAAGGGACCTTGGCGTGTGTGTCCTTAGATCTCTGAAGGCGGAGGGGCATGTTAGTGGGGTGGTGAAAAAGGCATATGGGACACTTGCCTTTATCAATCGAGGCATAGATCACAAAAGTAGGGAGGTCATGTTGGAGTTGTTTAGAACCTTGGTGAGGCCACAGCTGGAGTACTGTATGCAGTTCTGGTCGCCACATTATAGGAAGGATGTGATTGCACTGGAGGGGGTGCAGAGGAGATTCACCAGGATGTTGCCTGGGATGAAACATTTAAGTTATGAAGAGAGGTTGGATAGACTTGGGTTGTTTTCGTTGGAACAGAGAAGTCTGAGAGGTGACCTGATCGAGGTGTACAAGCTTATAAGGGGCATGGACAGGGTGGATAGGGAGCAGCTGTTCCCCTTAGTTGAAGGGTCAGTCACAAGGGGGCATAAGTTCAAGGTGAGGGGCAGGAGGTTTAGGGGGGATGTGAGGAAAAACCTTTTTACCCAGAGGGTGGTGACAGTATGGAATGCACTGCCTGGGAGGGTGGTGGAGGCGGGTTACCTCACATCCTTTAAAAAGCACCTGGATGAGCACTTGGCACGTCATAACATTCAAGGCTATGGGCCAAGTGGTGGTAAATGGGATTAGGTAGGTAGGTCAGGTGTTTCTCATGTGTCGGTGCAGACTCGATGGGCCGAAGGGCCTCTTCTGCACTGTGATTCTGTGAATGGGAGATTCTAAAAAAAGAATTTGTGATACTGTCATGAACACTTTAGTCACAGAAAATGGCTCATCTTCAAGGACTAAAGACATTCTGGATGAATTTGCTATTCCTGGAGAAAGCAGGAAAGGGAAATTAAGCAGTTGGGGAAAAAAAAACTGTAAACCTCTTGACCCAGGTGAACCGTGTACAAAGGGGTCACATGGGTTTTATGGCTCAGGAAGACTGTGTTTCAAAAGTGGGTTTTGGTTTTGCTTTGAGGAGAGAAGGATTAATTGCTTGAGAAGGAAGACAGCAGCCTTTTTTGCAGTCCAGAGCCAGTCCGTAGCCAGAAGCGAATACAAGCTGCTCCCACTCTACGTGCTTGGATATAGAGTGCCTGTGAGTGGTCCTCTAGCCTGCCTGAAAAGCAGTGCCAGGGTCATTGATTGTTTCGCAGATCAGTGCTGAGACCCCAATTGTGTCACACAGATGTCACTTCAAGGATTTCACCATCTACCCTTTGCCTTTGGACCATTTGACTTTTAACCTTTGGCAGAATTCCTCCATTTCTATTTTTTTTTTGCGTGTGCGAGAGACTTAGGGTATCTCGAAAGAGTAATTGATATAATTTCATATTCCATATTGTATGTTGGTAAGTTTGCTTTTCTATTTGACAAGTCTAGTTTTGTAATAAACAAATAAGTTTGTTGTTTATTGAAAGAAACCTGGTTAAAGTCTCTTTTATTCTGGGTACCAGTAGTGAAGGTGAACAATTCACCACACAAGTTAGACTCTTTGGTACGAGTTGTGGTATAATGGGGGCTAGATCAACTGTGCACTCCTCCCTTCCCGGCTGTAACAATACAGGAACCTCTTTATATCCCTAAGGGGCAAGAGCTCCACGTTCCAGAGAAAATCATGAGCAACTAAAAGGGTAAGAGACAACATTAAAGGTAAAAGAAAAAGCATTCAAAAATGCAAAAAAAAAGTACAGATCTTGGCAAATTGGAAAGATATAAAGAACCACAAAGGGAAAAGCAGATAGTAAGAATCACAAAAAGGGGATATGAAAAGAAACTTGAAGGAAAATCAAAATCAACACAAAATTTATAATCATTTTAGGAGAAAGAGGGTGACTAGGAGCATTGTGTGCCCCAAGAAAACTGATTAAGGAGATGTTGTAGATGCAAATGAGAAAACGGAATAATACTTTGCATCAGTGTTTACAGTAAAGGACACCACAAGGAAACTAGTTATGAACCAGGGACAGGGACTGGCCAAAGCTAACATAAGGAAACAATAATAATGGAGAAAACAATGGCACTGAAGATCCCCAGGACCAGATAGTTTCCCATCCCAGAGTTGTCAAAGAAGTAGGTTAGAGCATTGCAGGTATCCTAACTATAATCTTCCAAAGACCCTTTGATTCAGGAACTGTTCCATTAGATTGGTAACTTGTGCATGTGTACTATTCAAGAAAAGTGATAAAGGTAAACGAGGAAATTATAGACCAGTTACGCTAACACCTGTTGATGGGAATTTACTACAGTCTGTAATTAAGGATAGAGTGACTGAACATCTTGAAAATTTTCAGCTGATCAGAGAGAGCCAACATGGATTTGTAAAGAGTAGATCATGTCTGATGAGCCTGATTCAATTTTTTGAGGAGGTGGCTAAAGTAGTGGATGGGGATGCCTCTGGATATTATTTATATGGAATTACAAAATGATTTGATAAAGTTCCTCTTAAGAGAGACTGCTAGATAAAATTGAAGCTCATGAACTGAAAGACAAATTATTGACCTGGTTAGGAAATTGGCTGAGTGGCAGGAGACAGAGAGTAGAGTTATGTGCAGAAGCTCTAATTGCCAGAATCTGGTTAGTGGTGTCGAATAAGGATCTGTATTCGGGCCTCAACTATTCACCATATTTATCAACAACTTGGATAATGGATAGAAAGCCTGATATACAAAATCTTTGATGACGAATATAGGCGGCATTGTAAGCCGTGTAGGTGGAAGCATAAAATTGCAAAGAGATATTAATAGATTGCCCAAAACTCTGGCAAATGGATTTTGATGTAGGCAAATGTGATGTCTTTCATTTTGGACCTAGAAAGGATAGAACAGAGCACTTTTGAACAGTGAAAAGCTAGTAACATTGGAGGTCCAAAGTGACCTGAGGGTCCATGCACAAAGATGGTTCAAATGTCATGAACTGGCACAGAAAATAATCAGAAAGGTGAATGGAATTCTGGCCTCTCTTTCTATATAGAGAATACAAGGCGATAGAAGTTATGCCACTAGTATACATAGCACCGATTAGACCACACCTGGAGTGCGGTTTTGAGCATCATACATTAGGAAGGATATATTGACCCTGGAGAGAGTGTAGCCTGGATTAATCAGAATTATGTCTAAGTTCCAAAGGGTTAAATGATGAGAGATTACACAAAACGAGGGGTGTTTTCTATAAGGGGTGTAGCCTAAAAATTAGAGCCAGATCTTTCAGGAGTGTAATGAGGAAACACTTCTAGATTCAAAGGGTGGTTGAAGTTTGGAACACTCTTCCACAAATGGTAGTTGACGTTAGATCAATTGTTAATTTTAAAACTATAGTTGATAGATTTTTGTTAACAGGAGATATTAAGGATACGGGACAAAGGTGGACATTTAGAGTTAGGTTGTGGATCATTCATGATCTGACTGAATGCCAAAGAGGCTTGAGAGGCTAAATGGCCTGCTCCTGTTCCTGCTTCAGATTGCACCAGAATGCCGACCTTTTCAATTCAGATTTTGGCCACCCCTCCTAATATCATCTTGTTATTCCCATTGTGTTTTCCTCATCAAAAGTGCTTTTGAATGTGTTACTCTATGCGGGGCATTGTGTGTGTATTACCAAATTAAGTTTGAAGCTTTGAATCATTTTTTTTTATTGAAAAACGTATGAATTTATGCCAAGTGATCTTCTGAAGTTCTGTATCAATTTCAGGCAAACATTTCTTACAACTTATATCTATGAGTGGCTCCCCCGGTGATTTCCAATGCATAATTGATCACAGCCTCTTCCTAGATAAATAGAAATAGCTGGCATCTGCCAAGCTTGAGGCATCAATCCTAGCAGGCTGCCTTGTTTTTACAATCATACAGTGATGCAGCACAGAAGGCAGCCACTCAGCCTATTGCACCTGTGCCATAACCTATTTTGTAACTTATTAATACTCTTGTAACTCTTAGATGATATTTCTGTTTTGTTCTACTACCTTGCCATTACTCAGGCCATTGCATTTATGGGAAAGGAACGGTTGAGAGACTGAAAGCACGTGCCAAATATTTAGAATGTATCCCATGCTCTAAACCATTTTGTACCCACCACCTGTGTTGAGAGTCAGTGTCACTTTCCGATCCATAGGGAGCTGCATGGACGAGCTGTTATGACCTGGAATGCACTGCCTGAAAGGTTGGTGGAAGCAAATTCTGTAGTAACTTTCAAAAGGAAATCAGATTTTTTTATTTGTTCGTGGTGTGTGAGTGTCACTGGCGAGGCCAGCATTTATTATCTTTCTTGCTGTTGAGAGGATGGCGGTGATCTGCTTTCCTGAACCGCTGCAGTCCATGTGATGTAGGTACACCCACAGTGTTGTTAGGGAGGGAGTTCCAGGATTTTACCCAGCGACAGTGAAGAAACGGTGATGTATTTCCAAATTAGGATGGTGAGTGGTTTGAAGGGGAACTTACAGGTGGTGGTGTTCCCAACTATCTTCTGTCCTTGTCCTTTTAGGTGGTAGAGGTTGCGTGTTTGGAAGGTGATGCTGAAGGAGCCTTGGTGAGTTGCTGCTCACTAGTGTAGGAAGAATTTTCAGGGTTACGTGGAAAGAGTGGGTGATCTTGACTAATTTCAGACAGCCACAAAGGTATATTGAACTGAATGGTCTCCTTCTGTGTTGTATGATCCTATTTCATGATTCTATAATCTACACATGGTCATAGAAAGCTCTCAAAGCATTCAGTTGGAATATTTACTTTACATTGCCATTTTTCATTGAAAAACAATCAAGAGTTATAAAAATTGCACCTAACTGCCGACTGGTTGCCTTGTTTCTCAAACGGAATTTGATGTTGATAATTAAGATGCTGCATTGACTTTGTTGACACTGATAAACACATTCATTATCATTTTCATATCTCCCCAATCATCTTTCTTTTTGAAGTTATATTATTACTTCTTTCTGTCAGTCATTGACCACCGTCTTTTTTTCAATTCACTCACAGGATGTGGGCTTCGCTGGCTGGGCCAGCATTTATTGCCCATCCCTAGTTGCCCTTGAGAAGATGGAGGTGAGCTGCCTCCTTGAACCGCTGTAGTCCATGTGATGTAGGTACACCCACAGTGCTGTTAGGGAGGGGGATCCAGGCTTTTGACCCAGCGACTGTGAAGGAACGGCGATATGTTTCCAAGTCAGGATGGTGAGTGACTTGGAGAGGTGCTTGGTATTGCAGACTTGATTGACTGAATCTTTCGCTGCTTTGGATGTGGTGTGGGGAGGCCAAGATAGAATCAGAAAGCCTCATTGAGAAGGCTCCCTGGTGAATTTTCCAGTGGTAAGTTGCCATGGAAAGCAACAAACCACTCCACAGAGGTGGGCAGCCAGACGGTTGAATTAAGGCCCCAATCAAAGGCTATTATCCTTTGCCAACAGAATTTCCTAGCACTCGCCGGACCCACTGCTGAGTCCAGAGCCTAATAAATAGCTGGAGGTGGCCTCCTGGTGGCAGGTCGAAGGGCCGTCAGAACCTCCTCTCAAACCCCAGTGATGGAGCTACAAGACTAAACACACCTGTGATGCATTCCCCCTCCACACTGGTGACACTAACACATCTCTGCCATTTTTAAAAAGGTTCCGCTGCCATCCGAGAACACCTCCATTTTAAGCCTCCCTCAGCATCACCCACCTGTCCTGGTTGTCCAGTTGTCCACTGTTGTCCAGTGCTGCAGACCTTCTGACTGGGCCACCTGCATTGCTGACCCACCCTCTCTCAATTGGACAGTGAATGCAGAGAGGTGGCCTGTTAATTGGCTTGCTCCACACTGCCGAGGTGTCAGAGGTCAGAGTGTCAGCTTAATTGAGGTGGTAGGTGACCCATTACCATCCCTGACACAGGGAAAGTGCTGGAATCCATTATAAAGGAGTCTTAACAATGAACATAGAAAATCATAGTATGAGCAGACAAACGCAACACAGTTTTACGAAAGGAAAATTGGGTTTGGAAAATTTATTAGGTTTTTTGAGGATGTAATTTGTAGGGTAGATAAAGAGAAGCCAGTGGATGTGGCTTTGATTTCCAAGTGGATTTCAATAAGCAGCCACGTTGAAGGTTAATTATATAGAATAAAGGCTCATGGAGTAGGGGTACGTTAGCATGGATGGAGGATTGGTTAAGGGACAGGAAGTAGCAATAGGGTTGAACGGTGTTTTCAAGGTGTCAGGTTGTGACTAGTGGAGTGTTGCAAGAATCTATGCTGGGGCCTTAGCTATTTACAATCTACGTTAATGACTTAGACACATTCCTTTCGGTCTCTTCGTATAAGTTTGTTACTGATAAAAAGCTAGGTAGGAATACAAGCTGTGAGGAGGACACATAGAGGCAATAAAGAAATGCTGGCAGGATAAGTGAGTGGGGAACAAGGTGGCAAGTAGAGTATAATTTGGGGAAGTTGTGAGGTTATTCGCTTTATAGAAAAGCAGAATATTTTTCAAAAGGCATGAAACTTTAAATGTTGATGTTTAAAGAGAATTGGATATAGTTGTACAAAAACAAAGTTTTGTATGCAGGTACAGCATGCAGTAGGAAGGCAAATGGCATGTTTACAATAAGGGGATTGGAGTACAAGGATAAGGAGGTCTTGCTACAATTGTACAGGGCTTTGGTAAGAGCATGGCGTGTTAGCCTTTGTTGCAAGGAGATTGGAGTACAAGAACAAGGAAGTCTTGCTACAGTTGTACAGGGCTTGTGTGAGAACACACCTGGAATACCGTGCACAGTTTTGGTCTCCATAGCTAAAGAATGCTTACATTGGAGATATTACAGTGAAGGTTCACTAGATTGGCCCCTGGGATGAGAGGGTTGTCCTATGATGTAAGGCTGAGTCAACTGGGCCTACATTCTCTGGAGTTTAGGAAAATAAGAGGTGATCTCCTTGAAGCATACAAGATGGTTCGTATGCCCCACCAACAGGCTTGACAGGATAGACGCTGAGAGGTTGATTTCCTGACTGGGGAATGTGGAAAATGGGGGCACAGCCTCAGGGAAAAGGGGTTGACCATTTAGGCCTGAGGTGGGAAATCTCTTCACCAAAGGATTGTTAATCTTTGGAATTGTCTATCCTGGAAGGTTGTGGGTTCTGTATTGTTGAATATATTCAAGGCTGAGATTGAAAGATTTTTAATCTCTCAGGGAATCTAGGGATCTGGGGAGTGGGCGAAAAAAGTGGAGTTGAGGCAGAAAATCAGCCATGATCATATTGAATGGTAGAGCAGGCTCGAAAAGCCACGTGGTCTATCCCTGTTCCTGTTTCTTATGTTCTTATTTATATTTATGTCAAGTAGAGTGAGTGAAAAATCAATTTTCTAAGCTTACATCTGTAGCAATTTCAAGCTAATTTTCTTGTGATTTAGTTGCATATTGAAGTTGTTGTAAATTGTTACTGCATTTTTAAATTGTTGCTTTCACATTGATACCAAGCAGTTGTGCATCATTAAGAAAATGACAATGTAACTTGGGCAGCAGTCTGAGTCCCAAGAGCGCTGAAGTCATGTGGTGGAAGACCAATTCTACTGGATAGTCCCAAGCACTTTGAGTTTTGCATCAGGTCTAATACAAGTCCACTCTAGTGAAAAGCTGGGTTTTAAAACTACCCATTTCACTTTGTAACATTTTGTAAGCTTAGCAGAGAATCTTCGCCCAACATTAGAAATTATCTTCTTAGAGAAAAATCTCTCAATCTCAACCTTGAATATATTCAACAATACAGCACCCACAAGCTTCTAGGGTAGAGAATTCCCAGAGAATGGAGCTTAACATCCATCTTCTGGATGGGGCGTTAAAACGAGGGCCTCGTCTTGCCTTTTGGCTGGATGTAAAAGATCTCTCACTGCTATTTTGTAGGAGAGCAGACGACTTATCCCTGCTGTTCTGGCCAATATTTATCCTTCAAATCAGCATTACAAAAGCAGATTACCTAGTCAGTCCCATTATCACATTGCTGTTTACGGGAGCTGACAGTATAAATTGGCTGCTGTCAAACTGCAAGTTGCTGTGTGGGCAGATATACCATAGCTGCGACTCTAAGTTGGTGTGGCACCCAAAAACATGGGCCAGGATCTTTAGGTCGGTGAGCGGGGAGGCGGGGCACGGTCACCGAAGCATAAAATATGTGGGATGACGTCGGGTGGAACTCCCGATGTCACCCTGCGTCATTTCAATTTTCAGGTTGGCGGGGGCACAGCCGAATCAGCTGTGCGCCTGCTGACCTGTCAACGGCCTATTGAGGCCATTTAAAAAGTAATTGACATAATTAATGGACCTGCCTGTCCAACCTGAAGGTTGGCGGGCAGGCCGGGAGCCCTGGCGGGCTTCAGAAAAAGCATGAAACCTCATCCACGGGCAGGATGAGGTTTCATGAGGGTTTTTGAAAATTTAATAAATGTTTGATTTAAAGTGATGGACATGCCCCAACTCATTTGACAGTGACACATGAGGGGACATGTCAGGGAAATTTTGTTTGTGCACCATTACCATTTTTAAATTTGGCACCAATCTCCCTGAGGCAGCACTTAGCCTCAGGGAGTTTAGTGTGCTCTTTCGTGCAGGCACGCAAAAGAGCACACTCCATAAGACCATAAGACATAGGAGCAGAAATTAGGCCATTCGGCTCATCGAGTCTGCTCCGCCATTCAATCATGGCTGATAAGTTTCTCAACCCCATTCTCCCGCCTTCTCCCCGTAACCTTTGAACCCCCCCACCCTCCACATGGCAGGCATCATGGCACTCACAGCTGAGGGAATCCCCCCCCACCTGCCCGCAGAGGGAGCACATAGCGCTTTCTGGCGGACATCATGCAGGGCGGGCCTTAATTGGCCCGCCCGCGTAAAATGGCGCGTCCCCAATCAGGGGCACCGATCGGAGGCGTGCCTGCCCGTGCTCGCTCCTGTACTCCCCCCCCCTCCCCCTTGTCGGGGGGTAAATTCTTCCCATCGTTGCTGAAATCCCAGTTTAATCAGTCTAAGTCACAGGCTGGGACTTTTGGCTCTCTCCCGCCTCCCACCCGCCACACGGCAGGCATCATGGCGGGAGCGGAAAATATCGCAAGAGTGCAAGAATCGGTTTTATGTCGGTGGGAAAACAAGTTGCAGTTGTCCACTCCTGACTTTAATGGCAGTGGGTGTTTCCCGCTGTGCCACGCCAGGAACCCAATTTTAATACATTTGAATGTTAAACATACTCACTGTAATGGCCACTCGCCGGAATCACCCCCCCCCCACCCACCACCGCTCCACACGCTGGATCAAAAGGGCACATCGGCGTCTAATTAGACTGATGTCTTTCACAACCATTGTGATGTGCACCTGGCAAACTGCACTTTGCCCATGACTCCGAGGCTTGTTCGCATACCTTGCTGAAATCCTGCAGTGCATCTTGTAAATGATACACACTGCTGCTACTGTGCGTCGGTGGTGGAGGAAGTGAATGTTTGTGGATGTGGTGCCAGTCAAGCAGGCTGCTTTGTCCTGGATGGTGTCAAGCTTCTTGAGTGATGTGGGAGCTGCACTCATCCAGGCAAGTGAGGAGCATTCCATCACGCTCCTGACTTGTGCCTTGTAGATGGTGGACAGGCTTTGGGGAGTCAGGAGGTGGGTTACTCGTCGCAGCATCTGACCTGCTCTTGTAGCCACAGTATTTATATGGCTAGTCCAGTACAGTTCTAGTCAATGGTAACCCCCAGGATGTTGATAATGGGGGATTCAGTGATGGTAATGAGAGACAATATAAAATAAAGAGTACAGCTCTAAAGAGGTGGAGCAGCAGGAGGACCTGGATGTATATGTGCATAAG
Source organism: Cetorhinus maximus (assembly GCF_964194155.1). Taxonomy (NCBI): domain Eukaryota; kingdom Metazoa; phylum Chordata; class Chondrichthyes; order Lamniformes; family Cetorhinidae; genus Cetorhinus; species Cetorhinus maximus. Next base: position 21,886,298 of record NC_135881.1, read on the forward strand.
TCATTGAAGGTGGCAGGGCGGATTGAGAGCGTGGTTAATAAAGCATGCATTATCCTTGGCCTTATTAATAGGGGCATAGAGTTCAAGAACAAGGAGATAATGTTAAACTTGTATAAGATACTACTTCGGCTTCAGCTGGAGTATTATGCCCAGTCCTGGGCACCAGACTTTAGCAAGGAACTGCAGGCATTGGAGAGAGTGCTGAAAAGATTTATGTGAATGGCTATAGGAATGAGGAACTTCAGTTATGAAGAAAGCTTGGAGAAGTTAGGATTTGTTTTCCTTGGAGCAGAGAAGGCTGAGAGGAGTTTTGAAAGAGGGGGAGGTGGTGGCGTAGTGTATTTTTTATTCATTCACAGGATGTGGGCTTCACTGGCTGGGTCAGCATTTATTGCCTATCCGTAGATGGCCTTGGGAAAGTGGTGGTGAGCTGCCTTCTTGAACTGCTGCAGTCCATGTGATGTAGGTACACCCACAATGCTGTTAGGGAGGGAGTTCCAGGATTTTGACCCAGTGACAGTGAAGGAACGGTGATATATTTCCAAGTCAGGATGGTGAGTTACTTGGAGAGGAGCCACCAGATAGTGGTGTTCCCATCTATCTGCTGCCCTTGTCCTTCTAGGTGGTAGTGGTCGTGGGTTTGGAAGGTGCTGTTTAAGGAGCCTTGGTGGATCCCTGCAGTGCATCTTATAGATGGTACACACTGCTGCTACAGTGTGTTGGTGGTGGAGGAAGTGAATATTTGTGGATGTGGTGCCAATCAAACGGGCTGCTTTGTCCTGGATGGTGTCAAGCTTCTTGAGTGTTGTGGGAGCTGCACTCATCCAGGCAAGTGAGGAGTATTCCATCACACTCCTGACTCGTGCTTTGTGGATGGTGGACAGGCTTTGGGGAGTCAGGAGGTGAGTTACTCGTCGCATGATTCCTAGCCTCTGACCTGCTCTTGTAGCCACAGTATTTATATGGCTAGTCCAGTTCAGTTTCTGGTCAATGGTAACCCCTGGGATGTTGATAATGGGGGATTCAGTGATGGTAATGCCATTGAACATCAAGGGGCGATGGTTGGATTCTCTCTTGTTGGAGATGGCCATTGCCTGACACTTGTGTGGCACGAATGTTACTTGCCACTTGTCAGCCCAAGCCTGGATATTGTCCAGGTTGTGCTACATTTGGACATGGACTGCTTTCAGTATCTGAGGAGTCACCAATGGTGCTGAACATTGTGCAATCATTGGTGGACACCCCCACTTTTGACCTTATTATGGAAGGAAGGTCATTGATGAAGCATCTGAAGATGGTTGAGCCGAGGACACTACCCTGAGGAACTGCGCAGTGATGTCCTGGAGCTGAGATGAAAAGGAACAATGTGCAGGGTTAGGGGGAGAAAGCAGGAGAATGGCATTAAGCGAATTGCTCATTTGGAGAGCTGGTGCAGACACGAAGGACCAAATGGCCTCCTCCTGCAGTGCAACAATTCTGTGGTTAATAATGATAATCAAAATCTTAAGTGAGTTGTTATGATCTGGAATGCACTGCTTGAAAGAGTGTTGTAAACCGGCCCAGTAGTAACTTTCAAAACGGAATTGGATAAATGCTTAAAGGAATAATTTGCAGAGTTTGGGAAAAGAGCAGGGGAGTGGAACTAATTGATAGTTCTTTCAAAGTGCTGGCACAGGCAGAATGGACCAAGTGGCCTCCAGTGCTGTATGATTCTATGAAGTGTGAAGTGATACAACTTTGGCAGGAAGAACAAGGGAAGGCAATATAACTTAAAGGGTACAATTCTAAAGGGGTAGGAACAGCGAGATGTGGGGCAGAATTTTGCCCTCATCAGGCGGGCGCGGTGGGCGGGCCCAGGAGCAGATGCGAAGCCGAACGCCACCCGCAATTTCACGCTGGCTGGCCAGTTAACGGGCTATGTGCTGCCAGGTGGGGAGCGGGAGGAGCGCGAGTGCTGGCGTGCATGCAGGTACGCGCAGTAATAGCTCCCTGAGGCACAGAGCTGCCTCAGGGAGCTGAAGATTTTTGACCATAAAAATAAAGCTATTTAAAATCATGAAAACATGCCCCCCCCATGTGACTCTGTCACATGAGCAGGGATATGTTAAGTAGGAGCGTTAAAAAGTTTTTTTTTTAATCACTGGTCGAAACCTCAACCCGCCCGTGAATGAAGATGCGCCAAAAATGCAAAAGCCGCTTAGCTTTTTGTGCCCACCCGACAACCAAATGGTTGGACGGGCAGCGAATAATTCAACTCAATTAATTGATGAAGGGCCTTAACAGGCCGCTTAATTGTCAGCGGGTGCACTGCCGACACCCGCGCATGCCCACCGACTGAAATATTGCACGTCATTTTACACTTGTTCGGGTTGGGCACCCGCCTGCCCGACGAGAGAAAAATTCTGCCCATAGCGGGTACAAATTGTTGAAGGTAGAAGGCAGGTGGAGAAATGATTAAAAAGGCATTAAAAAGGATGCTGGGCTTCAAAAATAGAGCATAGAGGACAAAGGAAAGGAAGCTCGGATGAACTATTATAAAACACTAGTTCAGCCCCCACTGGAGTATTGTGTCAAATTCGGGACACCGTACTTCAGGAAAGCTGTGAAGGCTTTAGCGAGGCCGGAGGAAAGGTTGATGAGAACGGTTGCAGGGCTAAGATGACCTCAGTTACGTGGATAGATTAGGTCAGATGACCTCCTGTGCTGCAACCGGTCCATGATTCTACGAACAGTTCCTGAAGCTTCAGCACAAACATTAGGTTAATATATTGGGGTGGGTGAGGGGGGAAACTTCTGGAATTACAAATTCAAAGGATTGACCCATGATTATGTACTTGCTAAAGTACTGGAGTGCTTTGCCATTGCCTTCTGCAGTATGGCTGAGTAGGAAACTGTCCCGTTCGTACTGCCTGTCATTAGGTTTATTGGAAGGATTTACAGGCTGATAATCAACCTGTTTGTGTCCACCTTGTGAATGCACCTTCAATGATCATCAAGTCCTGAAGTGAGACTCAAACCCAGAACTCCTGGCCTAGAGGTAGGGTCACTGCCACTATGCCACAAGACCTCCTGGGAAACATCACTGAAGTACAAAACAGAATAAACAGCACAGAAGCAAGCCATTCAGCCCAACTAGTCCATGCCAGCATTATGCTCCACACAAATTCCTCCCATTCTTCCTCATTTGACTCTATCAGCATAACCCTCTTATTACCTTCTCCCTCATCTGCGTTTATAGCTTCCCCTACTACTTTCACTTATAAAGACCCCTATTCGGTTACCCTTCAGCCTTCTATTTTCAAAAGTAAAGAGACCCATCCTGTTCTTCATTTCTTGATGGATATAATCTTGCAGTTCTTGCATTATCCTTCTGTATCGTTTTTTGCACCCTCTCCAGTGCCTCTCCATCCTTTTGATAATATTGTGGCCAGAACTGCACGCAGTACTCGTAAGTGTGGTCTAACCAAGGTTCCATATAGGTTTAGGATAATGTCTCTACTTTTCAATTCTATCTCTTTAGAAGTAAACCCTAGTGTTTGGTTTGCTTTTTATAGCTTTATTAACCTCTGTCACAACTCTTACTGATTTGTATATTTATACTCCCAGATCCCTTTCTACCCCATTTCAACTCTTATTTTCCAAGTGTTACTGACCTCCTAATTTTTTTACCAAAATGTACTACCTCATACTTAGCTGTGTTAAAATCAATTATATGATACAAGTTTATTAATGTCTTTTAATTTATTCCAAACCTCCTCAGTGTTATCTATTCTGCCTTATGCGTCTACCAAATACAGTCCGCAAGTTTAGAAATTGAGTTTCTGATTCCAAAGTTCAGATTGTTAATATGATCCTTGTGGAGCCAATGTTGTTTTTGTACTTTCATACTTTTCTCTTGGAGAACAGGGTGAAGTGATAGATTAACAGTCTTGACAGGCCATGACGCATAAGCTCCTTCTGTGGCCGTAACCATTTTCATGTAAGCTGATAGAGTGATTAGCTCTTAAGAAAAAGAGAGTTTTCTGGGCTGCCATAAGCTATATGATGTTAGGACAACTTATTGCATGAGCAGAACCTAGTCACATGACTACCTGCTTGTAAAGATTGCACGAAGCTAAAATTAGTAACAATACAGGAATTGTTTATTTCAAGTAGCATCATAGTCTTCACATTTAATGTTCATGATTTATGCCATTTCGATCTTTCTTCTGAGTCCTTTGTTGATATGTGTAATATTTCTTGTCCCGTGTAAGCCTATCGCATTGAATGTCAGCCCAGATTTCTGAGCCAGAGCTCTGTTTGGCAGGGTTGTCTGGGGTGGGGTTCAAACCCTGCACCTTCTGGCTCAAGCAGGGAATACCACCACCAAACCAAAGGCTTACACTGGACAAGAAATAGTACATATATTAACAAAGGACTCAGAAGTAAGAAAGATTGAAATGGCATAAATCATGAACACAAAAGTGTGAAGAGCATGATGCTACTTGAAATGAACAATTTCTGTATTGTTACTAATTTTAGCTTCGCAAAACCTTTACAAGCAGGTAGTCATGTTCTTATTCAATAGGTTGCCCTACTATCAAACTATAATCAGATGCTATGGCCATAATAGTAGATTAACAGCACTTTTTACATGTAATTTGGAGAAATGTAAACTCCCAACCTGTAAGCCACTGACTGAATATAAACTATCGTAAACAGCTTAATGGGATTTCCACAGCTTCTTTCCCCAGACAATTATCTTGTGAGACCAGAAGTGATGAGGAAACTGTGGGAGGAATGTTGTTTTGCATTGGAGATCTGGGCTGCTGTCTGAATCTTTTTCGGGAAGGCCTACTGACCTACAAGCCAATCAGGCAGTGGCAATGCCACCGGGCCTTCCCCTGGAATCAAGACCTGGGGAGGGCTGGGGGGGGACGTCTTGCCTACCAAGAGCTGCTGGCGAATCAGAGGTCGGCAATTCATGTGCTCAGCAGCACCACAGGAGAGCCAGTGGTTGTTGCAGGTCAGCAGCTACTGGAGTCCCAGGATCGTGGAGCAACCCAGGCTACAGCTAAGTAATGGATGGGTTCATGGATAGGGGGTTGCGGAGAGAGGGGGTGTAGGCTGTTGTCAGATGGGTGGGTTATATCTCTCAGTGGACCCTCCTTCTGATGTTGAGTCCCTTGATCAGGCACTGAGCGCCTTTGATCGAGAGAGCCCACCCTGCACCCCCTGTGGAGGTGAGAAGTCGGCTGCACCGTTTTAGCTGCTGCGCACGCAGCATGACAACAGGCCCGCCTGCAGCTGGGTTAATACCAGCAGCGGTGGGCTGAGGCCCTTAAGCGGTCATTAATTGGCCACTTAAGGATCTTAATAGGTGGCGGGGTGGGAAGGTGGACCATGGGCCTTCCAGCCCAGCCCACTCCTATGAGTGTAAAATCCTCCCTCCCAGCTCTTCCTTTGAGCTCCGTCCATCCAATGTTTAATGCCTGGACAGTAATCTATCTGCTTGCAGCTTAATAGTTTGACAATATTACTGTAGGAAAAGCTGCCTTTGGAAATTGCAGAATGCATCACGCACAATTTACTTACTACACTGCGTTTATCTTGGCATTTTTAGTTTGTGGCTTTTACTGTAAAAAAAAATGTGCATTTTGTTGCACATCAGACCTCAGCTCGTGACAAATCGATAGTAGGACAAAAGTTCAAATGCTTGAGTTCCTGATTTCAACAAATTTGCTGTGGGATGATATTCAGAAACCGGGAGTGTTCCCACTGGGAAGGGGGTAAATTGAGAGAGAGAGTTATCGACAGATTGTACTTAATTACTTGCTGCAAGCTAGTCCAATAGTTTGAAGACTGAGAGCCTAGGAGCAAGTTTGCTTCAAGGCTAGAGGAAATGTATTGCCTAGGGTGTCAGAGGAAAGAAAAATTTAAAAGGATAAAATACCGTGAAGAAAATGGATTTTCTCTGTGTGGGATTTGTTCAGCTTCGCTGATGCATACGTCTTTCATCTCAAATTTGTTTTTCCATTGTTTAATAAATTCCTGTGATTTATTTTTGACTTATTTTTCCTCAACTGATAAGTCAAAGTTGAAAAACATTTAAAGAATTTTTTTTAGCTGTCTGAATTTTGCGATGATGATTACTGTAGGAAGCCATTTAGCCATTCAAGCAGTATCTCAAAAAAAACAGAAGAACTAGGCTAGTGAAAATGAACTCAACATGAAGCCTTGAAGGAAAGTGTTGAGAAGGAGCTTGTCTTTGTGGGCTTGTTTGTATTTTCCAAGGTGCCATGGTGGGCGAAAAGTTCAAAATTGTTATAGAGGAACTTGACATTAGTGTCAAACTTTTCTGGCCTTTTGGACGTAAAAGCAGAAAATTCTGCAAGTACACAGTAGACTATCAACATCTGTAGAGGGAAAAAAATAGGTTATTGTTTTGGATAGAACCCTTCTTCAGAACAGTAGAATCATCACTAGACGGATTCTTCTCACCTTACTCTCTGCCAGAACAGTGGGACCATTCTCAGTTTGGGAACTTGTGTCCCTTGCCGTTGCTCTTTCTCATCCCTCCTCTCAGTTCCCTGATCAGTCAGGGAAGGCAGGATGACACACCTAAAGCAGCAATGAAGGATCTCTATTTAAAGGGCCCCTGGCAGAACTCTCAACGGTAGCATTTGTCTGCACTTGTACTTTGCACATCTGCACTTGTCTGCCCAATCCACCAACATGTCTATTTCCATTTGGAGTTCAAGACTATCCACATCACAGTTGACAACATTTCCAATCTTTCTATCATCTGCGAATCATGCCCTGCACATCACAGTCTAGGTCATTAATATATATCAGGAAGAGCAAGGGTCCCAATACTGACCCCTGAGGAACTCCACTACAAACCTTCCTCCAATCTGAAAAACAACCATTTATCACTATTCTGTTTTTTGTCACTCAGCCAGTTTCTTATCCAAGTGCCTATTTTCCCTTTTATTCCATGACCTAGAATTTTGCTCACAAGTCTGTTGTGTGGCACTGTATCAAATGCATTTTAAAAACCCATAATGTTTCCCTTATCAACCTTCTCTGTTAACTCCTCAAAAAACTCCTGCAAGTTAGTTAAATGTAATTTTCCCCAAATGAATCCATGCTGGCTTTCCATAATTATCTCTCTGTTCCTTCACTGTCTCTGGGTCAAAATCCTGAAACGCCCTCCCTAACAGCACTGTGGGCATATCTACACCACATGGACTGCAGCACTTAAGGTGGCAGCTCACCACAGCCTTCTCTGGGGCAGTTAGGGATGGACAATAAAAATGCTGGTGTAGCCAATGATCCCCACATCCTGTGAAAGAATAAAAAAAAACTTCATGAGCCTCGTCTCTTCAAACAGGGAATCCAATTTCACCAGCACTCTGCTGTGGTTAGCACAGATACAATCCTTTTGCTCTGCTTAGCTTAGCAGCACCTGTTTTCAGGCTTTTTCCCCAAATTGCTCTCTCAGTTCCTCAGAGAGTCTGTGTGCAGAAAGACCTGCTTGCGCCGGCTCTGTGTCCAGGGGCCCAATCATCTTCAGCTGCTTCATCAATGGTCTTCCTTCCATCATAAGGTCAGAATTGGGAATGTTCACTGAAGATTGCACAATGTTCACCATTCGCGACTCCTCAGATACTGAAGCAGTCCATGTCCAAACGCAACAAGACCTGAACAATATCCAGGCTTGGGCTGACAAGTGGCAAGTAAAATTTGTGCCACACAGTGCCAGGCAATGACTATCTCCAACAAGAGAGAATCTAACCATCACCCGTTGGCATTCAATGGCATTACCGTCGCTGAATCACCCACTACCAACATCCTGCGGTTAACATTGACCAGAAACTGAACTGGACTAGCCATGTAAATATATGTTGTGACAAGAGCAGGTCAGAGGCTAGGAATCCTGCAGTGAGTGACTCACCTCCTGACTCCCCAAAGGCTATCCACCATCTACAAGGCACACATCAGGAGTGTGATTGAATACTCTCCACTGGCCTGGATGAGTGCAGCTCCAACAACACTCAAGAAGCTTGACACCATCCAGGACAAAGCAGCCCGCTTGATTGGCACCACATTCACAAACATTCACTCCCTCTACCACCAATGCACCGTGACAGCAGTGCATACCATCTACAAGATTCACTGCAGAAACTCACCAAGGCTCCTCACAGCACCTTCCAAAACCATCTAGAAGGACAAGGGCAGCTGACGGATGGGAACAGCGCCACCTGGAAGTTCCCCTCCAAGCCACGCAGCATCCTGACTTGGAAATATATTGCTGTTCCTTCACTGTTGCTGGGTCAAAATCCTGGCGCTCCCTCCCTAACTGCACTGTGAGTGTACCTACTCCACCTAGACTGCAGCGGTTCAAGAAGGCAGCTCACCACCACCTTCTCAAGGGCAATTAGAGATGGGTAATAAATGCTGGCCTAGCCAGGGACACCCACATCCCATGAATGAATAAAAAAAAGTTCTGACCTGGCTCTCTGTTTCCCATGACATGTTTCCCAGGGTCATCTGTCCCTTGGCAGATTTCTTAGGAGTTCACATTTTCTATTCCAGGTCATTCTGCCTCACATTAAATTAAAAGAGACAGTTTAAAATGTAACCATTCTTTGGCCCATCGAGTCTGCTCCGCCATTCAATGAGATCATGGCTGATCTGATAATCCTTAATTCCACTTTCCTGCCTTTTCCCCATAACCCTTGATTTCCTTACTGATTAAAGATCTGCCTATCCCAGCCTTGAATATACTTAATGGCCCAGCCTCTACAGCCCTCTGCGGTAAAGAATTCCACAGATTCACTGCCCTCTGAGAGAAGAAATTTCTTCTCATCTCTGTTTTAAATGGGCGACCCCTTACTCTGAGATTATGCCCTTTGGTCCTAGACTCTCCTGCAAGGGGAAACAACATCACAGCATCTACCCTGTCAAGCCCCCTAAGAATCTTGCATGTTTCAATAAGGTCACCTCTCATTTTTCTAAACTCCAATGAGTACAGGCCCAACCTACTCAACCTCTCCTCATAAGAAAATCCTTCGATACCCGGGATCAACCTCGTGAACTTTCTCTGGACTGCCTCCAATGCCAGTATATCTTTACTTAGATAAGTGCTACATATTACATTGTCAACATTTTAACCACTAACTTACTATATCTATACTACAAATAACCCTCCTCTTTTTGTCACCATTAAACAGCTTGTCTTGGCAACGTTAGAATACTTAACCCATAACAACCAATCGCATGTGACAATTAAGATTTAAAGTCCAGTTTGCGTGAGTTCTTATAAGTGTCCCAGCTCTCTTGCAAATGAGAATTCCTTTTATGACTGGTCATTTCACTCTCTTTCAATCTGCGCAAAATATCTGCTACTTCATTTTATGTAGGCTGTACAGCTTTTCCATGTCTTAGTTAAGATTTTAGGGTTTCGAGGTATAAAACCCTTCTAATTAAAATCTCTCAGTTCTGAATTCTTAATTTCTAACACTGGGGTTCTCAGTTGTCCCTGAGCTAACAAGGTATGAATAACCAGTATTCAGAGAGAACCAAAAGTAAATTGCTTAGCCGACCTGAGAGAGGGGAAACCATTAAGTAGAATTGATTAAGCAAGATTTTAAAAATACTTAACAAAAAGCAGTGAAGACAACATGGAAGTTCCTCATCCCTCAAGTTACTAGGATTCCTTAAGCGTTGCCAGCACAGCTGATGACTTTCTCTTTTTCTATCTCTGAAGTGATGTTGAACTGTGTCCAGAAGAATCACACCCCAGAAACCATGGTAACAGTGTGCCAACAAAGAATCTGATTTTCCAACTTTTATCCCTACTTCTCATTATTCCTGAATCCCTTATTTGGAAATAGTCCAGATTCACCTATTCCATTGGTGTGAATAATCTAGTGTCATCCTACCTCTGTAACTAGAGTTATGTAGACTAAAGACACATGTTCATCCCTTGTTTCCTGGGCCCCTAGAGGTTACATTCCATTGTGAACAAATAACACATTTCCTTTAGATACAGAGCAGTTGCACCAATGTCGCATCCTCTTGTCAACAGTACATCTGTCGTAAACATTCACACCAATGTACTCCAGCCCATTCCCACAAACACTAAAGCCATTAAGAACAAATGATAAATACACTCCCTACCATAATGCTGGAGAAGAAAGAAAAGTTTCCCTCTAATACAGATGTTCTGCCCTGTAGATATGGTTAATTCATTAAATCAATGCTTGGGTTTTGTGTAAAGATAGTGTCATCCTAAGTTCCAGCTACTTTTTAGCCATTCTTCAAACATAGAGCTGCTGAATCTCAGGCAACTTAGTCATAAGACCAGATAGTATAGTTCCTCACAAGAAACAGCTGCTATCCTGTAAAGTATCCCAACTGCCTTGGCTGCCCATTGTCTTACTAACGGAAATTCCAACGGAACTATTTAATTTAAAAAGCGGTTAAAGAATAAAATCTATAGATGTTGCAAACTAACAACAAACCCTAAAAATTAGTACTAATATCAAAATCTTACATTAGGTTGAAAGAATATACTGTGATTTTGCATCCCTCAGGTTGCTTCTTAAAATCTGTACTGAATTGTGCACATCCTGGACCCTGAGATTGTATTTGCAGTGGGCCCAGTAGTTTCAGAATTGGTTTGGTTTGGTTAACTTTATCAAGAACCACCTTGTTGATTACCGGAAGATCAACTGGCTTCTGCATGCTGGCAGCTGTGAACTGTAATCCAATGAGAAATCCCTGTCATTGCACTTCTTAATCTCTGGATTCATCAATATCCGTTATTTTTCTTTAACTTCAGACACATAGTTGTCATCAGAGTTTTCACTTTTCAAAACAGGTTCTTGAACCACTCTGTTCTGGTTTTTAACTCCTGATGCAATTTTCTCCCACATCATGGCTGCATGGTGACCAAGACTAGGAACTGAATATTTAACGATATTTGACGTTCAGGAAGGACAGGCAAGAAGAGAAAGGAGGTGGAGTTGCGCTGATAATAAGGGATGGGACCAGTGCATTAGTAAGAGAGGATCTTGGATCGGAAGAACAATGTGTGGTATTTGTTTTGGGTGGAACTAAGAAACAGCAAAGGGCAGCAGACATTGGTTGGAGTTGTTTGTAGGCCGCCAAACAGTAGAGGAAGATTTCACTGAGGAAGATACAGGAATTCTCCCAGATTTAGAGTTCCAAGGAACTAGGGAAAATGAGGAGTTGAAGGAAATTAGTATAAGCAAGAAGGTTGCATTGGAGTAATTAATGGGACTGAAAGTTGATAAGTCCCCGGGACCTGATATTCTGCATCCCAGAGTGTTGAAAGAGGTTGCTATAGAGATGGTGAATGCATTGGTGATCATTTTCCAACATTCTATAGATTCTGGAATGATTCCTGAAGATTGGAAGGTAGCAAATGTCACCCCACTATTTAAGAAGATGGGGGGGCGGGGGGACAGAAAAAACAGAACTATAGACCTGTTGGCCTTACATCAGTAGTAGGGAAAATACTAGAATCTATTTTAAAGGATGTGATAAATGGATACCTGGATAATCATGATCTGATTGGACGTAGTCAGCATGAATTTGCAAATGGAAAATCATATTTGACTAACTTGTTGGAGTTTTTTGAGGATGTTACTAACAAAACTGATAAAGGAGAGTCGATTTGGATTTTCAAAAGGCTTTTGATAAAGTTCTCCATAAGAAGTTGATTAACAAAATAAGAGCACATGGGATAGCAGACAATACACTGGCATGGATTAAGGATTGGCTAACAGGCAGAAAACAGAATAGGAATAAAGAGTCATTCTCACATGGGCAGGCTGTGAATAGTGGGGTACCGTAAGGATCAGTACTTGGGCCCCAGCTGTTCACAATATATATCAATGATTTGAATGTGGGGACCAAATGTAATATTTCCAAGTTCACTTATGATACAAAGCTAGGCGGGAACGTGTGCTCTGAGGAAGATATAAAGTGACAATAGGAGGATTTGGACAGACATGGTGATTGGGCATGAACGTGGCAGATGGAATATAATGTGGAAAAATGTGAGGTTATCCACTTTGGTAGAAGGCAATTAGGAAGGCTAATGGAATGTTAGCCTTTATCGCAAGAGGACTTGAGTACAGGAGTAGTGAAGTCTTGTTTCAATTGTATAGAAGCTTGGTTAGGCCGCATCTGGAGTACTGTGTGCAGTTTTGGTCCCCTTACCTCAGAAAGGATATTATTCCATTGAGGGAGTGCAATGAAGGTTCACCAGAGTTATTCCGGGGACAGCGTGTCTGTCTTATGAAGAGAGATTGGGGAAACTGGGCCTGTATCCTCCGGAGTTTCGAAGAATGAGAGGTGATCTCATTGAAACCTACAAAATACTTAAAGGAATAGACAGGGTAGGTGCAGGTAAGATGTTTCCTCTTGTTGGGAAGTCTAGAACCAGGGGACACAATTTCAAAATAAGGGGGAAGCCTGTTAGGACTGAGGTGAAGAGAAATTTCTTTACTCAGAGGGTTGTGAACCTTTGGAATTCTCTAACCCAAAAGGCCGTGGAAGCTCAGTCACTCAGTATGTTTAAGGTAGTGATTGATAGATTTCTGATTAACAATAATGTAAAGGGTTATAGGGATAGTGTGGGTGAAAGGCATTGAAGTGTTTGTTCTGCCATGATCGTATTGAATGGCGGAGATCAATGGCCTTCTCCTGTTCCTTTCAGTATGTTTCTTTTTAAATGTCCAAGTTTATGAAGCAAGTTTCAACCAGCCACACGTCCAAATTTTCCATATCTTGTTTAAATTCAGGATCACTTTTTAATTTTAAGTTTGTTTCCCTGATTTAATCCTTCAGCACTCTTTTCCAGGAGAGGCAGGTTTAACACTGCCTCCTTTTGTGCAAGTGGTCCACTATTCCGTCGAGTAAAATCCTCTTTAGCTGCTTTAAGAACTTTGCTAAGGCTACGCCGATGACCAGCCAGATAGTCTTGATACTCTTTCTGAGCCAGTTCATGAATTCATTTTGTTTTTCCTCTTCCCATTCAGTACAAGCTTTATCTTGCTCTTTTCTGGCAAGAGTGATAGCTTCATCATTTTGAAGCTTTAATTTATGCTCAAGCACACAAATCGTTCCTTACAGCTCTATGGTGTCAGTATGGAATGCAGCTGACCCGTTCTGTTTCGAAGCAGTGCTTTCCTTTATTTTCTCATTAGCTTTGAGTACTGTTGCTGTCTGTTTTATCATGCCTGCTTTAACCTGCATGTCCAATCAAATGGCTTTACCTCGTCTCCAACTGCCACTAACCCTTTATTTTCAGCCTGATGCGCCATTGTCCATCTAACATTAGCAGCCTGTGTTTTCGACTTTTGGACACATCTTCAGTTGAAACAGTGTGCGGAATCATCTCAGATTTGCACTAAGTGCGGTAGTGGGCGAGAAAAAGGACGTTTTACCCGCTGGCTGCAATGGTGGTTTTTCACACCGTATCATCCCAAACCCACCTCGTTAATAATGCATTTCCAGGAAGCATGCCGTTTCCATGGTTTGCCCGCCACGCCACCACCTCGCCACTTCATCACGGCGGGTGCCATATTTAAAGTGCAGCCGTGTGAACACCCCGCAGTGCTTTCAGCCCAGGGCTGCTGCAAAGAAGACATGGCCCCGAAAGGCAAGAAGACTGCAGCCTTCCCTCCCATCCCTTGTTTAATGACGCGCCCCTCGAGCCCCTTTTGAACACAGCGATTTCGGCTGTGATGTCCTCGACCGTCGCCCTGGCCGCAGGATTGGCAGCAACACCACTAGTCCGGCTTGGGGGACGGTGGTAACGGTGGTCTGCATAATCCTGCATAAGAGGACAGCCACCCAGCGCTGCAAAAGGATGAATGATCTCCTCCATTTCGCCACTCTTCTCATCACTCTCAACTCACACACCCATCACACATCCACAGGGCCCGCACTCACTGCCAGTTCAAGGGACATCACCGTTCACTCTCTCAGACACACCTTCATTGTCCTCATCCCATCCATGGGGCACTAATTTTCAAATTCTCTCTGGCCAGAGAGGTGCCAGAGGACTGGAGGACAGCGAATGCGGTACCATTATTCAAGAAGGCTAGTAGGGATAAGACAGGTAATTACAGGCCAGTGAGTCTAACATCAATGGAAGGGAAACTATTGGAAAAAATTCTGAGGGACAGGATTAACCTCCGCTTGGAGAGGCAGGGATTAATCAAGGATAGTCAGCATGGCTTTGTCAGGGGGAGGTCATGATGACAAATTTGATTGAATTTTTCGAGGAGGTGACTAGTTGTGTAGATGAGGGTAGTGCAGTTGATGTAGTTTACATGGACTTCAGTAAGGCTTTTGACAAGGTCCCGCATGGGACAATGGTCAAGAAGGTAAGAGCCCATGGGGTCCAGGGCAATTTGACAAATTGGATCCAAAATTGGCTTAGTGGCAGGAGGCAGGGGTTGATGGTCGAAAGCTCTTTTTGCGATTGGAAGACTGTGACAAGTGATGTACCACAGGGATCGGTGCTGGGACCCTTGCTGTTTGTCGTATACATTAATGATTTAGAATTGAATATAGGATATGTGATCAGTAAGTTCGCAGATGATGTGAAAATTGATGGTGTTGTAAATAGTGAGGAGGAAAGCCTTAGATTACAGGATGATATGGATGGGCTGGTAAAAGGGCAGAGCATTGGTAAATGGAATTTAATCCTGAGAAGTGTGAGGTGATGCCTTTTGGAAAGACTAACACGGCAAGAGAATACACGATGAATGGTAGGACCCTAGGAAGTACAGAGGATCAGAGGGACCTTGGTGTGCGTGTCCACAGATCCCTGAAGGAAGCAGTACAGGTGGATAAAGTGGTTAAGAAGGCAATTGGGATATTTGCCTTTATTAGCCAAGGCATAGAATATAAGAGCAGGGAGGTTATGTTGGAGCTGTATAAAACACTAGTTAGGCCACAGCTGGAGTACTGTGTGTAGTTCTGGTTGCCACATTATAGGAAGGATGTGATTGCACTGGAGAGGGTGCAAAGGAGATTCGCCAGGATGTTGATTGGGCTGGAGCGTTTTAGCTATGAAGAGAGACTGGATAGGCTGGGGTTGTTTTCCTTAGAGCAGAGAAGGCTTGGGGGGGACCTGATGGAGGCATACAAAATTATGAGGGGCATAGATCGGAAGAAACTTTTCCCCTGAGTGGAGGTGTCAATAACCAGGGGGCATAGATTTAAGGTAAGGGGCAGGAGGTGTAGAGGGGATTTGAGGAAATTTTTTTTCACCCAGAGGGTGGTTGGAATCTGGAATGCACTGCCTGGGGTGGTGGTGGTGGTGGTGGAGGCAGGAACCCTCAACATTTAAGAAGTATTTGGATGAACACTTGAAAAACCATAGCATACAGGGCTACGGGCCAAATACTGGAAAATGGGATTAGAATAGATAGATGCTTGATGGCTGGCATGGACACGATGGGCCAAAGGGCCTGTTCCTGTGCTGTATAACTCTATAACTCTATGACTCTATGACACTCACCGTAAATGCTTATCAGTGTCCTGCTAACACTCTCTCCATCTGTATTCATGCAGGACAAATTGGCACACAACAACAGGGAGACACCATAGACTGGTGGAGGAATGCCTGAAATCAAGGTCCTCAAGGACTTTGAAAACAGAGCAATCCAGCTGGCCGGCAAGGATCAGGACCATTCCTTTGCTGATGGTGAGGTCGGCATTGCTCTACCAAGCGAGGATCCAGAGTTGCAACCATGACAACCATGCTGTGAGTGATGTGTCCTGTTTCACAGGCCACTGCCATGCACTAATTATCACTCCTTACTTTCTCAGGTACATCTGGGAAATACCCGACAAAGTCCACAACCCAGGGCCTCCAATCAAGCTCCAAAGAAACCTCTGAAGAGGTGATGAGGAATCTCTTCATTGAAGAGTTGTCACAGTGCTCACCCACACCCTCCGTCAGCACAGAGACACACACCTCGGTGAGACTTAGCTTTAGAGTAGCCTCGGGTTCACAATCTGGTGAGCACATCGCACTATCTGATCGACAGCAGACGGCAGGGTTCCTAGGTGTCCGGCACTCGGGGGATTGCTGGTGGCCAGAAATTTGCTGAGTCCGAGTCAGATGATGTGCCTTTGGATTTGGTCATGTCTCAGTTGCTGGAGCTGCAAAGGCAAGCTTGGAAACATCAGGAAGGGATGTTCGCCGCACTCCTCAGATTGCAAGACACAATGGAGCAGTCTGAGGCGATAGCGCCGGCATGCCAACGCACTGAAGTCAACACTGGTAGCATGGCAATCTCCATGGAGACCTTGGTCCAGGACATCGGTCCTGCACTGTTGTGCACACTGAGCTCCGTCACTGACACCATAGCTAGCCTCCAACAGTGTCAACGCGAGAGGGGTTCAAGGCAGCTCTTAAAAACTAGAAAAAACCTCTAAAGCTCTAGCAGCCAGATACCCCTTCACCTCAAGGAGTCAGCCAGAGGCCCTTGGGCACCCATAAGTTGGAGCAGGTGCACAGCCCGGGGTCATCTATCCAGGTGACTCCAGGAGTGTCCAGCCCATTCAAATCCCCTCTTCCTGCGCCCGTGGTAGCTCCAGCTCCACAGGCCAAGATGCCACTGCCACTCAGCAGGATCCTGAAAGCAGGCTGGGGCCTGCCAAGTCTGTCCTCCAGAGGACGCCCGCCAAGGTCATCACAGACATGACGTAGCGGTAAGCAACCTGTCTCCACCTCCACTGTGGATGTCGGGGGAGCACCAAGGCAGGGTTCGGAACGTTAAGAAGATGTAGTTGCACCGCCTGGGTATGGCTGTTAATCACTTGTATATATTGTCAATAAACTCCCAAGAATGGCTCCTTGTTCTGATGAGCAGTGTTTGTGTCACTTAGATGTGAAACCTTTCTGCACAAGATAAAGGCAGGTGCTTCAGTCCAGAGCCTCTTCCATGTGCCTTGTGCAGCCTTCAGACCAAAGTGATGGCCTGGCTTAACACTCATTGGACACATCAGCAATACCTGCACACCGATGGTGCTTGTTATTGCTGCCAGAATGTCGTGGGCAGGTGCCACAGAGTTCCGCCATTCTCTCTGTGTGCTCTCAGCACCTGAGGTGGGGCTGGCCCACATCTCATCAGCATCTGTGACCGGTGACGCTGTGCTCCTGAAGGGGTCAGGTGTTGAAGGCTGACAAAGGATTAGGTGCATTTAAAGTTTCACGGTTGCATCTCCATGATATGACCCTGATCACAGAGCGCAGGTGAGCTGCCCTCAGCCAGACAGGAGTCAGACATTCTCAGAAGCTATGTGAAGATCTGTAGAGTGACCTCACTGCACGTTGTCATCATCCTCCTGGATTTGAGTGACTATTAGGGCCTCTGCTGCATCTCCATGACAGGAGCCTTATCACAGAGGATATGTGCGCTGCCGTCAGCCAGACTGGAGTCAAAAGTTCATGGATGTAATGTGAGGATCTTATGTCATGTCATCATCATCCTCCACAAATCTAGCAGCTGTAAGTCCCTGATTGTACCTGCCTAGTCAGGCCAGTGCGATGGCCTCAAAGCCTTCATCAGCCTTCGAGGACCTCCTCACCCTCATCCCTGTGAACGTCCTCCTCATCGGAGGAGACCTCCAGCTCCTCCATCTCCCCCTCAGCCAGCTTCTTTCCCCATTGCAGCGCCAGTTTTCAAAGTGCGCAGTAGGTGATGATGATGCGTGACCCCCTCTGTGAACTGTATTGCAGGGGTACACCAGACTGGTTCTGGCACCGGAACCTCATTTTCAGCATCCCAATGATGTGCTCCACCAAGGTGCATGTTACAACATGAGCCTGGTTATACCTTCACTCTTCTACAGTCTGAGGCCATCGCATGGGTGTTACCAGCCACGTCCTGTGCAGGTTCCCCTTGTCCCCGAGGAGGCATCCCTGCAGCCACTGTGGACACTGGAAGATGTCAGGGATCCGATCGACTGAGAATGTGGGTGTCGTGGATGCTTCTTGGGAACCGTGCACAGACCTGCAGGATGCATTTGTGGTGGTCGCACACCAGCTGACCATTCAGCGAATTGAAGCCCTTGCAGTTGACAAAGCTGACTGCTTGTTGCATCGGGGATCTGAGCGCCACCTGAGTGCAGTCGATGGCACCCTGCGCTTGTGGGAAACCCGAGATCTGGGCAAATCCCAGCGCTCTTGCATCCTGGCTTTCCTGATCCCAGACAAAATTCACAAAGTTGTGTGCCTTCGCGAAGATGGTGTCCATGGTCTCATGGATGCATTTGTGGATGGAGGCTTGAGATATCCCACAGAGATCACCTGTGGAGCCCCGAAAGGAGCCTCTGGCATACGAATTGAGTGCCGGGGTCACTTTCATGGCCACGGGCAGTGAATGCCTTCCATGTCCCAGTGACGCCAAACCCTGCAGTAGCTGGCAGATGTGACTGATCATTTCCCCAGACGTGCAGTTTTTGGCAACACCGGTTTTCGGTCATCTGCAGGAATGAAAGGCGGCGCCTATAGACCCTGTGTCTAACTAGGCGCCGAGCAGTGACAGCGCACTGTGGCTCTTCAGTAGCGTGTGCGGGAGCCCCAGCCACCCCTTCTACCTGAGGGTGCCGCTCCTCCCTCTTCCCAGCCTGGCGCCTCAGTTGCTCTCTTCTCCGTCGTCTCCGCTCTGTACACCATGAGGCATACAGCTAGGTCACCAGGCTCCACGTTCCTGATGTACTTCTGCAGGATGAAAGAGTGGGGCACATGTGTTAGCTTGGGTGTTCTAAGAACCTCTGTTGGTTAAGTCTGAAGGCACCTTAACACATCCCAGAGAGTGCGATTCTTGTTTCTTCCTTAAATTTCTAAACTTCTGTCTGTAAACCTTTGGCACTAATTCATCGCATTGAGAACAGCAGCTATAACTGCATCATAATCACTAGACTGTATGTTTGAAAGAGTACACTTCTAAAACCTTCCCCACAAAAACGCTCTGTAATAAAATTGTTCCATTTTCTTTCGGCCGTTGCAGCTTTGTAGCAGTTTTCTCAATGAGCACAAAATACATTTTCACTCCTTTTATTTTATTTTATTTTATTTTTTTGGATTTCTACCTGAAAATAAAAAAATGTGCAAAGTTACGGGGATAAGGCTGGGGGAGTGGGACTAGGTAGATTGCTCTTTCAGAGAGTCAGTGCCGAGTCGATGGGCTGAATGGCCTCCTCCTGCATTGTAAAGCTTCCGTGATTCCTTCCTCACTGAATTTAGGCACTAAGCGAATATTCTGTGCCAAATCAAAGCCACATCTGAGTCATCGTCAAGTTTTCCTGCCACCCCTTGCTCATATAATCAAAGCCTTTGTCCAGTTCACAATTCCCGGTTTCTCTCTGCTTTTGAAATTCAAGGTTTTCCTCCTTTCCTCTTGCGCTTTGGAGCTCTAACTCTAATTGCTGCATTTCTCTTTTTGCAGTTCTAATTCAATCCTTTGTATTTCTCTTTTTTTTTATTCTCTTTCTAATTCTTTTTCATTTCAAAGGCTAAATATATCCAAATTAAATAATGAAAAAGAAGATACTGCCTCTTTGTGGCCTAAAGAGTGTATTAACAAATGTTAAAAGCAGATGTATGACCTTGATTTTTGGAATGATTCTTATTCTCTGGATTGTAAACTCTTGTTAAAGTTGTGGGTCAATTAGTTCAAGGATCTGAGATCCTGTGGATAAAGTAGCACAAGTGTCAAGGAAAGAGGTAAACCCACCTAAAGTTACATCAGTAACTGATAAAAGGTTTCATGATACAAAAGGCAAAGGAAAAGTGGTAATGGTTGTAGTAAAGAAACAAAAGATTTGTCCAGACCGGGTGTGAATGGCACAATAATGAATAGCTGTGTCCAAAAGCAAAAACATGAAAGCAAGATTAAGGCCAGCACATGCAAATAAAAAGAAACAAAATGAGGGGACAGAGTTCATGGTTTGAAATTGTTGAACACAGTGTTAAGTACAGAAGACTGTAAAGTGTCTAAGAGAAAGATGAGCTGAAGCTCCTCGAACTTGTATCGCGCTTCATTGGAACACTGCAGCAGGCCAATGACAGAGATTTCAGTGTGATAGCAAGGTGATGAATTAAAATGGCAAGCAACTGTAAACTCAGGATCATGCCTACGGATTGAGCGGAGGTGTTCCACAAAGCGGACCTGGGGCTATGTGTGCTGGCAGATTAAGAAAGTAATTTAAAAGGCTTACTGGACCCTGGGATTTATAAATTGAGGTATAGGGTACAAAAGCAAGAAAGTTATGATGAACCTTTTATAAACCACAGGTTCAGCCTCAACTGGAGTATTGTGTTCAATTTTTAGCACCGCACTTTAGGAAGGATACGGAGGCTTTAGAAAGGATGCGGAAAAGATTTGCGTGGATGATTTCAGGAATGAGGAACTTCAGTTATGTGGATAGACTGGAGAAGCTGGAGTTGTTTTTCTTGGAGAGGTGTAGGCTGAAAGGAGATTTGATAAGAGGTGTTCAAAATCATGAGGGGTCTGAACACGGTGGATAGAGAGAAGCTGTTTCCTCAGACTGGGGTTGAGAACCAGAGGAGACAAATTTAAGGTGATTGACAAAAGAACAAAAGGCGATATGAAGAAAATCATTTTTTAAATGCAGTGGGCGGTACAGATCGGGCGTGCACTGCCTCAGAGCCTGGTGGAGGCAAATCTAATTGTAGCTTTCAGAAGAGAATTGGTTAAGCACCTGAAGACGAGGAATATGCAGAGCGGCAGGGGGGGTGGAGTTGGTGGAATTGCTCTTGCAGTGAGCTGGTACAGACTCGACAGGACGAATGGCCTCCTGTGTGTAACAATTCTATGATTCTGCAAAATAAAAAGAAAAACATCTGAATGATCAAGAGTGTGATTTCATATACAATTCACCACTCCTAACAAGATCTAGGAGCTGTGTATACACAAATCCTTGAAGTTGATGAAGCTGTCAAAAGAGCATGTGGGATCATCGGTTTTATAAATAGAGTCATGGAATACAAAAGCAAAGAAGTCATGCTAAACTGTTATAAAACATTGTTGGGTCTAACTGGAGTATTGCGGCCAGTTCTGGGCAGCACATTTTAGGAAGCTTTTAAGGTGCAGATTAGATCTACTTGAATAATATCAGGAATGAGGAACTTAAGTTACTTGGAGACTACATCCACAGACCTCTGGAGTGGAGAATTTAAAAGATTCACAACACTTTGAGTGAGGAAAGTTCTATTCGTTTCAGACAAAGCTTTAACTGCTTCCCGGAACAATACTTTGTGGAATAAACTAGGACAAAGGTATTTTACATTCAATATTGTGCAATCATGCATGGTGAATTAGCAGCCTCACAGCAAAAGGTCCTCTGTAGGGGAGTGAGTGGGAGGGGGTGGTGGAAGGTGGTTACAAGATATTTGAATCCTATATTGAGTTTGAGAGTAATATATTCAAAACAAGAATCTTAAATTTAAACATAGCCAATTATCTAGCTATCGGGGGAGAGCTGGCTAAGATGGATTGGGTAAATTGGCTGAAAGATATGGCGGTAATTAAACATTTAAGGAAATGATTCAAAATTTTCAACAAAAATATGTTCCACTAAAATACAAAACCTCAGTGTGATAGATGCATTTATGCATAGCTGGGGAAATTGAGGATAGGATTAGATTAAAAGAAGAGGCTTATCATGTTGCAAAGAATAGTAATAAAGGACCACCAAAAGGTTGATAAAAAGGGAAACAATAGAACATGAGAGTAAACTAGCCAGGAACGTAAAATCAGATTGTAAGAGCTTCTAGAAGCATACAAAAAAGATTAGCTAAAGTAAATGTTGGTCCCTTAGAGACAGGTCCCTGAAACAGGAGAAATGATCTCCACCATAAAAGATTCAAATTACATACCAGAAATAATGGGCAGCCAAGGGGCTCATAAGAATGAGGAATTTAAAGTCATTAATATTAGTGGACAAAAAGTATTGGAGAAAGTTAAGGCACTGCCTGTCCCTGTGAATCCTTGCATGTCAGCGTGATGCCTCTAAGAGCAGTGCTATGTGGAGGAATTTCTCCCCCAGTGCCCTTAGCTTTAACTTTTTTCTATTTTATCACCTTACTCTCTAATGCCATATTATGTTAGTTAAGCTCTCTGTCCCTCCCTGACCCACTTACCTTTATCCAAAGCATTACTCTGCTGCACAGCTAGACATTTCTCTTACTGCTTTTAAATTTACTTTTTTCGTGAATCCTCCCACTTACTAACCGAAAGAAAGAGTAGTGGGAGCATATTCAAGTAACTTTAAAAGGAAATTGGATTGCACACTTTGGAGGGGGGGTGGGGGGGGGAGAGGAATATTGGGCCATCCGGAGGGAGCAGGGGAATGGGGCTAATTGGAAGGTAGCTCTTTCAAAGAGACAGCACAGGCATATTGGAATGAAGAGCTTCCTTCTGTTCTGCATGATTCTATAATTCTTCAGGACACTTGCCTATTGATTTTCATGTGCATCATGCTGTTTGTGACTTTCTTTGGCTGTACTCCAGAAGATAAGAAAAGAAAAGATTGATGCAGAAGACTTAACTAGCAACCAGTATACTATGCTCGTGGATAATAGACTGTGATCATCTTTTTGCAAACTTTCCCACTCGATTTCAAGGTAACTGTACTTACTTCTTATGCCATTCACAGCCTTAAACGATTTCCATGCTTCTCTTTCTCCTTTCAAGCTCCCACTAACAGTCTAGACTCATAGATACGAACTACTACAGCTACAAAAGGTTTGGCCTTGCTGTGGCTGCTCTTGCTTTCTGACTGATTGCCACTCCACTAATGCAGCTGATGCCACATAAAAGAAAAAAGGAGGGTCGGCATCCTTCCATCTACGTGAGATGATGGACTTGCAGCAAATCGATTGGCGACGGGATAGTTTCACATGTTGCATTTTTTTGCTGATGGCTGAAGGGAAAATTGTGAGAGGCAGATTCTGCCACAAGTGCTGTATACGAGAAGGTTATTGTAGCATTAGGGTGTTCAGGGTTGAAAGGATTAATGTGTGGGTCTGGGCAAACAGTACCGCCTGCATGATGATGTAAGACACACATGACTCAAGAGTCAAGAAGGCAAAAGCCCATGGCTTAGACTGAGTAACTCCTGTAGTCTTGTATCTCTGTATATAATTGTGTTCATCCAATAAACCAGTTATAGTTCAGACATACCTGTGCTGAAAGAAGGCGCCAAAACTGAAGACTTTGGTAAAACAGTTGAAAAACCTCCAAAAGAGTTCCATAGAAGACGTAGAAGCAGTGAGAAAGGGTCAGAAAAAAATCAACTGTCAGCTTACTAAGGGCATGTGTTGGCCCATGAAAAATCCCAGTCCAGCAGCAGAATCAAAGAGCCTCGCGACGATCAAGGAAGGGTGAGCAAACCTTGAAAAAGGCTCAAAATCTTCACGTTAATTGTGCAGTAAGCAGGCAGTTCTGGGCGCAGTCCATTTCTAGCGAGAACAGGTTTCCGTACACCCAGCAGTCTGGGCCTGAGGCCGGCGTCCTGAACCATGGGGACCGTGAGGCAGCAATTGTGGCAAAATATTTGGCTGCTTAAATACAACTCCCCAGCAGGAGAAAAATGGTGAACAGAGCTTAATTGTAATTTCCAGCCCTTATTTTTAAAATGCTGCAAAATTTAAGGAACGATTACCAAAAAGGGTCAGCAATCACAGAGGGCATCAATGAAAGGCTGATCAGCGCAGGAAGACTCCATTACTGCAACAGAATTTTAAAAAAGCCAGGCAAACCTTCTAAAAGCTTAAAACAGCAATGGATTCCAAATCACCGTGCTAGACCGATTTGGGTATTTGGAAGGGCCAGATCAAACACAGAATTGTGTGCCGTGGAGGAAGAGATTTTTAAGATTTGGAATTGCTTCCAGGTTGAACACTGAGTCTGAGGCTGAACAAGTCAACATGTTATTGTACTCTATTGGAGCAATGGCAGATGATACAGCAAGTCAAGGTATTAATGAAACGTCAGACAAATTCGAAGAATTCTTAATAGCCTTGGATAATTATTTTAATTTACAGAGTAACAAGATATTGGAAACAGCCAAGTTTCATAAAAGGGTCCAGAAACCATGATGGATGCCTTTATAAATGATCTGTATCGACTGCCTGAAGGTTGCGAATATGGTGATCTTAAAACTAAGCTGATACAAGACCGCAATATAGTCAGTGTTACCAATAATACCCAAATGATCTACTGCAATCCACAGAAGACTTAACTTTGGAGAAAGCGATCCAGCTGATGAGACAAACAGAGGTTCGTAAACAAAATATAGCCATACTCAGAGAAGAAGTCAAACCGTAGCTCAGAAAACCCCCATTGATATTGCAACTTATTGAACAAAAGAATGTCAAGGACACTCCAGGGAAGAAAACACCTTATGGAACAAAATTCCAAGATACCATTAAACCATGCCAGTGCTGTGGCACCAAGAAGCCTCACAGGCACGAATAGTGTCCTGCAAGCACTGCGGAATGCTTTCATTGTAAAAGTTTTGGACATTTTGGAAAGATGTGCAGAATTAAAACCTCTAGATACACAGAGGATAACGAGAGAATCTTCACACACAAGGCCATTAATGAAATTGAGGAATCTCAACAAGAGCAACAACAGCCTCCTAGGTGAGGTCAAAGACCCCTGATACACATTCTGGAATGCAAATATTTGCGTCAACGGACATATCACTAATTTCAAATTGGGTACAGGAGCAAGTGTAATAGTCTTGTCCAACAAAGAACTGTTGCCAGCAAAATAATGGCTGAGGACAACTGGAGCCCAGTCATATGGCCCCTTCATCTCCCTTAATCAAGCTACAAGACATAGGTATGTTGGAGGTAATGCTCCGATACAAGAACAAACAGATACTGGGAACATTTGTCATCAAGAATTTTCTCTTAAGAGCCGAAACTCCCGAGTCAAGCTCATCGTCAATGAACAGACAGCCATCAATGATATCAGATCTGAGCCTCTCAAACTGTCCAAATGTACTGAAGATCTGGATCGAGACGTCAGCGCTGATTTTTTGACACTCTTCACAGAGGCCGATAATCCAACCCTTATCCAAGGGGAGGTATAGGGGATGGAGAGTAAACGTGTTCGTGCCGAAGTGATAATGAACCAATTGGACCAACGGGTACCTGACTGCGACCATGATCCTTCATCACTTTGTGAGTCGGCTGAGCAGGTGGAAGACAAAACTCAAGGGATAGAATACACTGGTACAATACCATATTCATCCAATAGAGGTGACCAATTTGTAATCCACACCTACCCATCCATCAAAAGTGCTGGCCAAGAACTTCCAGAACTATAGATTGTTTGATGGTTTGGTTCTATGTCTACCTCTTCCACATTGGAAGACACTGACCTTACTGCTGTGTTAGGGTTACAGGAATTTGAGGGAAAGCAAGATGGTGACCAGGTGATTTTCTCAACATTTCCTGTTCTTCCCAAACAACTATTTCCAGAGGCAGTAGTCCAGGATTACCCAGGAGTTTATAAGCAAGAGTCGACAAGGAGTTATCGCTCCAGAACTAAAAGCAAACAGTCAAAACCATCAAAAAAGAACCAGGGTGCACTCAACAAACAAGGATAGGAAAAACACCAAAGGTAAAGAAAGGATGAACCCACAAAATCCAATCATGAGAGAGAAACAATGGATTCAGAGACATATAATAGCAAGGAAAGGGAAAAGAAGGTAAGTTTGTATCCAGATAGGAGAACCATCCATTGTGCATTTAGAAGAACCAGATGTAGAGAGTTAAACTGATAGTGCAGTAGATACTGCAACTCTTACCGAAGACCAACCAAGTCAAAGCAAAGAAATACTAAGGGAGACTACCGATCTTCCAAGTCTGACAAGAACACTATCAGGGAGAGTTGTGAAACCTCCAGACTGATGAAACCTATGAAGTCAGACCGGGCGGAGGGTGGAAATGTGGTAATATGTAAATATAAATGCAAGATGTATTTAGACAAAGACTTGGGGGGGGGGATGTAGTATTAGGGTGTTCGGGGTTGTTTGGGTTAATGTGTGGGACTTGAGAAACAGTACCGCCCACATGATGTAAGACACACAAGACTGAATCAAGAAGGTGAAAGCTTACGGCATAGACTTACTAACACCCGTAGTCTTGTATCTTCTTTATTTTCTATTCATTCATGGGATGTGGGCTTCACTGGCTGGGCCAACATTTATTGCCCATCCCTAGTTGCCCTTGAGAAGGTGATGGTGAGCTGCCTTCTTGAACCGCTGCAGTCCATGTGGCATAGGTACACCCACAGTGCTGTTGGGAAGGGAGCTCAGAGATTTTGACCCAGCGACAGTGAAGGAACGACGATATGTTTCCAAGTCAGAATGGTGAATGATCTGGAGTGGAACTTCCAGTTGGCGGTTTTCCCATCTATCTGCTGCACTTGTCCTTCTAGGTGCTAGTGGCCGTGGGCTTGGAAGGTACTGTTGAAGGAGCCTTGGTGAATTCCTGCAGTGCATCTTGTAGATGGTACACACTGCCATACTGCTGTCACTGTTTGTCGGCAGTGAAGGGAGTGAATGTTTGTGAATGTGGTGCCAATCGAGCAGGCTGCTTTGCCCTGGGTGGTGTCAAGCATTTTGAGTGTTGTGGGAGCTACACTCATCCAGGCAAGTAGGGAGTATTCCATCACACTCTTGACTTGTGCCTTGTAGAAGGTGGACAGGCTTTGGGGAGTCAGGAGGTCAGTTACGCATTGCAGGATTCCTAGCCTCTGGCCTGCTCTTGTAGCCACAGTGTTTAAATGGCTAGTCCAGTTCAGTTTCTGGTCAATGGTAACCCCAACATCAGGGGGGCGATGGTTGGATTCTCTCTTGTTGGAGATGGCCATTGTTAAATGTTACTTGCCACTTGTCAGCCCAAGCCTCGATATTGTCCAGGTCTTGCTGCTTTTGGGCATAGTCTGCTTCAGTATCTGAGGAGTCACGAATGGTGCTGAACATTGTGCAATCATCAGTGAGGATCCCTACTCCTGACCTTATGATGGAAGGAAGGTCATTGATGAGGCAGTTGAAGATGGTTGGGCCGAGGATACTCCCCTGAGCAACTCCTGCAGGCATATCCTGGAACTGAGATGAACAACCACAACCATCTTCCATTCTGCTAGGTATGACCAACGGAGAGTTTTCCCCCTGATTCCCATCGACTCCAGTTTTGCTAGGGCTCCTTGATGCCACACTCGGTCAAATGCGGCCTTGATGTCAAGGGAAGTCACGCTCAGACTTTGATACCACTGGCTAGGTAGCCAAATACAAATGGCTAGGCCATTTCAGAGGGCATTTTAAGAGTCAACCGCATTGCTGTGGGTCCGGAGTCACATGTAGGCCAGACCAGGTAAGGGCGACAGATTTCCATCCCTAAAGGACATTAGTGAACCAGAAATGGACAATGGTTTCATCATTAGACTTTTAATTCCCGATAATTATTGAATTCAAGTTCCACCTGCCATGGCAGGATTTGAACCCAGGTCCCCAGAGCATGACCCTGGGTTTCTGGATTACTAGTCCAGCAACAATACCACTGTGCCATCACCATATAATTATGTTCAGACAATAAACCAGTTATTGGTCAGACATATCTATGTCTCTGTAATTGTTCCTTAGCCAGTTATAACCAACATACAGCAGATATCAGGTGTTGCTGCGGGGTGATGGTTTTGATATTGGTACCTGCAGTGAAGCTGCTCCAGTCACTGATCATCGTGGTGGCATCTGCTGGACCACAGATAACGGGCAGAACTTTTCGTCCCATGGGCAGACGCGCGCCCGACCCGAACGGGAGTGAAATAGTGCACGATGACGTTGGCTGAGTGTCCTGACATCATCGCATACTCTCGCAATCTTTCGGTTGGCGGGCGTGCACGAAAGGCGGCAGCGCACCCACTGACAATTAAGAGGCCCATTAGGGCCCTTGAGCAATTAATTAAGTTTAATTTTTCGCTGCCCGCTCAACCCATTTGGTTGCCGGGCGGGTGAATAGGCCCGGTGGCCTTTGCGTTTTTCATGGAACCTCATCCAATGGTTACTTTAAAAAAAAGTGAGAGATTTTTAAACATCCTTTTTTACATGCCCCTTTTCATGTGACTGAGTCACATGTGGGGACATGTTTATATCATCTGTAAAAAGTTTGTTTTTTTGTATTTAAAATTCTTCAGCTCCCTGAGGCAGCTCGGCGCCTTCAGGGAGCTTCCAGTGCGTGCTCCCCTGCGCATGCGCACACTTCAGCGTTTGCGGTCCTCCCCCCCCCATCCCGGCAGCGCCGAGGCTCTCAGCGTGCGTTTCACGCTGGCTGGCCGGCCAGTGCAAAATCGTGGTCGGAGTCTGATCGTGGGCGGCCGTCGGTCTCAAGGCCATTTCCGGACCCGCCCGCCCAACCGACCAACGAGGGGAACATCCTGCCCAATGTCACCGTTTCCCACTCTTGTTGGCTAGTGTCTCCCACTTGTGAAAATAAATGTTTAGCGGCTTCATATCATGCTTGCAAGCTTCCATGATGTGGTCTTTTGTGTGTCCTACGGGTCTTCCGGCTCCAGCTACCTCACCTTACAGGATATCCTTGGGAATATGTCCGTCTTCCATTCTGAAAATGCACCAATCCAGCACAGTCGCCTCTGCTTGATGAGTGTGAATAGACTTAGGAGATTTGCCTTTGAAAGGAGTGCCACATTCATGATTTTGTCCTTCCATGAGATGCCAAGAATAAGCCAGGAATGTTGAAGATAAAAATTGTTGAGTTTGCTTTCTTGACAGTTTCAAGTTGTCCACGCTTTCATTCATGCTTTACAGCCATTCAACATGGTACTGAGGACACAGGCTTCATAAACTTTTACCTTGGTCCGAGGGGTCAGCTTATGCCTTTCCGCGCATGTTTCGTGAGTTGACCAAAGGTGGGTAGCTACTTTCCCTGCATCAGGAGTCAGGTTATTTGTCACCATGGACCCAAGGTAGTAGAATTTTCTAACCATTTCTGGTGGAGCGTTGTTTAGTGTGATTGAGGGCGGAGATGGGGCACCATGTCCCATAATGAGGGCGGAGATGTGGCACCATGTCCCTGAGACTATGTAGCTGAGTTTCCGTGTGAACAACTAGCATGGCGTCATCAGTGTAGAGGAGCTCTCTGATAAAGATGTACTGTATTTTTGTCTTCGCTGTCAATCTGGACAATCCGAACTCTAGGAAAGGTCACAGACCTGAAACTTCAACTCTGTTCCTCTCTCCACAGACGTTGCCAGACCTGTTAAGTACTCCTAGCCTTTTACTGTTTTGATTTCACATGCCCATCAAATTTTGGTAAACCAATTAAGTGGATCTTTCATGATCAGTGAGAGTTTGCATTGATCAAACGATCTAATGAGCATAAATTTTAAATGAGTTCTTAAACAGCATAAAAACCTATTCATTACATGTACATCAAATAGGCAATAATTATGCACAGCATGACATTCTACCATTCTAGGAAAGTTAGTTGTGCACGAAGTTAACTCATTAGCCTAGTGTTTCCAGTCAGTTTTATGTACAGTGAGTATTACCAGTTGGAAAATGGGGTATCAGGTTGAATATGCACATCATATGTGCTACAAGATGGTGAAAATTGATGGGTGCAGGGGTCTTCCACCTGGAGAACTCAATTTGAATATTTTAATGAAGTTCTAATGATATAATTTAACAATTTTCAAGTATTTGTGCTTGCTTTACGATAAGCCACCTTCCAGCCCACATAAAATCTGGTGCCAAGGACAATGATGCATGTAAAAGTTTATTACGAGGGACCTGCAAGGAAACTGCTCTTCAAATTTTTAAGTATTCAGCAACTGTTTTCCTACATTTTTATTTTTGTTTTTCTGCAATTGCTGAGGTGATCAAGACACTTTATGTCAATTCTTACCTTTGGGAGAGAATTGGAGGGGAGCGGACCTGCAGGAGAAACATAGGCTGAGGAGTGGAGATAAATGCAGCCCGAGAAGAGATGCCTACAGCACTTGCCCTTGGGGTGAGAGGCAGAGGGGAATGTACCTGGAGTAGAAACACAGCCCGAGGAATGGATATTTACAGCCCAAGGAGCAAGACCTTTTTTTTTTATTCATTCACGGTATGTGGGCTTCACTGGCTGGGTCAGCATTTATGGGTAATAAATGCTGCTTGCTGGGGAATCCCTAGTTGGGGTATTTAAGAGTCAACCACATTGCTGTGCGTATGGAATCACATGTAGACGAGACCAGGTAAGGATAGCAGATTTCCTTCCCTAAAGGGCATTAGTGAACCAGATGGGTTTTCACAACAATCGACAATGGTTTCACGTCATCATTAGACTTTTAATTCCAAATTTTTATTGAATTCAAATTCCACCATCTGCCTTGGCAGGATTCGAACCCAGGTCCCCAGAGCATTACCCTGGGTCTTTGGTATTGTCGCTGGACTAGTAACCCACTACACCATCGCCTCCCCCAATTTGATTTGCTGGTGAGTATTGCTGCTTGGGGACTGAGTCTAAACAATTGGGAGTTTAACAAAACTTGAAAATATTAACTTTACATAGTAAGTAACAAGTGAGTAGCTCATGAGTCTTATCTTCTATTTTTAAGGTTTATTACCACTAGTGGGTGTATTAAGTATTATTAGGGTTTATCAGCATTAGTAGGTTTTATTAATAGCAGTTAGATTTATTAGTATTGGTAAATCTTTATTAGTATTGGTAAGGTTTACTACAAGTAGTCAGGTTTATCAAAAATAAAAGGTTATTAATTAATAAACACAGGAATGGCAGGGCTGCTCCAACCTTGAGAGTGTGCAGCCTGTGCTATGTGGGAGCTGCAGGCTTCTGCCCATGTCCTGGATAGTCACTTGTGCATGAAGTGCCAACATTTCAATAGTTTGAGCCCTGCGTTTTGGAACTTGAGCAGCAACTGGCATCACTGCAGGTTCAAAGCTTCGTGGATAGCACATTTGTAGATGTAGACACTCCCCACAGCTTAAGAGTATGCAAAAAGAGAGAAAATAGCTCACCACCAGACAGTCAAAAAGGAACAGACAGGTAGTACAGGAATTCCCTGCGTTCATTCCATTCAGTTCTGAATGCTGATGAGAGTGATGGTTCGTCTGGGAAGTGCTGCCAGAGTTACGTCCATGGCACCACATGTAGCTCAGCTTCACAGGGGGATACAAGGAAGCCTGGAAGAGCAATAGTGATAGGTGATTCAATAGTTGGGGGACTAGAAAGGCGTTTCTGTGGCAGGATGGGGTATTGCCTCCCTGGTGCCAAGGTAAAGGATGGCACCGACTGGCTGCAAAGAAGAGTTGAAAACTGATAAGAACGAATAGGCTGTGTGCACCTAACATTGGTAAGGCAACATGATCAGCTGAGATGCATCTGAGGATAATGAAGGAAGTGAGGGTGGAAATTGCAGAAGTCACTGGCTATAATTTTTCAGTCTTCCTTAGGCTCAAGTGGTGCCAGAGGCTGGGGAATTGCAAATGTTACACCCTTATTCAAAAATGGCTATAAAGATGAGCCCAGCAACTACAGGCCAATTTAATTTTGGTGGTGGGGAAGCTGCTAGGAACAGTAATTTGGGATAGAATTAATAGATGGAAAATTGCGGGTTAATTAAGGAAAACCAAAATAGATTTTCAATGTGCCACTTTGCCTTGGATTCCATGGACTCTTACTTTCTTGACCAGTCTGCCATGAGGGATCTTATCAAAGGTCTTGCCAAAGTCCATGTAGACCACGTCAAATGTATTACCCTTATCGACACTCCTGGTTACCTCCTCAAAAAATTTGATCAAATTTGTCGAACATGACTTTCCCTTAACAAACCCACGCTGACTGTCCCTGATTAATCCGTGTCTCTCCAAGTGCAGATATATCCTATCCCTCAGAACTCTTTCGAGTAGCTTTCCCACCACCAAGGTTAGGCTGACTGGCCTGTAATTCCGTGGTCTATCCCTTCCTCCCTCTTTTAATAATAGGACAACATTAGCAGCCCTTCAGTCCTCTGGCACCTCACCTGTGGCCAGAGAGGATTTGAAAATTACTGCAGGGCCCCTAGCATCTCTTCCCTTGCGTCCTCAACAGCCTGGGATACATCTCATCTGGGCCTGCAGATTTATCCACTTTTAAGGTCATTAAACCCACTAGTACACTCTCTCTCTCTAAATGTCTCTCGCTCTGTCTCTCTCTCTCTCACTTTCCTCTAATATTTCACAGTCCTCCACTCTGATGTCTATATTTGCGTTGTCCTTTTCCATTGTGAAGACTGATGCAAAGTATTCATTGAGGACTGCACCCACGTCTTCCAGGTCCACACACAGATTAACGCTATGGTCCTTAATTGGCCTTACTTTTTCCCTAGTTATTCTCTTGCTCTTTATATATTTAAAAAACCACTTTGGGTTTTTCTTTATTCTACCCACCAATGCTTTCTTATCTACTCTCTTAGCTTTCCTAATTTCCTTTTTAAGTTCCCCTCTGTACTCTTTATACTCTTCTAAGGATTCTGCTGTATTGAGCCCTCAATATCTGCCATAAGCTTCTCTTTTTTTTCCCCTAGGTTTTATTAATAGGGGCATTGAGTGCAAGAGTAAGGAGCTCATGTTAAACTTGTATAAGACATGAGTCAGGCCTCATCTGGAGTACTGCGTCCAGTTCTGGGCCCCATACTTGAGGAAGGATGTGAAGGCATTGGAGAGAGTACAGAGGAGATTCTCAAGAATGATTTTTGGGATAAACAGCTGTAGCTATGAAGATAGATTGGAGAGGTTGGGACTGTTTTCCTTGGAGAAAAGAAGGCTGAGAAGAGACTTGATAGAGGTATTCAAAATCCTGAGGGGTATGGACAGGGTAAATAGTGGGAAACTGTTCCCACTCAAGAGTACATCAAGAACTAGAGGGCACAGATTCAAAATAATGGGCAAAAGGAGTAGAAGTGATGTGAGAAAAAGTTTTCTCACCTAGAGAGTAGTTGAAGTCTGGAACAAACTTCCTGAAAGTGTGGTGGAGGCAGGTTCAATAGAGGTATTCAAAAGGGAATTGTATTGCTATCTGAAAAGAGAGAATGTGCAAGGTTATGGGACTATGGCAGGAAAGTGGGATTAGGTAGAATGTTCTTTAAACGAGCCAGTGCAGACTCGATGGGCTGAATGGCCTCCTGCGCTGTAAAGGTTCTAGGATTCTGAGATTCTGTGATTTCACTACTATTTCACTCTAAAAGACAAATCTCAAGGTGGTTCTTGGGTGATCAAGGCTAACTCCTGCAGACATAGCCAATAACGTCTTTGCGATATCAAAGGATACCAGCCGAAGACGAGTAGAATGAAGTGTATACATTCACCCAGATAATCCATTTACATCATTACCATGTTGATGCAGTATATCAAGTGCCTACTTAGTTTGTATTGTTTTGTATTATAATATGGTTAAAGTATCAAACGTTGTTGGTGTTTCCTGCATCCTTCATAACTTTGCTCTGCAAAGAGACATCCTCATGATCGACCAGCTTCTGTCCTGTTTTCCTCATTCATTCATCCATTCACACCATAGTCATCCATTCCCTTCCCCTTTCACTGCTATTCATCTGCCTGTGCATTCTGTCCTGTCCTGCTCCATGTCAAATCTGGTGGCTAAAGAGCAAAATGGTGCTAAGGCAGTGACTTTGGTCATTCTTGCCTTTAGGCCATTCTCATGAGAATTCCCTGCTACAATATACGTAAGGCAGTAATTATGCTGACGGCGTTGTTGAGAAGGGAGATGTTTCTGCAGTGGCGCACTCACCTTGGAGAGGATCTGGGGGTGGAACAAAAGAAAATGTCAGTCTATGCTGATTTTATTCAACCCCAAGAATGACTGTCAATATAAGGCATTGATAGTCAGCATGTATTAGAATGACAGAATGTTATAGAAATGGGCCAGTTGTCCTATTAAGTCTATGTTGATGTTTTTCTCCCTGAACTAATTGTCTCATTGTTAGAATCTTAAAATGGTTACAGCACAGAAGGAGGGCATTTGGCCTGTCATGTTTGGGCTATCTCTCTGCAAGAGCAACTCAGTTCATCCCACTTCCCCCACCCACCACCCTTTCTCTGCAGCCCTGCAAATTTTCTCCCTTCAGATAGCTCATCAAATTCCTTTTTGAAAACCATGATTGAATCTGCCTTCACCACCAATGCACAATGGCAGCAGTGTGTACCATCTACAAGATGCACTGCAGCAACTCACCAAGACTCCTCACAGCACCTTCCAAACTCGCGACCTCTACTACGTAGAATATAAGGGCAGCAGATAGATGGGAACACCAACACCTGCAAGTTCCCCTCCAAGCCACACACCAACCTGATTTGGAACTATATCATCGTCCCTCCACTGTCGCTGGGTCAAAATCCTGGAACTCCCTCCCTAATAACACTGTGGGTGTTCCTACAACACATGGATTGCAGCAGTTCAAGAAGGCAGCTCACCAACACCTTCTCAAGGGCACTTGGGGATGGGCAACGAATGCTGGTCTAACCAGCAACACCCACATCCCATGAACGAATAATAAAAAAAAACACATCTTCAGGCAGTGCATTCCAGGTCTTGTTCTGCTTGTCCCTGTACCCATTGATATTTATGTAGCACGAGCTACTTCCTTTTCTGCCCAAATTATATCTTGCAGTATTCATCTGTAAGGCATAATTCCGTGAGGATGACTATGTCAGGCTGTTGCTTGATTAGTCTATGAGACAGCTCTCCCAATTTTGGCACTGACCCTCAGATGTTAGTAAGGAGAACTTTTCAGGTTGACAGGGCTGAGATTGCCGTTGTCGTTTCTGGTGCCTCGGTCATTTGGCACCACATCCACAAACATTCACTCCCTCCACCACCGATGCACAGTAGCAGCAACGTGTACCATCTACAAGATGCACTGCAGGAATACACCAAGGCTCCTTTAACCGCACCTTCCAAACCCATGACCACTACCATCTAGAAGGACAAGGGCAGCAGATAGATGGGGACACCACCGCCTAGAAGTTCCCCTCTGAGTCACTCGCCATCCTGACTTGGAAATGTATCGCTGTTCCTTCACTGTTGCTGGGTCAAAATCCTGGAACTCCCTTCCTAACAGCACTATGGGTGTAACTACCCCACATGGACTGCAGCGGTTCAGGAAGGCAGCTCACCTCCACCTCCTCAAGGGCAACTAGGGATGGGCAATAAATGCTGGTCCAGCCAACGAATCCCGTGAATGAATAAAAAAAAATTCATGGCATCTTTTCTAATTTAGACCAGTTATTTGGTATGCAGTGCCTTTTCTGAACCTATTATGGATTTTATGGAAATTATAGCCATCAGCATGCAGAAAATGCTATCTGCATTGGAGAAAGAACAAAAATCTGAACGGAAAGAAAAAAATCCAGTCAATGTGGCCTGTACGAATTTGATTAAATATTAACACTATCATCATTTACCTAAGTATTTTGCAGAGGACTCTGCTGCAGCAAGATTTGTATTTTGCTTTGACATATGGGATAACAATATTGAGGTAGTTTTTCAAATTGGGAAACTGCAACCAAAATGTCCTTGAAATTATGGTAATTAGGTTACAGTATGAGTTTCTGCTAAAATTCATTTGCCTGATCACAAACTGAAAGTCTTCCATGAACTAGCGCAATTGGGCAACAAAATAAAATGCAATCATTTATTTTTTTCTTTCATTAAAATGTTTTCCTTGACGTATTTATGAGTTGTAACCTGTTGCTGTTTTATTGATATGGTTAAACATAGAAAATAGGAGCAGGAGTAGGCCATTCGGCCCTTCGAGCCTGCTCCGCCATTCATTATGATCACGGCTGATCATCCAACTCAATAGCCTGCTCCTGCTTTCTCCCCTTATCCTTTGATCGCTTTCGCCCCAAGAGCTATATCTAACTCCTTCTCGAAAACATACAATGTTTTGGCCTCAACTACTTTCTGTGGTAGTGAATTCCACAGGCTCATCGCTCTCTGGGTGAAGAAATTTCTCCTCATCTCAGTCCTAAATGCTCTACTCCGTATCCTCAGACTGTGACCCCTGGTTCTGGACTCCCCCACCATCAGGAAAAAAGGTGTTTATTACCAAAACTAAGCACTTTTAAATGGGGTATCCAGTTCTGCACCTGTGAGCAACATAATGTAAAGTTACTGAAAATGACAAAAAATACTGAACCATTTAATAGCCTAATTAGTGTACATTAGTTATTTTCTAAGTAAATTAAATATTTTTTGATACGAAGTAATGTTTAAAACTTACCAAATAGTACCTGTGCGCCTAAGAATGTGAGCACAATTTGAAGAGACTCCCCAACCTAGTGCAATTGGCAGAATCTTGCAATTACAACTTGGGGGGGGTGTGGCCAGCTTTGGCCGAATTGAATCTTAAACCAACGTTAAAGATCGTGGAAATCGTGACATTACATGACTCTTATGAGCATAAGCAATAGAAGCAGGAGTAGGCCCTGTAGCCTGCCCCTTCCTTCAATAAGATCATGGCCTGAATCTCTAACTCAACTCCACTTTCCCATCTATCCCAATATCCCTTGATTCTCTTTGAGACCAAAACTCTGTTGGTTGCGGCCTTGAATATATCAATGACTGAGTCTCCACAGTCTCTGGAGTAGAGAACACACAGATTCAGTACTGTCTGTGTAAAGAAACTCCTAATCTCAGTCCCTAATCTTGAGCCTGTGTCCCCCAGTTCTAAACTCTCCAGTTAGGGGAACAGATTCTTAGCACCTATACTGTCAAGCCCTCTCAGGATCATGTGTTTGAATGAGATCATTCTTTTTAACTCCAGGGAGTATAGGCCCATGCAACTCAATACCTCTTCTTAAGAGAACGCTCTCACCTCTCATATCAATCTATTGAACCTTTGTTGCAATCCCTCTAAGGAAAGTATACCCTTCCTTAGCTATGGAGACCAAAACTATGCACAGTAATCCAGGTGTGGTCTCACCAAAGCTTTGTCCAATTGCAGCAAAACTTTCTTACTTTTGTACTCCAGCTCCCTTGTAATAAAGACTAACATACTGTTTGCCTTCCTAATTGCTTGCTGAAAGCTGCATGTTAACTTTGTGTTTCATGTACAAGAACAACCAAATCCCCCTGAACACCAACAGTTAATAGTTTCTCACCATTTAAAAAAAATCTGCTTTTCTATTTTTCCTACAAAAATGAATTGCCACACGTTTTCCCACATTATTGTCCATCAACCGACTTCTTGCCCACACCCTTAACCTATGCATGTCCTTTGCAGACTCTTTCCACTCTCCTTACTAGATTATTTTCCCACCTAGCTTTATGTCCAAGTTTTCTAACAATACATTACATTCAGCTCCTTAATCTAAGTCATTATTATTGATGGTAAATAACTGAGGCCCCGGCACCGATCCTTGAAGTACCCTGCTAGTTATAGCCGGCCAACCTGATAAGAATCCATTTATTCCTATTCTCTGTCATTAACTCATCCTTGGTTCATGCTAAAATATTACCCCCAAACCCATGAGACCTGATTTTGTGTAATAGCCTCTTGTGCA
The DNA here is from genome assembly GCF_964194155.1 of Cetorhinus maximus. NCBI lineage: Eukaryota > Metazoa > Chordata > Chondrichthyes > Lamniformes > Cetorhinidae > Cetorhinus > Cetorhinus maximus. Next base: position 21,923,966 of record NC_135881.1, read on the forward strand.
GCACCAAATGCTTTTCCAAAATGTATTACACCACATCCACTGATTCCATTTTTCCATTCTGCTAGTTCCATCCTCAAAAAACTTGTCATGTTTGTCAAACATGATCTCTCTCTCACAAAATCACATTGACTGTGCCTAATCATATTACGATTTTCTGAGTGCACTATTACCACTTCTTTAAAAGTGGATTCTTGCATTTTCTTGACCACTGATGTCAGCTTATCTGGCCTGTAGTTCCACATTTTCATCTATTCCCATGTTTTCTCTCTCCCTCTCTTCTTGAATTGTGGGATTCCATTTGCCACCTTCCAAACCACTGGGATCATTCCAGAATTTAGGGAATTTTGTAAGATCAGAATCAGTGCATCCACTGTCTCTACAGCCGTCTTTTTTAGAACTATAGGATGTGGGCCATCAGATTCAAGGGATTTATAGGCTTTTAGTTCTTGTTAATTTCTCCAGTACTTTTCCTTTACCAATACTAATTACTTTGCATTCCTGATTCTCATTAGATACTTGGTTCCTCACTTTTTTTTTGTGCCTTCTACTATGAAGACAGACACAACATATTTCTTTAACATCTCTATAGTTTCTTATTCCCTATTATAATTTCTCCTTTCTCAGCTTCTATGGGATTCATGGGGAGAATTTTGTCCCTTTTGGGGTGGGCCGGTTGGGAGCGGGCGTGGGTGGTCGCGGAGCTGATCGTCGCCCGCGATCGGCTCCGTGCCGCCATTTTATGTGGGTGGGCCAATTAAGGCCCACCCAGCGTGACACGTGCCTGGTAGCACTCAGTGCCACCTGTGTGGGCGGGAGGGGGGCCGGATTCAGAACATACTGAGAATTTTCAATAAAGTTAAAAATTATTTACACATGTCCCCTCATTTGACAGTGTCACATGAGCTGGGACATGTTTATGAAATGTGAAAATTTTATTTATTAATTTACTAAACCTTTCATGAAACCTCATCCTGCCCGCGGATGAGGTTTCATGAAAAACGCGAAGGTCGCTTGGGCTCTTCGCCTGCCCCCCGCCGACCTTAAGGCTGGACGGGCAGCCCTGTTGAGTATCTAAATTGGTTTTTAAATGGCCTTAACAGACCTTTGACAGTTCGGTGGGCGCGCAGCCACCTCCGGCGTGTGCCCATCGAACGGAAGATCGGAATAACGTGCATTGATGTCGGGACGCATGCCCGAAGTCGCCGCGTGTCAGTTTACGTGTTGGCGTGCGGAGCCCGCCCCTGCGCGCCGAAGAGAAATTCCTGCCCCATGTTTACTTTTGCTACTGTCTTCGTTTTTACATGCTTGTCGAAGCTGTTACAATCTGTTCATATATTTCTTGCTGCTCCCACATTCTGTTTTCTTCCTCTTTATCGACTTTTAGTCATCCTTTGGTAACTGAAGCTCTTCCAATCCTCAGGCTCACTACTTGTCTTGTCAACATTCTTTAAATTTAATATGCTGCTCTTAGCCAAAGGTGGATCACTTTACCCGTGGAGTTTTCAATTCTCAATGGAATGCATGTTCACTAAGAATTGTGAAATATTTCTTTAAATGTTTGCCATTATTCATCTGCCATCATACTTTTAAACTAATTTTCCAACCTACCTGAAACAACATGTCCCTCATACCTATGTAACTGACTTTAAATTTAATACAATCCACAAGCTGCACGGTAGCAACCAAAGTTCCTTCGAAATCACCTTCTAAACCTGCGACCTCTACCACTAGAAGGACGAAGGCAGCAGACACATGGGAACACCACCACCTGCAAGCTCTTCTCTAAGCCCCACACCATACTGACTTGGAGCTAAATCGCCATTCCTTCTCTGTCGCTGGGTCAAAATCCTGGAACTCCCTTCCTATCAGCACTGTGGGTGTACCTACACCACATGGACTGCAGCGGTTCAAGAAGGCAGCTCACCACCACATTCTCAAGGGCAGCTAGGGATGGGCAATAAATGCTGGCCCAGCCAGTGATGCCCACATCCATGAAAGTTCGGACTTATGTACGTTACTCTCAAACTCAATGTGAAATTCTAGTATATGATCACTCTTTACTATGAGCTTTTTAATTAAGCATATTTCATTAAACAAAACAAAAACTAATATAGCCTCTATGACGTGGTTAGTTCCATGACATATTGTTCTAGGAAACTGTCTCAAATGTATTCCATGAACTCATCCTTCAAACTACTTTTGTGGATTTGGTTTGTATGGTTTATATGAATATTAAAGTCCCCCATAGTTATTGCATTGCTTTTGTTACAAGCTCCTTTTATTCCTTGATTACTACTCTCTCCGGTAGTATAGCTACTTTTAGGGGCGTTTAAACTACTCCCACACATTCTGACCCATCGTCTTTCATATCTCCACCCATACCAATTCTACTTGCTGCTCTTCTGAGTCAGTTTCCTTCATTATTACTGCCTTTATACTATACTTTATTATAAGGGCTGCACTCCTTCCTTTTTCATTTTGTCTGTCTTCTTGAAGTGTTAAGTACTCTGGAATATTTTGTTCTCAACTTTGGCCACCATGAAACAATATCTCTGTAATGAAATGTAACCCATTTATCTTTATTTGTGCCATTAATTTGTGTGTCGTATGAATGCTTCGTACATTCAGATAGCATGTTTTTAACTTTAACTTTTTACCATTTATCCTTGATTTGACCTTATTCACTGATGCACCATTACCATTAATCTTTTTGTCCCTTCTTGTCACACTTTGCTTATCGTTACAGAAATCACTACACAGCCTTGTCATTGAATTTCCTCTTTAGATTTATACTTTTCTCCTCACTTGAACCCTTTCCTCTGCTTTTTTTAAGTTTCATGCATTAGATTCCCTGATCTTTTGCACTGGTTTTGGCCATTTAGCTTTTGGCTGTTCTGCCATTTAATAAGACCATGGGTAGTGATCTGCCTCAGCTCCACCTTCCCACATGATCAGCACATCTCTTAGTTGCCTTAGTATCCAAAATACTCAGTGGTCACGTCTAATAAAGGTCAGGTTTAGAATTTGTTTATATTAAGCCCAAGTGCAGATTGAATCTTAAAGGGATGACGGTGAATAGGCAATGGCAAACATCAAAGAGCGCATGGGTGGACTGCAACAATTGTTTATTTCTGTCTGGCACAAAAGTAAAACAGGAAAAGTGGCCAAACCATGGCTTACAAGGGAAATTAGGGATAGTATTAGATGCAAGGAAGAGGCATACAAACTGGCCAGAAAAAACAACAGACCTGAGGATTGGGTTTGGGGATAGTGTATTGAGATGGATAGAAAACTGGCTGGCAGACAGGAAACAAAGAGTAGGAATAAACGGGTCTTTTTCCGAATGGCAAACAGTGACTAGTGGGGTACTGTAGGGATCGGTGCTGGGACCCCAGTTATTTACAACATATATTACTGATTTAGATGAAGGAACTAAATGTAATATCTCCAAATTTGCAGATGACACAAAGCTGGGTGGGATGGTGAGCTGTGAGGAGGATGCAGAGATACTTCAGTGTGATTTGGACAAGCTGAGTGAGTGGGCAAATGTATGGTAGATGCAGTATAATGTGGATAAATGTGAGGTTATCCACTTTGGTAGCAAAAACAGGAAGGCAGATTATTATCTGAATGGCTATAAATTGAGAGAGGGGAATGTGCAACAAGACCTGGGTGCCCTCGTACACCAGTCACTGAAGGTAAGCACGCAGGTGCAGCAGGCAGTAAAGAAGGCAAATAGTATGTTGGCCTTCATAGCCAGAGGATTCGAGAACAGGAATAGGGATGTCTTGCTGCAGTTGTACAGGGCCTTGGTGAGACCACAGCTGGAATACAGTGTACAGTTTTGGTCTCCTTATCTGAGGAAGGATATTCTTGCTATAGAAGGAGTGCAGCAAAGGTTTACCCGGCTGATTCCTGGGATGACGGGACTGACGTATGAGGAGAGATTTAATGGGTTAGGATTATATTCGCTGGAGTTCCGAAGAATGAGGGGGTGATCTCATAGAAACCTATAAAATTCTAACAGGGCTAGACAGGGTAGATGCAGGAAGGATGTTCCCGATGGTGGGGGAGTCCAGAACCAGGGGTCACAGTCTGAGGATATGGGGTAGACCATTTAAGACTGAGATGCGGAGAAATTTCTTCACCCAGAGAGTGGTGAGCCTGTAGAATTCGTTACCACAGAAAGTAGTTGAGACCAAAACATTGCATGTTTTCAAGAAGGAGTTAGATATAGCTCTTGGGGTGAAAGGGATCAAAGGTTATGGGGAGAAAGCGGGAGCAGGCTATTGAGTTGGATGATCGGCCATGACCATAATGAATGGCGGAGCAGGCTCGAAGGGCCGAATGGCCAACTCCTGCTCCTAGTTTCTATGTTTCTATGAATCACAACAGGAGGATATATTTTGCACATTCACACTCGAGCGGAAATTTATCCACCAAAAATTCAGGCATGGAAGATTGTGGATCTGACGCAATTTTCTGCCTGTTAAAATTAATAAATGAAAATTTCTGCCGGGCCTTTGGATCTCCAGACCCAAATTCCTCATACATGTCCCTGCTGGCTGAAGCTTCACACCAGAAGTGTAAATTAGTAAAGCACATCCTATTCTATCAAGCAAGTGGACTTCAATGGATATGAACCTTTTGCTGAGTATTCTATAGCAAGCAATTGTAAAATAAAGATGACAATGTTTACAAATGAATAAGTCGTGGTCTGATTTTCAGAAGGATTGCAGGTATAATTAAAACACTGAAATGCTTTAAATTTAACTTGAGAAAGAACAAGTTTGCTGTTTGGACAAGAATGATTATATTAACTATATATTTGAGGCTGAGTTTGCCCTCTACTGGATTGACATATTATACCAGTAAGATGCAAGGCAAAAAGAAACACTCTGCAAATGCTGTAATTTTTAAAAATTATTAATTCATGGGATGTGGGCTTTGCTGGCTGGGCCAGCATTTATTGCCTATCCCTAGTTGCCCTTGAGGAGGTGGTAGTGAGCTGCCTTCTTGAACCGCTGCAGTCCATGTGGTGTAGGTACACCCACAGTGCTGTTAGGAAGGGAGTGCCAGGATTTTGACCCAGCGACAGTGAAGGAACGGCGATATATTTCCAAGTCAGGATGGTGAGTGACTTGGAGGGGAACTTCTAGGTGGTGGTGGTGTTCCCATCTATCTGCTGTCCTTCTAGATGGTAGCGGTTGTGGGTTTGGAAGGCGCTGTCTAAAAACCTGAAATAAGATTAGAAAATACTCGATATACATGGCAGGGCCCTTAGCATCTTGAAGAAAAGAGAATTGGTTACTATTTTGGCTGTGGGCTTTTCCACAGAACTCCTGATTAAAGGCCCTTACTGAAACACCAACAATTCTCTTGTACAAATGACAATAGACCTCTTTTCTGTTTTGATACTCAACATGGCAGTTATTCTGGCTGTGAGTCATCAAAATACAACAGGAACTGCTATGTAGAAGGTATGTCAGGTAGTTGGGAAGAATGTTTGGAGATGTTCGAAATGTGCAAGAGCTGACAGCGCCTCGAGCTGTAGCTTTACTACCCTAAACTGATGGACGTTTGGTTCTTTAATTGAGCAAGTGTGTCTTAATAAATTAATTTAAAAATTAATTTGGACAGCATGATTTATGAACTAGTTTCTTTGTGATCATCAGAGCCAACCTTTGCGTGGGAAGGATCCTTGATGTGTCGTCGCAGCTTTCACATCTGATCAAGGGGAGATTTTCCACTGCTGGCAGAATTGGGGATTTTGTACTTTATTACTGAGCAAAGCTAGTCAGCAGCACATTTACTTGACTGCTCTGTTTCTCGGTCATCATCTTAGTTGAATAATTATTTGCGGCTGCCTATGCAGCTTTATAGAAACTAAGAGCAGGAGTAGGCCATTCGGCCCTTCGAGCCTGCTCCGCCATTCATTATGATCATGGCTGATCATCCAACTCAATAGCCTGCTCCCGCTTTCTCTCCATACCCTTTGATCCCTTTCGCCCCCAAGAGCTATACCTAACTCCTTCTTGAAAACATACAATGTTTTGGTCTCAATTACTTTCTGTGGTAACGAATTCCACAGGCTCACCACTCTCTGGGTGAAGAAATTTCTCCTCATCTCAGTCCTAAATGGTCTAACCCATATCTTCAGACTCTGACCCCTGATTCTGGACTCCCCCACCATCGGGAACATCCTTCCTGCATTGACCCTGTCAAGTCCTGTTAGAATTTTATAGGTTTCTATGAGATCCCCCCTCATTCTTCGGAACTCCAGCGAATATAATCCTAACCAACTCAATCTCTCCTCATACGTCAGTCCCGTCATCCCAGGAATCAGCCAGGTAAACCTTCGCTGCACTCCCTCAATAGCAAGTACATCCTTCCTCAGATAAGGAGACCAAAACTGCCCACAGTATTCCAGCTGTGGTCTCACCAAGGCCCTGTACAATTGAAACAGGACATCCCTATTCCTGTACTCGAATCCTCTGGCTATGAAGGCCAACATACCATTTGCCTTCTTTACCACCTGCTGCACCTGCATGCTTACCTTCAGCGACTGGTGTACGAGGGCACCCAGGTCTTGTTGCACATTCCCCTCTCTCAATTTATAGCCATTCAGATAATAATCTGCCTTCCTGTTTTTGCTACCAATACGGATAACCTCACACTTATCCACATTATACTGCATCTGCCATGCATTTGCCCACTCACTCAGTTTGTCCAAATCACACTGAAGCATCTCTGCATCCTCCTCACAGCTCACCCTCCCACCCAGCTTTGTGTCATCTGCAAATTTGGAGATATTACATTTAATTCCCTCATCTAAATCATTAATATATATTGTGAATAACTGGGGTCCCAGCACCGATCCCTGTGGTACCCCACTAGTCTCTGCCTGCCATTCGGAAAAAGACCCGTTTATTTCTACTCTTTGTTTCCTGTCCGCTAACCAGTTTTCTATCCATTTCAATACACTACCCCCGATCCCATGCGCTTTGAACTCGTGTAGTGCACAAATTTAATAGGGGAAGTGGAGCTCTGAAATAAACTATATGCTCGTTTAAAGGCAAGTGACTGCATAGGGGGAAGAGTATTGTTTCAGCGTTTATCAAAGTTCAAGATGAGTTGTGGTTATTTGTTCATTTTAGCCGAGGTTGCGTGGAAAAGCAGAAAAATAAAAGTTGTAAATGGAAATCCAATGTAGAGACAGAAAACAGATTCTGTGGGCTAGTGATGGATTGGTACTGCATGCAACACAAGTTTTGATGGATGTCTAAATGAAAGTGCAGCAACGTGAGAGGGGTTGGCCTATTTGGCACTGAGGGTGCCCACTCCAGAAGTGCTCCATTCCTAGCAGAAAGTGCTAAGCAGGCCTAATTTGTGTGCATTACTTGTAAGATCTAGGATAACACGTTGGAAGCATTGACATGTTTAAAAGAATGTGCCAAGTAAAGATTATCTAACAGTATCATGCATGAGGAGTGCATGAGAACATGCCAGGAGCAGCACTAGGCATTCCTAAAAATTCGGTGCCAATCTGGTGAAGCTACAACATAGGACTACGTGCATGCCAAACAGCAGAAGCAGCAAGCAATAGACCGAACTAAGCAATCACACAAGAAGCAGATCAGATCAAAGCTCTGCAGTTGTGGCAAATCAAATCATGAATGGTGGTGGACAATTAAACAACTACCGAACCCAAGACAAAACATAAAAGCAAAAAACTGCGGATGCTGGAAATCCAAAACAAAAATAAAAATACCTGGAAAAACTCAGCAGGTCTGACTGCATCTGCGGAGAGGAACACCGTTAACGTTTTGAGTCGGTATGGCTCTTCAACAGAACTAAGATAAAATAGACAAAACAAAACATGTTTGTCAGAGGATAATCATCTCAGTCCTAGGACATTGATGCAGAGATTCCTCAGGATAGTGTCCCAGCTGTTTCAATGACCTTTCCTCCATCATAAGGTCGGAAGTGGGGATGTTCACTGATGATTGCACAATGGTCTCTATTTGCGACTCTTGAGAGACTGAAACAATCTATTTCCATGCGCAACAAGACCTGGGCAATATCCAGGCTTGGGCTGATAACCAAGTGCCAGGCAATGACCATCCCCTGAATTGCACACCATCAACATACGAACAAGGAGCAGGAGTAGGACATTCAGCCCCATGAGCCTGCTCCGCCATTTAATAAGATCATGGCTGATCTGATAGTAACTTCAAATCTGCATCCCACCTATCCCTGATAACCTATTGCTCCCTTGCTTATCAAGAATCTATCCACCTTTGCCTTAAAAATATTCAGAGACTGCTTTCGCCACCTTTTCAGGAAGAGAGTTCCAAAGACTCTTGACCTTCTGAGTGAAAAAATTTCGCTTCATCTCTGTTTTAAATGGATGACCCTTTATTTTTAAACAGTGACCCCTAGTACTAGATTTTTCCACAAGAGGAAACATCCTCTCCACATCCACCCTGTCAAGACCCCCTCAGGATCTTATGTGTTTCAATCAAGTTGCCTCTTACTCTTCTAAACTCCAACGGATACAAGCCTAGTTTGTCCAACCTTTCCTCATAAAACAACCCACCCATTCCAGGTGTTAGTGAACCTCTGAACTGCTTCCAACGCAATGACGACCAAAGGTGACCAATACTGTACACAATACTCCAAATGTGGTCTCACTAGTGCTCTGTACAACTGAAGCATAACCTCGATGTAAAATACTGCGGATGCTGGAATTCTGAAAGAAAAACAAAATGCTGGAAAGACTTAGCAGGTGTGACAGCACCTGTAGAGAGAAAAACAGAGTTGACGTTTTGAGTCCATGTGACCCTTCTTCAAAGCTACAGAGAAGTAGAAATGCGATGAAATTTATACTCTTTAAGGTGGGTGGAGCAGGTGAAGCAGGATAGAAGGCCAGTGATAGTTGGGGGCAAAGGAGAGATTGACAAAGATGTCATGAACAAAAGGACAAAGGGAGTGTTAATGGTTGTGGTAAGGGCTAAAAAAGGTGCTGATAGTGGCCTAAGGGTAAGAAAGCAGAATATGATAATAGCAGAATAGGGGTAAGCACTCTGGGGCCCCAGTGGGGGTGGGGATGGTGGTGGGGAAAAAAAGGATCGAAAATGGGATAAAAAGGGGGATAAAATAATGAATAAGTGAATGAATAACAATAAGTGGATAAAAAAATGAATTTTGAAGTAAGGGATGAAGATGGAGAAGAGAGTTCGTGGTCTGAAGTTGTTGAACTCTCTGTTAAGTCTGGAAGGCTGTAAAGTGCTTAATCGGAAGATGAGGTGCTGTTCCTCCAGTTTGCTTTGGGCTTCACTGGAACATTGCATCAGGCCAAGGACGGACATGTGGGCATGAGAGCAGGGTGGTGTGTTGAAATGGCAAGCGGCAGGAAGGCCTGGGTCATGCTTGCAGACAGACCAAAGATGTGCCGCAAAACGGTCACCCAGTCTGTGTTTGGTCTCTCCAATGTAGAGGAGACTGCATTGGGAGCAGCGAATGAAGTAGACCAAATTGAAGGAGGTGCAAGTGAGGTGCTGATTCACTTGAAAGGAGTGTTTGGGCCCTTGGATGGTGAGGAGGGAGAAGGTAAAGGGGCATAACCTCCCTCCTTTTTCTACTCAACGTTCTGGGGGTTACCATTGACCAGAAACTGGACCAGCCATATAAGCACTGTGGCCACAAGAGCAGGTCAGAGGCTGGGAATTCTGTGGTGATTAACTAACCTCCTGACTCCCCAAAGCTTGTCCACTATCCACAAGGCACTGGTCAGAAGTGTGATGGAATACTCTCCACTTGCCTGGATGAGTGAAGCTCCAACAACACTCATGAAGCTCAACACAATCAAAGCAGCCCACTTGATTGGCACCCCATCCACCGCCTTAACATTTAGTCCCTCTACCACTGGCGCAAAAAGGCAGCATTTTGTACTTTATACAAAACGCATTGCAGCAACTCACCAAGGCCCCTTCAGTAGCACCTTCCAAACCCATGACCTCTCTTAACTAGAAGAACAAGGGCAGTAGGTGCATGGGAACACCACCACCTGCAAATTTCCCTCCTAGCCACTCACCCATCCTGACTTATAATTGTATCACTATTCCCTCACTGCTGCTGGGTCAGAATCCTAGAACTCACTTTTGAACAATACTGCAGGTGTTCCTACACCAGATGGACTACAACTGTTCACCTTCTCAAAATACAATTGGGCATGAGCAACAAATGCTGGCCTTTGCCAGCAATGCTCACATCCCATGAAAGAGTTTTAAAGAAAAAATGCATCTCATCTCCCGAGACTGTTGCCCACAAAGTGTTGCCTGTAAACTTGTTCCACATTTGCTTCTCAACCTTTAGTTATTCTTGCTTTCCAGGGTAACATTGGATTGATAGTGATATTAGGTTGGGAAGGTGGTGGTGCTCAACTGTTTGGCATTGAATGCATTAGTCATGGGTGAGATCAGTGAGTTTGTGGTCCTCAGACTTGGGAGCAGAGTTGGGGCCTGTACAGAGACAATGGTGAAGGTGCCTTATTTGGTGAGCAAAAAGACATCGAAGGCAGATGTGAGGGAACAGCTGAAGAGAGCTATTACTCCAGAGGGATAGAAAGAGAGGTTTTGGTGTTTGGGTGAATCAATGAGCCAGCTGAAGGAGAGTTTTTTTTCCTGAGATGTATGCCAGGGGTATGTGTGTGGTAAAGGAGGCAGGGATGTAGAGGGAAGGAAGAGAAAGTATGCTGAGGAGTTAATGTTGTGTGAGGGAGGTAGTTTGCGGGAGGTATGGTGCTTAAGAAGAAAGAGGCAAAGAAGAGTATGAGATGAAGACTCAAAAACAGAATGAGCAAAGTTCTGTGGGCAAGTGATGGATTGGTACTGCATGCACCCTGCCATGTTTTGATGGATGGCTAAATGAAAGTGCAGGAACCTGATGGCCATGGAAAAGCAGGAGACTTAAAAAATGGAGCAATAATTATTATACTCACATGCATGGATAGAGAGAGGAAAAATGATATTAAATTACATGGAGTAGACGCTGAGAGACACGCATGGCAAAGAGATTACCAGAAAGTTAAGTAGTCAATATTTGAAGGCCAATCTTTTGGGCGAAGCCTCTGTGTAGGAGCAAGTAGTGAACTGAGGCTCAGTTTTAGAGTCAGAGAGGAAGTGAAGGTTTAGCTTGGAGCCTGTAATGAGCAAGGATTGGTACAGCAGCCAATGAAGTAATGATGTCTAAAAGCCAAAAAGGGGCCGGGTTTTTATCTTTGAAATGGGAATCAGAATCTGGGCATTTCCCAACATCGTGACCACGCCTTCTGGCTGGCAGTGCCTGTTGAGGCTATCTTTATGGTGGGGTGGTGGGGACTGGCTGGAGTTAGTGCCAGCACCTCCAGAAGTAGGTCCAAGGCAGAGACAGAGGCAGATGGGTTCCGACGCGGCCAAGTTAAAAGGCCCACCTCCATTTGCTTGGACATCAACCCAGTTCTAGAAATGAGTGTGAGGCCCTTTAACGCCCCCACCCCCACATACCCCCTCAACTGCATAACCTTCCATACCCCCACATCCCTCATAGCCTTTCAGCTTCCCCATACCCATCGTCTTCCAGTATCCACTGTATATAGAACTCACGAGCCCTATAATAACGTTGGGAAGTCTTTAAGAAGCTCATAAAACTGTCAAAGTGAACAGTCAGTAATTCAAAATAACTTAAAAACATTATCCTCCAATATAAACTCATAACAATGTCAATATAACCAAGCTCACAGTACCCTTGACAGCTGTGTCAACAACCCCTGCTGAGCTGAATCCATTAGTGGGTTTGAAACTCAACCAAGCATTCGATGAAATTCCATTCAACAACAGTGCCAACACAATCACCACATCTGAATATATTAAATAAAGCCTTTGAAGTCAGCCAGAAGCTCAGTCATCTACCCAAGCTTTGAAACTGTCAAATGGATGTCTGGGCTGAACTTCAATGAAAACATGGAAGCAGTGGGGAAAATTGACATAGTCAAATCTGAATTTCAATATTGTGCAATACAGAATGGTACTTTAAAGTACATTATTTACTGGATAATGCATCTGAAGACTTCCCCTTTACGACGCTGTGCAACTTAACGGTCACTTACCTTTTCAGAACAAAGCCCCATCATCAGTCATTGTATTAAAGTTATGTATAACATACACAGCATTTCATTATGATGTGAAGTTGGCAGCTTTTTACTTACCTGTTGTACGGTTCCTGCCTCCAAACTAGAGTTCTCCCATGATTCACAACACTTCCAAGCTGGTGTGAACCATGTTATTTTCAAAAGCCAAGCTGACTGTGTGAAAGTTACAGGGAGCGGGGGCGGGGTGGAGGCAGGGGGGTGGAGGGCGCAGCTGAATTGCCCATTTCTACAATGGAGACAGCAACATCAGGACATCTGCATGCAAACCCTCTAATCCTGCGCCATTCAAAGTGCTGCCAGTGGGAATGGCGTTGGGGATCACGGTCAGACTCTCAGTCAAGCAGCTATGTCCTTTAGGACTCGGCCAGCTCGGTCAGTAGTGGTGCTACCGAGCCACTCTTGGTGATGGACATTGAAGTCCCCCACCCAGAGTACATTCTGCACCCTTGCCACCCTTGGTACTTCCTCCAAGTGGTGTGCAGTATGGAGGAGCACTGATTCATCAGCTGAGGGAGGGTGTTAGGTGGTAACCAGCAGGAGGTTTCCTTGCTCATGTTTGACCTGATGTCATGAGGCTTCATGAGGTCTGGAGTCGATGTTGAGAACTCCAAGGGCAACACCCTCCCGACTGTATACCATTGCTCCGTCACCATTGGTGGTTCTGACCTGCCAATGGGACAGGACATACTCAGAGATGGTGACGGTGGTGTCTAGGATATTGCCCGTAAGGTATGATTCTGAGTGTTTGACTAGGTCAGGCTATTGCTTGACTAAGATAAAAACAAAAAGCTAAAAGCTACTGCGGATGCTGGAAATCCAAAACAAAATAAAAACAGAATTACCTGGAAAAACTCAGCAAGTCTGGCAGCATCGGCGGAGAAGAAATCAGTCAACGTTTCGAGCCCTCATGGCCCTTCAGCAGAACTGAAGCATAGTTTCAACAAGGGAGAAATATAAATTGGTTTAAGGTGGGTGGGGGGGAAGAGACACATTGAGGGTGTGGTGTGAGCAGATAATCAAAAGATGTCAGAGACAAAAGGGTCAAAGAGGTGTTGAAGGTGGTGGTCTTTGTCTGAGAAAAGTGCTAATTAAGAATGCAAGACAGGATATTCAAAGTACAGCTCTAGTGGGGGTGGGGTGGAAAGACTAAAGGTTTTAGTTTTAGATTTAAAAATAATGGAAATAGGTGGGGAAAGAAGAATCTATATAAATTATTGAAAAAAAAGGCGGGTGGGGGGGGAAAAGAAACGGGGTGGGGATGGGGGGAGGGGGGTTTAAGATCTAAAGTTGTTGAATTCAATATTCAGCCCAGAAGGCTGTAAAGTGCCTAGTCGGAAGATGAGGTGCTGTTCCTCCAGTTTGCGTTGGGCTTCACTGGAACAATGCAGCAAGCCAAGGACAGACATGTGGGCAAGAGAACAGGGTGGAGTGTTAAAATGGCAAGCGACAGGGAGGTTTGGGTCTTTCTTGCGGACAGACCGCAGGTGTTCCGCAAAACGGTCGCCCAGTTTGCGTTTGGTCTCTCCAATGTAGAGGAGACCGCATTGGGAGCAACGAATGCAGTAGACTAAGTTAGGGGAAATGCAAGTGAAATGCTGCTTCACTTGAAAGGAGTGTTTGGGCCCTTGGACGGTGAGGAGAGAGGAAGTGAAGGGGCAGGTGTTGCATCTTCTGCGTGGGCATGGGGAGGTGCCATAAGTGGGGGTTGAGGAGTAGGGGGTGATGGAGGAGTGGACCAGGGTGTCCCGGAGGGAACGATCCCTACGGAATGCCGTCAAGGGGGGTGAAGGGAAGATGTGTTTGGTGGTGGCATCATGCTGGAGTTGGCGGAAATGGCGGAGGATGATCCTTTGAATGCGGAGGCTGGTGGGGTGATAAGTGAGGACAAGGGGGACCCTATCATGTTTCTGGGAAGGAGGAGAAGGCGTGAGGGAGGATGCGCGGGATATGGGCCGGACACGGTTGAGGGCCCTGTCAACGACCGTGGATGGAAAACCTCGGTTAAGGAAGAAGGAGGACATGTCAGAGGAGCTGTTTTTGAAGGTAGCGTCATCAGAACAGATGCGACGGAGGCGAAGGAACTGAGAGAATGGGATGGAGTCTTTACAGGAAGCGGGGTGTGAGGAGCTGTAGTCGAGGTAGCTGTGGGAGTCGGTAGGCTTGTAATGGATATTGGTGGACAGTCTATCATCAGAAATTGAGACAGAGAGGTCAAGGAAGGGAAGAGAAGTGTCAGAGATGGACCATGTGAAGATGATGGAGGGGTGGAGATTGGAAGCAAAATTAATAAATTTTTCCAGGTCCCGACGAGAGCATGAAGCAGCACCGAAGTAATCATCGATGTACCGGAGAAAGAGTTGTGGGAGGGGGCCGGAGTAGGACTGGAACAAGGAATGTTCCACATACCCCATAAAGAGACAGGCATAGCTGGGGCCCATGCGGGTACCCATAGCCACACCTTTTATTTGGAGGAAGTGAGAGGAGTTAAAGGAGAAATTGTTCAGTGTGAGAACAAGTTCAGCCAAACGGAGGAGAGTAGTGGTGGATGGGGATTGTTGGGGCCTCTGTTCAAGGAAGAAGCTAAGGGCCCTCAGACCATCCTGGTGGGGGATGGAGGTGTAGAGGGATTGGACATCCATGGTGAAGAGGAAGCGGTTGGGGCCAGGGAACTGGAAATTGTTGATGTGACGTAAGGTGTCAGAGGAATCACGGATGTAGGTGGGAAGGGACTGGACAAGGGGAGAGAGAAGGGAGTCAAGATAACGAGAAATGAGTTCCGTGGGGCAGGAACAGGCTGACACGATCGGTCTGCCAGGACAGTT
This sequence comes from Cetorhinus maximus, assembly GCF_964194155.1. NCBI lineage: Eukaryota > Metazoa > Chordata > Chondrichthyes > Lamniformes > Cetorhinidae > Cetorhinus > Cetorhinus maximus. The sequence continues at coordinate 21,938,978 of NC_135881.1, forward strand.
CTGTTTGTGGATTTTGGGTAGGAGGTAGAAGCGGGCCGTCCGAGGTTGGGCGACTATCAAGTTGGAAGCTGTGGGAGGAAGATCTCCAGAGGAGATGAGGTCAGTGACAGTCCTGGAAACAATGGCTTGATGTTCTGTGGTGGGGTCATGGTCCAGGGAGAGGTAGGAGGAAACGTCTGCGAGTTGACGCTCAGCCTCCGCGAGGTAGAGGTCAATGCGCCAGACAACAACAGTACCACCCTTGTCAGCGGGTTTGATGACAATGTTGGGGTTGGACCTGAGAGAACGGAGTGCAGTGAGTTCAGAGAGAGACAGATTAGAATGGGTGAGAGGAGCAGAGAAATTGAGACGGCTAAAACTGTTTACTAAAACCCGCTTTCACAGCCATATCTCCTTTCTCAGTGACTGTCTCCGTCTCCGACTCACCCCACGTGGATTTCAACTGAAATTCCATCCCTCTTGTTTCGAACCCACCCAGGATTACAGGTATCTCCGGGACATAAAACGTTTCTCGGACTGCTGTTCCCGTCGCATTCTGAGATCCACACTCAGTGCCATGCGCCGCCATATGAACACACTCGACCTCTCCCTCCAGCAGCACCGCCGCACCCTTTTTCAAAGCTGCGCGTGCCCCCAGTTTCATTTTATTCTTCGCCTCATCCGTCGCCTCAACAAGAAACTTTTTCTCTTTCTCTCAAGTGCTAAGGAACGCAAGCTCCAACAACTCACCGACTCCAACACCCATCGGGGACCCTCCACCCCTGCTTGTCCCTCCGTCCTCACCCCATCTTCCAATCCCAGCCCCAGCCGCGTATTCACTATACCCCCTGACCTTCCCCTCTCCGATGCTGAACGTTCAGTGCTCAGCAAAGGACTTAGTTTCATACCCTTACGCCCTCATCTCAATGAATTTCGGGCTCGGCATGATGCTGAACTCTTCTTCCGCCGTCTTCGTCTCCGTGCTCACTTCTTTGGGCAGGAGTCCTCTCCCCGTTCAACGGATCCTTTTACCCACCTCCAATATTCTCCCTCCACTTGGACCCCTCCCTCTGGATTCTTACCTTCTCTTGATCTTTTCATTGAGAACTGTCGGCGTGACATTAGCCGTCTCAATTTCTCTGCTCCTCTCACCCATTCTAATCTGTCTCTCTCTGAACTCACTGCACTCCGTTCTCTCAGGTCCAACCCCAACATTGTCATCAAACCCGCTGACAAGGGTGGTACTGTTGTTGTCTGGCGCATTGACCTCTACCTCGCGGAGGCTGAGCGTCAACTCGCAGACGTTTCCTCCTACCTCTCCCTGGACCATGACCCCACCACAGAACATCAAGCCATTGTTTCCAGGATTGTCACTGACCTCATCTCCTCTGGAGATCTTCCTCCCACAGCTTCCAACTTGATAGTCGCCCAACCTCGGACGGCCCGCTTCTACCTCCTACCCAAAATCCACAAACAGAACTGTCCTGGCAGACCGATCGTGTCAGCCTGTTCCTGCCCCACGGAACTCATTTCTCGTTATCTTGACTCCCTTCTCTCTCCCCTTGTCCAGTCCCTTCCCACCTACATCCGTGATTCCTCTGACACCTTACGTCACATCAACAATTTCCAGTTCCCTGGCCCCAACCGCTTCCTCTTCACCATGGATGTCCAATCCCTCTACACCTCCATCCCCCACCAGGATGGTCTGAGGGCCCTTAGCTTCTTCCTTGAACAGAGGCCCCAACAATCCCCATCCACCACTACTCTCCTCCGTTTGGCTGAACTTGTTCTCACACTGAACAATTTCTCCTTTAACTCCTCTCACTTCCTCCAAATAAAAGGTGTGGCTATGGGTACCCGCATGGGCCCCAGCTATGCCTGTCTCTTTATGGGGTATGTGGAACATTCCTTGTTCCAGTCCTACTCCGGCCCCCTCCCACAACTCTTTCTCCGGTACATCGATGATTACTTCGGTGCTGCTTCATGCTCTCGTCGGGACCTGGAAAAATTTATTAATTTTGCTTCCAATCTCCACCCCTCCATCATCTTCACATGGTCCATCTCTGACACTTCTCTTCCCTTCCTTGACCTCTCTGTCTCAATTTCTGATGATAGACTGTCCACCAATATCCATTACAAGCCTACCGACTCCCACAGCTACCTCGACTACAGCTCCTCACACCCCGCTTCCTGTAAAGACTCCATCCCATTCTCTCAGTTCCTTCGCCTCCGTCGCATCTGTTCTGATGACGCTACCTTCAAAAACAGCTCCTCTGACATGTCCTCCTTCTTCCTTAACCGAGGTTTTCCATCCACGGTCGTTGACAGGGCCCTCAACCGTGTCCGGCCCATATCCCGCGCATCCTCCCTCACGCCTTCTCCTCCTTCCCAGAAACATGATAGGGTCCCCCTTGTCCTCACTTATCACCCCACCAGCCTCCGCATTCAAAGGATCATCCTCCGCCATTTCCGCCAACTCCAGCATGATGCCACCACCAAACACATCTTCCCTTCACCCCCCTTGACGGCATTCCGTAGGGATCGTTCCCTCCGGGACACCCTGGTCCACTCCTCCATCACCCCCTACTCCTCAACCCCCACTTATGGCACCTCCCCATGCCCACGCAGAAGATGCAACACCTGCCCCTTCACTTCCTCTCTCCTCACCGTCCAAGGGCCCAAACACTCCTTTCAAGTGAAGCAGCATTTCACTTGCATTTCCCCTAACTTAGTCTACTGCATTCGTTGCTCCCAATGCGGTCTCCTCTACATTGGAGAGACCAAACGCAAACTGGGCGACCGTTTTGCGGAACACCTGCGGTCTGTCCGCAAGAAAGACCCAAACCTCCCTGTCGCTTGCCATTTTAACACTCCACCCTGTTCTCTTGCCCACATGTCTGTCCTTGGCTTGCTGCATTGTTCCAGTGAAGCCCAACGCAAACTGGAGGAACAGCACCTCATCTTCCGACTAGGCACTTTACAGCCTTCTGGGCTGAATATTGAATTCAACAACTTTAGATCTTAAACCCCCCTCCCCCCATCCCCACCCCGTTTCTTTTCCCCCCCCACCCGCCTTTTTTTTCAATAATTTATATAGATTCTTCTTTCCCCACCTATTTCCATTATTTTTAAATCTAAAACTAAAACCTTTAGTCTTTCCACCCCACCCCCACTAGAGCTGTACTTTGAATATCCTGTCTTGCATTCTTAATTAGCACTTTTCTCAGACAAAGACCACCACCTTCAACACCTCTTTGACCCTTTTGTCTCTGACATCTTTTGATTATCTGCTCACACCACACCCTCAATGTGTCTCTTCCCCCCCACCCACCTTAAACCAATTTATATTTCTCCCTTGTTGAAACTATGCTTCAGTTCTGCTGAAGGGCCATGAGGGCTCGAAACGTTGACTGATTTCTTCTCCGCCGATGCTGCCAGACTTGCTGAGTTTTTCCAGGTAATTCTGTTTTTATTTTGTATTGCTTGACTAATCTGTGAGACAGCTCTCCCAATTTTGGCGCAAGCCCCCAGATGTTAGTGAAGAGGACTTTGCAGGGTCGACAGGGCTGAGTTTTCCATTGTCATTTCTTGTGCCTAGTCAATGCCAGGTGATCTGTCTGGTTTCATTGATTATGGTAGACTGAGATTGAGATGAAATAACTGAGATTGAGGTAAAAAATGATTTAAGGGTTTTAGCAGACTTGAAGCTCAACATATTCAAACATTGTAGACCAACATTAAGAACATAAGAAATAGGAACAGAAATAGACCATTCAGCCCCTTGAGCCTGCCCCACTTATTCAATAAGATCATGGCTGATCATCTTGTGTTTCGAATTCCACATTCCCATCTATCCCCGATAACCTTTGATTCCCTTGCCTAAAAATAATCTATCGACCTCTGCCTTAAAAATATTCAGTGACCCCGCCTCCACCATCTTCTGAGGCAAAGAATTCCAAAATCTCTCAACCCTCTGAGAGAAAAATATTTCTCCTCATCTCCGTCCTACAAGGGCGACCCCTAATTTTAAAACGGTGCACCCTAGCTCTGGACTCACCCACAAGAAGGGGAGGCGACGCTGTAGTGGTATTGTCACTGGACTAGTACTCCGGATACTCAGGGTAATGCTCTGGGGACCTGGGATCCCTTGAATCCCACCACAGCAGATGGTGAAATTTGAGTTCGATGCGAAAGAAATCTGGAACTAAAAGTCTAATGATGACCATTGTCGATTGTCATAAAAACCCATCTGGTTCACTAATGCCCCTTTATGGGAGGAAACTGGCATCCGTTCTGGCCTACATGTGACTCCAGACCCACAACAATGACTCTTAAATGCCCTCTGAAATAGCCTAACAAGCCACTCAATTCTCAAGGGCAATTAGGGATTGGCAACAAATGCTAGCCCAGCTAGCGACGCCTATGAACGAATTTTAAAAAAGAGGAAACATCCTTTTTACGTTCACCTTGCCAAGGCCGTTCAGGATCTTTTATACTTCAATCAAGTCACCCCTCACTCTTCGAAACTCCAGTGGAAACAAACCCAGTCTGTCCAACCTTTCCTCATAAAACAACCTGCTCATTCCAGGTATCAATCTAGTAAACCTCCTCTGAACCACCTCCAGTGCATTTACATCCTTCCTTAAACAATGCTGATAATGTAAATAGAATGCTGAGCTTCATAATCAAATGATTTGGTGGAAATCACGCTTAAACTGTACAATGCTCCAATCAAAACTGCTTTGAGTACCTTCTGAACAGCCTCGACAAACATTCGAGTCCTGGAGCAATGCAGAGAACAGGCATGAGACTGATTATAGTGTCAGGGAACTTTGTAACGAGGAATAGCTAGAGAAACTTGCAGCAGTATTTACCAATCTACACATTAACTGTGATGACTCCACGTTTTTGGGGGAAACTGAGCTTTTCATCTTTGAAAGAAGGCCATTGAGAGATGCCTTTACATTAGATGGCGTTATGTAAGATTGTGAATGGCTTAGAAGACAGCAACACATTAACCCACACATTCAACAACCCCAGCAAGTCTAGGGTGGGTGAGAGTGTTAAGGCGCTGGGAAACATTTTCTATCACATTCCCCATGTCTGGCAGCCCCCCCTCCCCCCACCTCCGTCAGCTAATGACACCCCATATCTTAATGCCTAGGCCCAGCGATAGATGCATGCCAATGATGTGCAACTTGACCAACTATGTCTTTTGGTATAAAAGCAATATACTGCAGATACTGGAAATCTGAAGTAAAAGCAAAAAATGCTGGAAATACTCAACAGGTCAGGCAGCATCTTGGGTGAGAAACAGAGTTAATGTTTCAGGTCAGTGACCTTTCATCAGAACTGAACTAAAATAGGAATATGTGTTTTTAAGCCAGTAGGGTGGGGAACTGAAATTACAAAGGGGAAGGTCTGTGAAAGGGTAGAGGGCAGGAGAGATTAGCGAACATAAGATTTCATGATGCAAAAGCTAAAGTGAGTGGTATAGTATGGTTATAGTAATGAGTATAATGTGGGCATAGTAATGAGTATAGTATGAGCATAGTAATGAGTATAGTATGGTTATAGTAATGAGTATAGTATGGTCATAGTAATGAGTATAGTATGGGTATGGTAATGAGCATAGTATGGGCATAGTAATGAGTATAGTATGGGCATAGTAATGAGTATAGTATGGGTATGGTAATGAGTATAGTATGGGTATGGTAATGAGTATAGTATGGACATAGTGATGAGTATAGTATGGGTATGGTAATGAGTATAGTATGGGCATAGTAATGAGTATAGTATGGGTATGGTAATGAGTATAGTATGGGTATGGTAATGAGTATAGTATGGGCATAGTAATGAGTATAGTATGGGTATAGTAATGAGTATAGTATGGGCATAGTAATGAGTATAGTATGGGCATAGTAATGAGTATAGTATGGGCATAGTAATGAGTATCGTATGGGCATTGTACTGAGTATAGTATGGGTATGGTAATGAGTATAGTATGGGCATAGTAATGAGTATAGTATGGTTATAGTAATGAGTACCGTATGGGTATGGTAATGAGTATAGTATGGGTATGGTAATGAGTATAGTATGGGCATAGTATTGAGTATAGTATGGTTATAGTAATGAGTATAGTATGGGTATGGTAATGAGTATAGTATGGGTATGGTAAGGAAACAATGGTTTTGTCCAAATGAGACGTAAATAGCAGCCATCTGAATGCAACATGAAGGAATAGGATGGATGAAGATGGAGACCGCAGGCTTCCTGTCGCTTGTCATTTTTAGTTCTCCACTTTGCTTCCACTCTGATCTTTCTGTCCGTGGCTTGTTACAGTGTTCCCATGAAGCCCAATGAAAGCTGGAAGACAGCACCTCATCCTTTGTCACTCTACAGCCTTCTGGACTCAATATTGAGTTCAACAACTTTAGATCATAACCTCTGCCTCCATTTTGTTCCAAGTACTTTTTTTTATTTTGCTGGTTTGATTCTTTCCTTATCCCTTCATGTTGTATTCAAATAGTTGCTATATAGCCATCTGGCCATAGGTATTCTTTACTATACCCATTATCATTCTCTTTGACTTTTCCAACATGAAGTCCTTTGTTTGTTAATCTCTCTCGCCCTCCATCTTATCACAGGCCTTCCCTTTTGTTCTTCCTGCCCTCTTCACCCCCACCCCCTCCTTTTTTTTATTCTTTCACTGGATCTGGGCATCACTGGCTGGGCCAGCATTTATTGCCTATCCCTAATTGCCCTTGAGAAGGTGGTGGTGAGCTGTCTTCTTGAACCGCTGCAGTCCATGTGGTGTAGCTACATCCACAGTGCTGTTAGGGAGGGAGTTCCAAAATTGTGATCCAGCGACTGCTGCTTAACAACTTTTACATTTCTATTTTCATTTCTGATGGAAGGTCATTGACCCTAAATGCTCACTCTGTCACAATCCACAGATGCTGCCTGAGTATTTCCAGCTTTTTTTGTTTTTATGTCCTTTGATATGTTCCCTGCGATTTGAATTCTTTGAAAACTGGATGCAGACCTAGCCAACCAATATTCCCCTGATGACAGAAGGCGCCTTGGATTTATTTTTTTGAATTGGGATTGTGCAACTGCTCAGAGAGCACAGGGTATGGAGAAGACTCCATTTGTTCCCCATTTAACTTTGGTAGACAGCAGAAAGGTTTTTGTATCCTCACATTGCTGCAGGTCTTTAAGGGTCTGCAGCAGCTAAATTCCACCCCTTTTCCTGCAATTAAATGATACAGATGCCAAAAAGTGATTCAAGGTCAGGAGTGCATCTCAGTGAAAAATAAAAGCTCATAGAATTGGAGGCAACCATTGTGACATACATTGTAAATTGTCTGGGAAGTGGTGCAGCTCCAACAACATTCAAGACAAAGCAGACCACTTGATTAGCACCCCATATGCCCCCCTCAGGATTCACTTTCTCCACCACCAATGTTCAGTGGCAGCAGTGTGTATCATATACAAGAAACACTGCAGTAACTAATCAAGCCTCCTTCAACAGCATCTTCCAAACCCATGATGTCTAACACCAAAAGGACATGGGTGGCAAGGGACCCGCCCCACCACCTGCAAGTTCCCCTCCAAGCCACACACCATCATGACTTTGAATTATATCACTGTTCCTTCACTGTCGCTGGGTCAAAATCCTGGAACTCCCTCCCTAACAGCAGTGTGGGTGTACCTACACCACATGGACTGCAGCGGTTCAAGAAGGCGGCCCCCCCCACCATCTTCTCAAGGGCATTAGGGATGAGCAACAAACGTGCTCTAGCCAGAACACCCACATCCTAGGAAAGAATAAAAATGAAATAAAATCCACTTTGAATCCAAGCAAGATAAATCAAAGTATTTTCTTAATGTTGAGAAACTAGGAACTATGGCTAAGAAAGGAGATTTATGTGTTCATGTACAAGAATCATTCAAATTTAGGACAGATACTAAAGCAAATAAAGTGCATAGTGGAATATTGAAGTGGATCTCAGAGTGGTTGGAATTCAAAGGGGAGGAAGCTATATGTATGGTGAGCCTTGGTCAGATCCCACCTGATGCGTTGCATTTAGTTTTGGACACCGCACCTAAGCAAAGACACATTGGCTGTGGAGTGGGTACAACAGGGGTTCACCACAATGATAATGGAGCTTAAGGGGTTAAAGCACCAGAACTAGTTGCATAAACTTGGCTTGTATTTCCTTGAGTTTGGCAGTCTGAGGGTGATGTAATCAAGGTATTTAAAATGATGAAGGGATTTGATAGGGTACGGAAAAAATCTTTAACCTGATGGAGGAATTCAGCACGAGGAGTAAAATCAGGAAGCACTTTTTCACACAAAGTGTAATGGAAAACTTGAACCCTCTCTTCCACCGCACCCTCCCCCAAAGGTGTGGATGTTGGGTCAATTGGAATTTTGAAGGCTTAGAGCAGGCTTGTCCAACATTTTCACTTGGGGCAGTTACATTTCCATTCTTTTCTCACTCATGGGACCAATGAGCATATTTCATAAAGATAAGGTCTGGCACAACATTAAACATGAATTTCAAAATAAAGTTGAGGTATGAAGAAAAGAAGCAACTTGCTGAGCAAAAATAAAGCAATGTCAAAGCAATAAATTGATAATTAAAAAGGGTGATTAATAAAGATCACGATTAAGGTGTGAGAAAGACCGAGAATGTTTGTCTGGCTCACTCCCAATCTCTTGATGCTCACTCACTCACTGTGGGTATGGGTGTGATTGTGTGTTGGTGTGTGGGGTGAGGATGAGTAGGAATCCTGAAACTGCGAGTGAGCCAGACAGATGCACACTCCCACACTCGCTCACTCTCTCCCATATGCGCACACACACACCCTCTCCCACAGACACTCACTCCCACACACACTCACACTCTCTCTTCCGCACTCACACACCCTCTCTCTCACTCACTCTCTCTGTCCCACACTCACTCACTCTCTCTCCCGCACTCACTCATTCCGTCTGTCCCGCACTCGCTCTCTCTCTCTTCCACACTCACTCGCACACTCTAACCTACACTCACTCACCCTCTCGCTCTCTTCCACACACACTCTCTCCCACACTCACTCACTCTCTCCCACACTCACTCACACTCTCTTGCACTCATTCTCTCTCCCGCACTCACTCACTCTCTCTCCCAAACTCATTCAATATCTCTCTCCCACACTCACCCACTTTCCAACACTCACTCCCTTTCTCTGTCCCACGTACACTCTCTTCCCCTACACTCATTCTCCCATGCTCACTCACTCTCACGCTTACTCACTCTCTCTCTCCCCTACACGCACTCTCTCCCACACTCATTCACTCACCCTCACTCGCTCACTCACTCTCGGTATCTCTCTCTCCCCCTGCCAATACTTCTTTTTCCGGAATACACGTGCTGCTGCCAGTGTTGCTGCTCTTCCAATCACAGGCTCCTTCTCTCCCATATTTGTTGCTGATAGGCTCCCTCATGAGCAATTAATGAAGAAGAGTGGCCTGTGATTGGAGGAGCAATTTCTTTCAGAACCTACCACTCCACTTACCGGTATTTTGAAAACTGCCTCTGTGGGCCACGTTGGGGGGGCTTCGCAGGCCACACAATTTATATAAATGACTTGGATGAAGAAAACAAAGGTATGATTGCTAAATTTGCTGATGACATAAAGATAAGTCAGAAAATAAATTGTGAAGAGGACATGAGGAGGCTATATGCACCATAGGTTAAGTGAGTGGGCAAATGGAGTATATGTGGGCAAATGTGAAATTGTCCAATTTGGCAGGAAGAGCAAAAGAGTAGCATAATTATCTAAATGGTGAGAGATTGCAGAGCTCTGAGAAGGAGAGAGGTCTGGGTGTCCTAGTGCATGAATCTCAAAAGGCTAGTATGCAGTTACAACAAATAATTAGGAAAGTTAATAAATTGTTATCATTTATTGCAAGGGGAATTGAATACATGAGTAGGGTGGTTATGCTTCAGTTGTACAGCACACTGGTAAGACCAAATCTGGAGTACTGTGTACAATATTGGTCTCCTTATTTAAGGAAGGATGTGAATGTATTAGAAGCAGTTCAGAGAAGGTTAACTAGACTAATGCCAGGAATGTGTGAGTTGCCTTATGAGGAAAGGTTGGACAGGCTAGGTTTGTATCCACTGGAATTTAGAAGGGTAAGAGGCACACCAAGGCTCCTTAGACAGCATCTTCCAAACCCATAACCGTTACCATCTAGAAGGACAAGGGCAGCAGTTGCATAGGAACACCACGACCTGGAAGTTCCCCTCCAAGCCACTCACCATACTGACTTGGAAATATATTGCCATTCCTTCACTATCGCTGGGTCAAAATCCTGGAACTCCCTAACAGCACTATGGGTGTACCTACATCACATGGGCTGCAAGAAGACAGCTCACCACCACTTCTTAAGGACATTTAGGGATGGGCAGTAAATGATGGCCTAGCCAGCATGCCCACAAGCCATAAATGAATAAAACAAAAGGCAACTCGATTGAAGCCTTCAAGTTCCTGACGTGGAGAGGATGATTCTTCTTGTGGGAGAATCTAGAACTAGGGGGGTCACTGTTTAAAGTAAGGGGACCTGTATTTAAGACAGAGATGAGGAGAAATTTCAGAGAAAGTATTTGGAAATCCCTTCCTCAAAGGGCGGTGGAAGCAGAATCTTTGAATATTCTTAAGGCAGAGCTAGATAGATCCTTGATGAACAAGGGGGTGAAAGGTTATCGGGGTAGGCAGGCGGTTAAAATCAGGTAAGCCATTATCTTATTGAATGGTGGAGGAGGCTCGAGGAGCCGAGTGGCCTACTCCTGCTCCTAATTCACATGTTTGTGTGTACATCTGGCCTGCGGGCTGCACGTTGGACAAGCCTAACTTAGAATGATAGATTTTTGTTTGGTACAGGCATCAAGGGATTATGGATCAAAGGTGGGTAAATGGAGCTGGGGCACAGGTCAGCCATGATCTGATTGCAAGTTGCATTCGGCTTGTCCGGCTGAATCGCCTACTCCAGTTCCTGTGTTCCAGGGGTGGGTAGAATTGTACACTTTCCGATCGAGAAGCGCACCTGGTCAATGGGGTGCCCACACTTCTTTCTGGAAGGAGTTAATGATTTGGAGTCCTGTTCTCCCTTTCCATTTTTATTCTGGTTAGTTTCTTTTATTTAAAAAGAGGGCTCCTAATTAACATTGTCAGTTCTGACCAAGAGTCTCATCTCAGCTGGAGCGTGAACTTCTCTTTTCAGCTGCTGACTGAGCTGCTGTGTTTAGCCGACAGAGTCTGCCTTTATAATGTTTCTTGGTAAACGTTAAAGAACCGACCCGTGACTCTTCCATGAGTTATGCCAAATTGGCCGTTTATTATTTTTTTGGGAAAGAAAAATGCCCTTTGATTTTTGCAATCACCCCTCGTGGTCTGCCTTTGAATTTACCCTAAATGTTCCCAAGCTATGTTTGAAACGAAGACTGCCGGCTGGAAAGAATCGCCAGTAACGATGCACACACCTGACTTGAGATAGCTGCGTGGAATGACCTATAAGGGGCGCTTTAGTTACACAGGAAGAAGGAATCGCATCTGGGCTGTCGGGTTTCGTGAATTTGGCGTCTTGTATGGTCGCAGATGAGATGGTAATTGAATTGCGATTAAACATACACAAACTGAGGCGGGGAACAGAGACACCAGTAACATATTAAAAACGAGTTAACATTTGCATAATGAGACTGAACGAGTTTTGTCTTGATTCATGGCGTCCTAAGTCTGCAATCATTAAAAAATCTGTTTTAAAGAAACGAGTTGGCACGCAGAGACCGCTGAACGCTAGGAACTATGTAATCGGTTCTAAACTGGAGAAATGGCACAATATCTGGGGACTGCACATTGAAATACACATCAGTGCCTTTACAGGACAGCGCTGCAAAGTGACTCGTACCATTTGTCTCTGAGCTGGAAAGTGGTTTGTATTATGAAGGTGATACATCATGTAGCTCAGTAAAGATTACAGCTGCATCGGCCTGCAGCAAGCAGATACTAGCAATAAAAAAATGAGTAATATTAATGAACGATACACAGGGAAGTGGAACATTTCTTTTCAGCGTTTAATCTACAAACGCACAAATGCACAGTGACAGTGTAAGAAAAAAGTGATTTGTATTTATACCGCGTTTTTTTGAAGGCCTCGGGATATACCAACCTTTGAAGTTTTTGCAATCTAGGAAAGGAGGCAGCCAATTTGCACACAGCAAGCTCCCACTGAATAATGAACAGTGACCAGATGGCCTGTTGTTGGTTGAGGGAGAAATATTGGCTGGGACGCTGGGGAAAAATCTCCTACAGTTTTTAATTTGCGTTTATTCATTCATGGGATGTGGGCATTGCTTGGCAATGGCAGCATCTATGGCCCATTCCCAATGGCTCTTGAGAAGGTGGTGGTAAGCTGCGGCCTTGAATAACCCAGTAATTTGCTAGGCCATTAAGAGTCAATCACATTCCTGTGGAGCCACATAGAACCCAGACCAGGCGAGGACAGTGGATTTTCTTCTCTCAAGGACATCACTGAACCAGATGTCTTTTTTTAACAATGGCTCAGTTGTTTCGTGGTCACCATTACTAACACTAGCGTTTTATTCCAGATTTATTTAATTACATTTAAATCCCTCACTTGCAGTGGTGGGATTTCAGTTCTTGTTCTCCGATCATCAGTACAGGTTCCTCCTGGATTGTTAATTCAGTAACAGGACCACTGCGATATTATACCCTCTAAAGTGGTACCATGGGAAATTTTATCTCCACCCAAGTGCAGACCCGAAAGATAGTGCCTCCTACAGTCCCTTGGTACTGCACCAGAGTGCTGATGGAAATGTTGTGGTTAGGTTTGAATGTGTGATTGGAATGGTGGTCTGGTGGCAGTGTCCTCTACCTCTAGGCCAAAAGCTTTGGGTTCAAGTCCCACTTCAGGTCTTGATGGCCATAGAAGGTGTGTTCATAAGGTGACCAAACAGGATTATCAGCCTGTCAATCCTCCAGAGCGGGAGAGTTTCCTGGATCGCCATCCTGCAGAAGGCAAACCACTGCAGCACTTTAGCAAGCATAATCATGGACCAATCCAATGGAAGTCTATGGTCACCAATGCCCCACCTGGAGGAGGCGGGAGGTGTGACAAGAACCTACATCCTTCTCAGGGGTGAGTGTGCCACCGCGGAGGCGCGGCTGACATATAAAGTAGGCTCCTTTGAAAATTGCAAATGTGAAAAGCAGTCCGGTTCGTAGATTTAACACATCAACTTACACTCAATCACAACGAACAGCTAAAAGTATAGAAATTTATGTAGAGTTCCCATCTATAATCACACAACTTCAGATGCAAACCTCACACCACTTACAAGACGTAGGACGTTTACGAAACGACCAGCACCTAGTAGGGAGGTCCCATTCAAAAAAGAGACCTCCTGTCGGTTTCCACCTCCTGCAATAAAAACAGACAGTGAAACAAAGTAATACAGAAAACTGCTCTCGAAAGTCTCAAAGGCGTAGTTCGGATTTTAACGCCAAGAATATATTTTAAAAAAACACACCAGGTTCCTATTTCGGAGTTTGGCTTAAAATAAATCTTGCATGAGTGTGTGTAGCAGCGGCTGGCAGAGTGGGCTATGTTAATCAGTATCAAGCCATTTCACAAAGCCGCCATTAATCAAGCGTTTGACAGCCTTGTTCAGCACGGTCTAAATGCTGCCGGAGAAACAATGTTTGGATAGCTTTTAAAGTAGATGCATAAAAAAATGTAATTAAAACGATAATGACTAGTGTTTTCGGCGGTGGCTGCGGGGTTTCGTTTCGTTCTGGTAGCCTAAGCATTTAATCAGGCAGGAAAGTTAAAATAATTGAAATCGCCAGTGTTTTCCGTCATTAGTTCCCTGTAATTACAGGAGCCCATTACACCGCTGTTCTCTCATGAATCAGGATGCAATAAAAGCGGATTTTAAAACTCTCCAGCCCATTGAAAAGGCTCATTCCCCGCGCTCCTTTCGACACCAGTTAACCTTAACACGAAACGCAAATGAATAAAACGGGATTCTAAATACGTGAGTGAGTGAGTGAGTGAGGGTGGGTGGGGCGGGGGGGGGGGGGAGGTGTATATACGCTGCCCCTCTCCCTCTCCCCACCCCCCCCCAATCCCAATCTATTGACATCCATCGGGGGTAAATTCAAACTCTCAAGTGTCAGTCGTGTCTAACCTCAGGATCACGACTTCCCTTTACCATCACCCACCCCATTGATTTCTAGGTATCCCCTATGTGAGGTTTATTTTCCTTACATGGTCAACCAGGCCAATGGAAAACCATCCCTCCCACGCCTCCGAAGGAACCTGCTACTGTTCATCGGGTCAATTGTTTTTTTATTTTTATTATTATTATAATTATTATTATTACCCAGACAGGCTTACCTTTTGAAAGCTTTCTCAAGAAAAAAGAAAATTAAAACGTTTCCCAAAAAAAAATCAAATCAAATCAAATCACCAAAGCCCGCTTATGGTCCAGACAAATAATAAACCAGCCGCCAAGGATAGGGCAACACGGCACTTGCACGCCTCCTGCGACTACTGTATCAGATTCAGGCCAAATTAATGCAACCATAGAAACGCAACGTGTGTCTCATAGTAACTGGCAGCAGCCTTATTTATTTCCACTGACGCTGGTTCAATCTCCCCTGGCAGAGGGCTCTTGCTAAAACACTTGTCAGTCGCAGTAATTAAAGATATTTCGGGACGCGGGCACTTTATGATAATTCACTGTCATAGGTGCGGGGACGCACCAAGACTTGTAAATTCAAACATGAATGTCTAAACATTTCTGACGCTCCCCCCCAACCCAACCCAACCACTCCTCCCTCCCTCCCTTTTTTCTTTTTTTTTTAAAAAAAACTAATTGAGAGATTATCGGTCTTCACTACAAACGATGCTCCCTCCACGTTAGATCCATCTCCCATGCTCCCGGTAGGGATCAGCCTTCTCCAAGTGCAGTGAATTCGGACAAGCCATGGTTGTTTTTTTTTAACCAGCGGGAGCAGCAGTGGAAACTCTAGTCTAGAAGCCTCTAGTTTAATTGGGACATTCCTCAAAGCTCTTGCTCATTGACCGAGTCTGCCTGGCTGGAAAACGGGGGTAGGAAAAAAAAGCGAACTATCGAGACAACTACTGAGCAAAAGACAGGAGAAAGAGAGAGAAAGAGAGAGAGAGAGTGTGGGAGAGAGAGAGAGAGAGAGAGAAATACGAGCCGAGGTAAACAGCAAGAATGAGAGAACAATCCATGATCAAAACCGCTAAAATGCAAGGGAACGTGATGGTAAGTGAGCGCTGAGTGAGCAGAACACCGGGCGTGCAAGCGGCTGTCTGAAGTGACTGATTCCGTTAAAATTTACTCCAGCTCCTTTCACCCAGGGACAGTAGGAATTACCATTGTGAGTTCCTGCTCTCTCCCCACCTCCCCTCCCCTCCCCCCCAAGGAAGAGTGAGCTCCTAAATGATAAGTTGCACTGGAAAGTGAGCAGTCTGTATTTTCCGCCTGTAATCGAATGGTTTAGATGTCTCTGATCGATTATTATTGTCACCGATGATGACCGAAGAAATGTGATGATAGGAAGCTTAGGCTCTGTGTGTGTGTGCGCGCGTGTGTATTTATCTGTTAGAATCTACGCCCAGTGGTTGGAAAAAAACATCCACAGGTTTTTAGGAAGTGCAATGCTCCTCATCCATCACCTCTGATTTTTTTTTCCTTTAAAAACCTTTTTTTTGGGGGGGGTGGGTGGGGAGGTGGGGAGGGGCGGGCTGTACTTTTTTTTAACCACAACTCTGCAGCTTGAATCAAAAGGAAGAAATCCTGAAGGGAGGTTTGAATGATCAGGTCCAAAGAGGGCGTGTTATTCAGAATCACAGAATCTTAACGGCACAGAATGAGGCCATTCGGCCCATCGTGTCTGCACAGGCTCTCCAAGTGAGTGTTATGACCTAGTGCCATTGCCCTGCCTTTCCCCCCCCAATACCCTTGAACATTGTTGCTATTCAAATAATTATCTAATGCCCTCTTGAATGCCTCATTTGAACCTGCCTCCACCACACTTCCAGGCAGTGCATTCGTGACCCAAACCAGTCGTTGTGTGAAAAAGTTTTTTTCTCACGTCACATTTGCTTCTTTTGCCAGTCACTTCAAATCTTTGTCCTCTGGTTCTTGATCATTTTATGAGTGGGAACAGCTTCTCCCTATCTACTCTGTCCAGCACACTCATGATTTTGAACATCTCGATCAAATCTCCTCTCAGCCTTCTTCTCTCCAAGGAGAACAGCCCCAGCTTCTCCAATGTATCCTCATAGCTGAAATTTCTCGTCCCTGGAACCATTCTTGTTGTTTGTTGTTGCTGTGAATCAAAACAAATATTTAAAAAAAAATAGCTGTTGTAGTCAAATGAATCAGTGAAACAATGTCCATTCACCTCCATTGTAATGTGGTCGAAGATATCGAGTAAAGGAAACGTTTTGAGGTTTACACGTGGACTAATCCCAACCACAGTCATGATTTTCTGGAGTTGTCGAATTTGGCCGGATCATTTTACACATTGAAACGAAATGACATAGTGTCCGCCTGTGTATGGGAAGAGAGGCTGCTCAAAACGCCACACCCTGTTTCCGCTGCAAATCCCTGAAAGGTCACGTTTAATGGGTTAACCTTTTTTTGCACCTTACGACACCCATGGTTTTTTTTTCTGTGTGATTTACTTCCTTTTATCACGTTGCCATGTCCTGTCTTAGAAACTCTTTGGAACTCGCCTTGTACATTGATTCAATATAGTAGGAGGAAAAATAATGTTGAATTACAACAGTGTAACATCTTTTGCCCTCCTGTGCTGAAGAAACTTTTGGAATTCTTTACTGCAAAGCTGCTCTGAAATGTACCTTAATATGTTTTAACTGTCCTCCCGGACTATTGATATTAATATAGTAATACACTATAATGCAAACATATTGGAGTGAGAGGACTGTGAAGCACAGTGTAAAAAAACATACCAATTAATGCATTATATAACCTAGCCCATCTGCCCTGGACTTACATAAGACCGTGCGTGGAATTTAATCCAGGTGATGGGTGTCTCATTGTCTGGCTGGAGAGCCGTTGAGAGCCCCATGATTCTGTTGGGGAAGACTCACCATATTAAGTGCCAGTTAAGCACTTACGTGTCCAATGGCGGGTGTTCCCCAGGGCCAAGGACCTGATCGCTGGCTGCGGGGTGGGGGGAGTGGCAAATGGTTCAGAAGAAAGGGCGGGGGGTGTGTTGCCCTTGCCCTCAGCGCATCCACCTTCCTACTGTCTGGTCCGTTGATCAGTCAGGACAGGCGGAGAGAGCAATTAATAAAGCATATAAAAGCATATAGTATCCGGAGCTTTATTAATAGGGACATAGAGTACAAGAGCAGGGAGATTATGCTGAATTTACATAATACACTTGTTAGACCTCAGCTGGAATATTGTACACAGTTCTGGGTGCCACATTATAGGAAGGATGTGAACACATTGGAGAGAGTGTGGAAGAGGTTTACACAAATGTTTCCAGGGATGAGAAACTTCAGCTATGAGGATAGGTTGGAGAGGTTGGGACTGTTCTCCTTGGAGAGAAGGCAGCTAAGAGGAGATTTGATAGAGATGTTCAAAATCATGAGAGGGCTGGACAGAGCAGATAGGGAGAAGCTGTTGCCGCTCGTAAAAGGATCAAGAACAAGAGGGCACAGATTTAAAGTGATTTGCAAAAGAAGCAAATGTGACATGAGAAAAAACTTTTTCACACAACAAGTGGTTTGGGTTTGGAATGCACTTCCTGGAAGTGTGGTAGAGGCAGGTTCAATCGAGGCATTCAAGAGGGCATTAGATGGTTATTTGAATAGAAACAATGTGCAGGGGTACAGGGAAAAGGCAGGGCAATAGTGTGACGTTATAATGCTCGTTTGGAGAGCCAGTGCAGACATGATGGGCCGAATGGCCTCCTGTGCCACTAAAATCCTGTGATTCTGTGAATGAGGGAGCCACACCCCGGGATTCAGCAAACTCTTTGCTTTTTGGGTTCCCGCGTGGCGACTGCCCCACTCACGGCCGGTTGAATGCCAGTGGCAGCTGGATGAGGCCCTTAAGTAGGCTCACTTAAGGTCCGTAGTTGATGTTGTGGCGTGAAGACCATCCATGAGACCTCTTACCCGACTTAATTGGGGCAGAGGCAGGAAGGTGGCGCTGTCCCCACCCTGACTCAATGCCTCCCTTGTCTCCAAACTTAACTTGAGGGAGGGCATTAAATTCCATCATATATATCATCTTTAGGTGAAGGCAGAAGCTGATTGATCCCACGGACTTCCTGGGTCTCTCTGCACCTCCCAAATCACAACCCTCCTACCCATTAAAGCAGAAGTGCAGTAA
Source organism: Cetorhinus maximus (assembly GCF_964194155.1). Classification (NCBI taxonomy): domain Eukaryota; kingdom Metazoa; phylum Chordata; class Chondrichthyes; order Lamniformes; family Cetorhinidae; genus Cetorhinus; species Cetorhinus maximus. The sequence continues at coordinate 21,957,439 of NC_135881.1, forward strand.
AATGCATGAACAAATTAGCCCCTACAATCTTTATACAGCACTAATAAAGCAAATCATATCAAAATATACCGTATTCAGGTTAAACTAGTGGAGACCCCGCAATAGGATGGGACCCTTGGGCATGGTCCCTGTAGACTTGTGCATTAATCATCCCTGGGTGAAGAAGTTAAAGGGAAGGAGATGATGGAACCAAATCATGCAGCCCTAACTCCGTTGTTGCTTTAAAGTCATCCATTCTGTCTATTATGAATTCTCACATCCACATTTATAATTGTAACTGCCAACCTACAGCATGCTCTATAATTCCATCCTCCTGATGGTGGTTCATGGGGTGTTTCCAGTAATATAGAGATTGTATTTATAATTGGCAGGAAGCAAAAGATGCATGCAAATTCAATTTTTTAAAATATGTATTAAAATGGCTGAGTGGCTAGCAATATTTAATTTAAAATGTAATAAAAGGTCCTATGTCATGGGAAAAATGCATAATAAAATGTTAACATTTTGCTGCAGTATTCTTTATAACTTTAGCTGGTGCTGTGATTGGCATTTTCAAAGTCAAATGTCCATCTCATAATGTTAGGTGTAAAGCCTTTCCTAATACTCAGTTTTGATAATGAAAGACCACACCAAGCCCCAGTACATAGACTCTGTTTTGAGAAAATGTCTGGCTATTACATCAATCTGTTCCTGTAAGAGTGACAACTTTATAAAAGAAAATCATCACTATGTCCTGCCAGTGTAGCCTTGATGTTAATCATTGAAAGTGCAATCTTCAAAAGCATTTGGCAACTTCCAAAAGCATTCTTGTGAACTGTTACTATTAACTAAATATGGAAACCATCTCTCTCCCCATACCCATAAATGTGTACAAAAGTATACAAGTACTGGTGTAGTCCCATTTCACATCTGCTTTTTATGGAATCCACCACAATGAAGGATTGTTAAATGCATTAATTAATTGGTCACAAAGCATCCCACTCTGACTAGGTGACCAGAAATATTGCCTAGCATTTGCTGGCAAGCTCCAGCCTTCCAATCCCCAGCAAAGGACAAAATTGCAAAGAAAAATCGCAAACTAACATGCCCAACTTTCACTGGGTAGGGTAACGTAGTGGTCATGTTACCAGACTAGTAATCTAAAGAGTGTGGATTTTCATAATCCATATTGATCCTATTGAAAATTTTTAATCAAGCAGTGACAGCTTTGAGTTAACTAACATTGCTTTTATATTTTATATTTCTGCCATTTGTGATTTCTTGAGATGTGAAGAATATTAGTGCTAAGTATTTACTTTTACATGAATCCCAGGTCTAAACTTTGGTATCTATATGGAACTATTCCTACTTGGTGATACTGGGGTGAACGTGATTGCTCTGGTTGCCTGTGAATTACAAGATGATAAAAGCTTAATGGAGACTGAGTTTAAAAAAAAATAAATCTGAAAACAGGTTGAACACACAAACACCAGTGCTGGAAAGCACAAGTTTCAAAGGGACCCTTTTTCGGTGATTTGATCTGAGCATTGGTATTTCACTGAATTTTGCATTCATTTCCATCAATGTGATTTATTTTCCTCTCTCAAAATTAGATTCCAAAACATTTCCAGCAGCTGGTTAACTTTTGTACTCTCTAAGTAGGTTAGCTTCCAGCTATGCTGATTAGTAGCTTCAAGGTTTTGAACTGATTAAGACTTTTCCAGTACAAATTGTCTTCTCAAACATCAGACATACGACAGCATTTCCTGGGATCATGGTTCTTTTTCTTCAATATGCCATGCAGTATTGTTATGAACAGACTTTGAGTAACAAGCCTCTGGATTAGAATTCTTGGAGCTGTCTAACTTATATATCTCTGCACTGAAGGAAATGAGAGTCATGTAATGAAAATATTATCAGAAAAATCCTTACTTTTGCACATAAGTCTGCTGAACTGCTTATCCAAGATACAAGAAATGTATTTTCAAGAACTGCCTTAAGCACATGAGAATTTTTAAGTTGCTGAGTGTGAATTTGATGGGTTCCTATCATATTAGGACCTCTGAGGTCCTATTGAAAAATTTTAATCAAGCAATGACAGCTTTGAGTTAACTAACCTTGTAATGGAAGGTCTAGAAAAAAACTCATGCTCTAATGCCATTTTTCAGTCGTTGAATTGATATTGGTCACTTATGTAGGGATCCACAGTGGGAACTCTCACTTAGTAAGCGTGAGTAACCTCATACCTATTCAGAGAAAGGGACTCAGAAGCCTGACTACATATTATTGAAAGGAACACCTGTATTATTCCATATGAAATTGTCCAATTGCTAGCTATCTTTATTAAATCTGACAGGTCTCACACAGTGAAATGTCAAATCTCATTCCAAATAAATATTTGAACATTAATCAGGGCCTTCTTCTGCCGGTTTTTCATAATTATTGTTCTAATGTCTTGCTATGTGGCTCAGTATCATACTTTGTTTTATAATGCTCCTGTGAAGTGTCTTGAGATGTTTTGTTATGTTAGATTCTACATAAAAATAAGTTGTTGCTGTTAAGGTAACATCTGATTTATGGATCCTAAATACCAGGTTAATGATTACAGATAATATCCTATTCGAAGTGTTATTTTTGAATAACTTTTATTGCAAATGAGAGTGGCCAACTGCTAGATAATTTTGTACATCTCAACGGTCTCAGTATGCTGCTGCACTATATTACTGAACCTGTGCTTGGGCCTCCTTACCCTAAATTTATGAAGTTCAGTGATACCTATGACAACTCCTTAACCAAGAGTTAGGAGACTTTTATTATTACATGCCAGTCTTGGTTTGATAGTAACACTCTTGTCTCTGAGTCATAAGATAGTGAGTTCAAGCCCCATTTCAGGACTTTAGCACGTAATTCAGGCTGACGTACAAGTGCAGTACTGAGGGAGTGTTGCACTGTGAAAGGTGTCATCTCTTAGATGGGATGTTAAATCTGCCCTTTGAATCACATGCAAAAAATGAGACTATTCGAAGAAGAGGATGTTTATCCTCCTGATATTCTAGCCAACATATTTCCCTCAACCTACACCACTGAGAATGGATTATCTAGTTATTCATCTCATTGCTGTGTTTGTCTACATTACAACAGTGAACAATGCATTAGCTGTAAAGTTTGTTGTGATGAGCTGAGGACATGAAGGTGCTATGTAAAAGCTAGTTATTTCTATATATTGTATTTATATTATGTCAAATCCTTAAGGCCTCTAAGGTTACCTGAGTTAATTGAATTTTACCAGAATATAGTGTAATTTGGAAAACTGATGGCGCTGATCTTTTTAAGTTACTGTGCTCAAGTGATTTTAGTAGAGTGGCAGCTTGCAAATCTCATTTACAATTAACTGAAAGGTAATCCAGGTATAATTGCCAAATCCATCTATCTTACCCTTCAGCAGTAAGCAACTCAGAAACAAGTTCATTCATCCACCAGAATTTCAAGACTGCAAACTACTGTAAACTGGAAACAGGACCGCCATTGATGGTAATCCATATTTTTTTTTAACCTGTCAATAGCCCCTAGTAAGCACTGATGTGTAGGCAGGATTGATTTGGGATTTCTGTGTGGACTTAATTATGTTAGGATGGAGCAATCATTTCACATCAGATCGCTCCAACACAAAAAAAACTTGGATAAGATGAAGGATTAAAGGCAAGGGTGCAGCCAGCAAAACATCACCGATTAATTTTGGTCTTTCCACAGGGACTTCAAAGATGTGGTACCATACGTAATGGACAGCAGTGTTAAGCTAGCTTATTTAAGATTTTATATGAAATATTGCTACAGAATAAAGTTGTAGGTGTAACTAAGAAGAACGTAACGTAATCTAATCACTGAAAGTTGTGCCATAGGTTAGCGAGGTCATAATAAACTAAAACAAGCACAAGTCTTTATTTCTAGTGGAATAGAATGAAAAATAGGGAAGTTATGCTAAACCTCTGTCAAGCCGTGGTGAGACCATGCTTAGAATACTGTGCGCAGTTCCGGTCACCATATTATAAAAAGAATATAGAGACATTGGAGAGTGTGCAGAGAATATTTACGAGGATGGTACCAGAAATGGGTATACGTATCAGGAAAGAATTGACAAGCTGGGCACTTTTTTTGTTGAAAAAAGAAGACTGAGCTGTGATTTAATAGAGGTATTTAAAATTATGAAAGATTTTGAAGGATAGGATAGAGAAATAATGTTTCTTTTCGTGGGGAAGTGTATAACTAGAAGCCATCAATATAAATTGGTCACCAAGAAATCCAATAAGGAATTCAGAAGAAACTTCCTTATCCAATGTGGAACTGGCTACCACAGGGAGTAGTTGAAGCAAATAGTATTCATTTAAAGGGAAGCTAGGCAAGCATATGAGGGAGAAGGGAATAAAGGGTTATGATGATAGATTTAAACGAGGAAAGAGTGGAACATAAACACCGGCATGGCATGATTGGACCAAATAGTTTGTTTCTTTGCTGTATGTTTTATATAATCCAACAAAACTTTAATAGTCAAATTTATCATGGAATTGTACAGCACCAGAAGGAGGCCAATAGGCCCACTGTGTGTCAGTTCTTTGAAAAAATTATCCAATTAGACCCATCCCCTGATCTTTCTCCCAAGTTCAACACATTTCCCCTTTTCAAGTATACACCATTAGACTACAGAAAAAGAATGATAAACGTGTGGAATAGACTGCTATGCAGAGAACTGAGACAAAAAAATCAAGAAAGTTCAAAATGAAGTTGGATGTTGTATCGGTTACTAGATAGATGAACTTTATTTGGTCAAATCAGTCTTTTTATGATCTTCATAGTGCTACAGGGGCTATGGGGAAAATGTAGGGGAATGGCACGAGGTGAATTGCTCATGCAAAGATCCTATACAGCCACAAAGAGCCAAATAGCTTCCTTCTCTCTCGAAACCATTCTGTGATACCACTAGTGGTTCAATGATTTCATGCACATTAGTTAGAAGTGCCTTCAGTTTGATTGGCTAATGGGGATCAGAAGAGAAATTGGTCAGGATTTCTGTTCCAGAATGTTATCCAGTTAGTCCGGCTGTGAGTACTTTTCATGGATCCCAGCTGAGAATGGAATTAGGCCTGAACATGAGAGGTCTCTCAGTCAAAGAGCTTGCTGACATTCACTGTCCAGTTTACCCATGAAGGTTGGGCATTTGGGTCAGTTTTGAAAGTAGACGATTGTTAAAAATGCCAAATGAGCAGCACGGATATTGCATCCAAAGTGTTTGGGCACTTTCTTAGTTGGAAACTGAGAATCAGGTACCAGGCATTCCGATATTTGATGCATTTGTTTATTAAGTCCAGGACATCATGAGTTACATTAAAATGAATAAATTGCGCTTTTTATCTGAATAATCACCGTGATAAAATTTCTGAAATGAATAGTTGTAGATAGAGAGGAGTTGACAATGCTGAGGTGAAGGTTTCTTCCATTGCTCGGTCTAGTGAAATTGTACATACATGCATAAAAGTCAGATTGATTATTTTTATAAATTAGTTGCACAACCTGATAGAAGTGCTGCTTGGATGTTAATTAACAGTTTTTGTTAGCATGCAAGTATATTGAGCAATTTTTTTTTTTGCGTTTGCCAAAGAACCAATATGTTGACCTAGTTTAGATCACAAACAACTTTGTTTGCATCATTGTCACATTGTTCACTGTTTCTCAAGCACAATGATTGAGTCCACAGAGTTGAGGCACTTGCCCACAAAATGTGGGCAGAGTTCTGAATGTGATCCTCAAAATACAGGTGAAAATTCTATCTAATAAAAATCAAATTCGTTTAACTCAGTTTTTAAGCAAATAACCCCGAATTAAATAAAATGAGTTGTGGGATGACATGCACAAATTGTCAGTAAAAATCCCAGAATCTAAAACTTTAATGTATTGAATCATCATAAAACAGTGGCCTTAACAGAAATCGACGAACCATGACCTCTACTGACCTAGTTATTGTAAGTCACAAAGGATACAGCTGCTGAAGGCTTTACTGCATAAATAACGAAGTTGTAAACTTGTTTTTCAATTCCTTTAGTAGTAATGAGATTCAGTTCTGTGAAACCTACCTCGATTTTTATTCTCAAATGCAATGAACTCAAAACTCAGGATTAGTACAATATAGTTAGTATTCAGAATGATTACTTTCTCCAAGTGTTCACAGGGAAGACATGACCAACGTGCCCTCCCCTAAACAGTGATGACCAAAGTAAAATCAATCTCTTTTGATATAAGTGAGGTGGATGTCCTCAAAAAAAGCTTTAAGGGCTCAAAGCGAACAAATCACCAGGGATAAATGGTATTTATCCCAGGATTCTGAAAAGGGATTCAAGTGGAGATTTGTGAGGTACTGGCAAGCATTGTGATGGAGTCGCTGGACACTGGGGAGGTGCCTTCAGCTTGAAAACAAGCCAATGTGGTGCCTATATTTATAAAGGGGGATAAAAATTCACAGGCAATTAGAGGCTTATTAGATGAAAGCAAAATACTGTGGTTGCTGAAAAATCTGAAACCAAAACAGAAATGCTGGAAAAGCTCAGCGGGCCTGGCAGCATCTGTGGAGAGAGAAACCGAGTTGACGTTTCGAGTCTGCATGACTCTTCTTCAGAGCTCTGTTTTTTGTGTTAGAGGCTCATTAGTCCTACCTCCATTCTGTGTAAAATAACGGCATTGATTATCAGGAGGATCTGTACAGTAATATTAGCTGTATGCAGTGACACCCATACTCGCAGCTAAAATGGAGGTAATTAGATAACTCCACCGCCAATCCCGGCTGTAAGTGACTGGAATTGAATTTATGTACTTAATTTGTAAATAACCAACTTCTGCTCATGCCATTTTGCTGGAGAGGAATCACCAGGAGACTGCTGTGGCTTTGATCGTGAGTTCTGTTGTCTCAAGTTCATAAGGACTCTTTTAAAGCAGCTTTTGCTGACTGATGCCAAAAGCACACTCTTTAAAAGAACTCTCTTTCCTGAGTAAATACAATTGGCTAAGTGGACTAAAAGCGAAATACTGCGGATGTGGAGGTCTGAAATAAAAACTGAAAATGCTGCAAAGGCTCAGCATGTCTGGCAGCATCTGTGGAGAGAGAAATAGAGTCAACGTTTTGAGTCCAGCCGAAGAAGTCATATTGGACTCGAAACGTTAAGCCTGTTTCTCTCTCCACAGACGCTGTCAGACCAGCTGAGTTTTTCCAGATTTTTCTGTTTTTATTGTAAAGTAGACATATTAATTAGGAGCAGCAGTTGGCCACTCAGCCCTTTGGGCCTGCTCTGCCATTCAATCAGATCATGGCTGATCTGATCCCCTGCCCAACCCCTTTCAACAACTCTCCCCCCACTGAATCACTCTGGGGTCGCACAAAGTCTGAAGCATTAGAATGCAGTCACACTGGGGAAAAATGTTTGGGAAGCACTGACTTAGAGTCATCATGGCACAGAAGGAGGCCATTGGGCCCATTGAGTCCATGCCAACTCTCTAGAGTAATTTAATCAGTCCCATTCACCTGCTCTATCCCCGAACCGCTGCAAGTTTATTTCCCTCAAATATCAATCTAATTTCCTTCTGAAATCATTCACCATCTCCTCTTCCACCACCATCATACGCAGAAAGTTGCAGATCATTGCCACTCACTGTGTAAAATCACATCCCTCTGCATCTCTTGCCCCAAAACCATAAATCTGTGCCTCCTGGTCGGTTAATGGAAACAACTTTTCTTTGTCCACCTTGTGTAATCCTGTCATAATCTTGTACATCTCACCCATTTGTCCTTTACATCAATGACCTGGGCTGACATATTGGCTGGTGACACCAGACTAGGAGGGACAAAGGAAGCAGAGGAAGCAGCTCAAAAATAAGGGCGACAAAATAAATATGTGAGCATATCAATAGCCGATGAAATTTAATGCAGACAAATGCAAAGTACTGCATATAGGATTGAAAAAGACATACGCATGTACTCTATGAATGGTATTGAAATAGCAAAGCTGGAGATGGAAATGGATCTTGGATTCTCAGTAGATTTGATGCCAAACATATCAGCCAGAATTTTTACCTTGTTGGGTGGGCGGGCCCCACCGGCTTGGCGGCGGACAGGCAGCCGAACTCCGCCGCTGAAACGGGGCCTGCTGCCATTTTGAGTGGGCGGGGGGTGGAGGGATTCCCCATCTGTCAAAGTGCATGCACGCGAAAGAGCGCACATCTCCCTGGAACTAAGTGCTGTCTCAGGGAGATTACTGACAATATAAAAATCTTTAAAAATAGAAAAATATTAAAATTATTAACATGTCCCCCTCATGTGACAATGTCACACGAGGTGGGACATGTTAATAAGAAGCACATAAACTTTATTGAAGTTTTTAAAAACGGACATGAAACCTCGTCCCGCCAGTGGATGAGGTTTCATGTATTATCAGAAACCCGCTGGGGCTCCTGATCTGCCCGCTAACTTTAAGGTTGGATGGGCAGGGCCTTTAACAAGCTTAATTATCCTGTCAATGGCCCGCCCCCAAATCGCCGATGGGAAAATTCTGCCCATCAAATCATTAAATCCAGTAAATGTAAAACTGCATAGCCAGAACAGTTGAACATATGTTTGAGGAATATCTGATCATATGATACAGTATTCTAGTCAAAAAGCTCCTGAAAGCACTGTGTTCAGTTGTGGTTGTGGAAATACAAGGGAGGCATTCATGGAGGAGAATGAGAAGAGGCACAAAAGTGATCTCTAGTATCAGGAGTCTGCGTTGTGAGACATGATGGATGCTGTGTCAGTCTTGGCTCAGTGGTAGCGCTCGAGCCTCTGAGTCAGAAGTTGTGTTTTCAATTCCCACTCAAAAGATTTGGGCACATAATCTAGGCTGAGATTTCTGTGCAGTACTAAGGCACCATTGCATTGCCAGAGGTGCTGTCTTTGGAACGAGATGTTAAGCCGATGTTAAACCAGGTTTGAGTGGTGGCCTCAGCTGGGATTTCAGACAGTGCCCGAAGAAGAGGAGCTAATGGGGGTTCGACTGAAGCTAGTCTGGGGGTGTCGGTGGGTCCTGGCTAGCAGGCCCCAGAAGGGAAGCGAGGGGGTTTAAGAGGCCAGGGGCGAAGGTTAAAGGGGGGATGAACTTGGGGTGGGGTGTTCCTGATGGGAACATGGGAGGGGACATCTAAAGATCTCCCCTCTTGCCTGACACCAGCCGATGCAGCTGAAGCAAAATAGGGGCAGGGGTGGGATGAGGGACCGAAGTGGCCATTAATTGACCTGTTACCGGCCTTAAAAGGCCCAAAGGTGCAAGGTGCATGGGCTGCCCAATGCATCCACTGCCCACCCCCCCCCCCCCCCCCCCCCCCCACCTTCCGTAAAATGGGAGGGCAGCTCACCCCACCACCCCCCGCCTTCAAACCCCATCGCCCCGTCGGCAAGGGTTTGTAAAATTCCTCCCTTATGGAGCAATTCAAAGAAGAACAGAGGAGATTGCCCTGGTTTGTATTTATCCCTCAACCAACATCAGCAAGACAGGTTACCTGGCCATTTCTCTCACTGTTGTTTGTGGGACCTTGCTGTGTGCAAATTGGTAGTTGCGTCTTCTACATCATAGCAGTGGCTACATGTCAAAAGTGCTTTATTGGCTCAAAGGTCCTTGTGATCTTATGAGGTAGTGAAAGGTGCTAAATAAATGCAAGTTCTTTAAGCATTCGCACATAGTATCCCCCGAGCTAAATGGCTTGGATATCCATATAGACTTATGGCACTTTCAAATCAGAACAATAAAAAAGCAAGTCAATAGAATCACTTCTGTTCCATTGCATCAAATTACTCTAATGTTGATGCAGTATTCACAATAAATGTCATTTTAGCAATAAAAGAATAGGATTTCTTCTGACTGTTAGTGGTGCTATTGTAAACATGTTCGTGAATATACTCACTCTTCTGAAGAATATGTTTACAATTTCACAAAAACAGATGAAATGTTCACACATACATTTAGAATCTTGGTACACACAGCAGCCAGAAAAAACCCCAATCATCCTGTTATAAGTATAATAATTAATCAGTTAAAATGAAAAACATTGTTAATTATCTTTTTCCTATATCAGGATATAAGAATACACTAACGCAGACAGATGATGAATTAAAGGGGGAGTGGGATGGAAATGTAATGGAATTATATTTGGCACAAATCGTATTAATGGATGTTCAATTTAAATTAGTTAAAAAGGGCCTACAAAAGTACGCTGTCAAGGTTCAAGCACACGGCACAATGGTAAAAGTAGCTGGATTGCTTGCAATGCGATTTGGAGGAATGGAGATAGGGATACAGTCGTGACTTTAATAAATTATTTTCAAAATGGTGCACAAAGTAAAATTTACTTTATAGATAAAGGGGGAAAAAAAAGCAGTAAAACAGCTACTTTTTTGACCTTACTGGCAAAGCCAGCATTTGTTGTCCACCCCAAACTGCCCTTGAACTGAGTGGGTGCTTGACCATTTCAGAGTCAGCCACATGACTGTGGGTTTGGAGACACCTGTAAGTCAGGCCAAGTAAGGATGGCAGATTTCCTTACCTGAAGGACATTAGTGAACCAGCTGGGTTTTTACCAACAATGGTCACTATTACTGAGACTAGATTTTACTGAATTTAAATTCCACCAGCTGCCATGGTGGGACTTGAACCCATGTCCCCTCGGCATTACCCTAGACATTACCCAGTGACATTACCACTATGCCACATCTCCCCGCTTGTGTTTATATAGTATATTTCATGTCATAAAGCACCCCAGGATGCTTTACAGGAGTGTTATCAAACAAAATCAAACTGAGCCACAAAAGATATTTGGACAGGTGACCAAAAAACTTGGCCGAAAAAGTAGGTTTTAAGAAAGAGAGAGAATTGAATAGATATTGTGTGGAAGGGATGTACTACTTGTAACTAAATGGGGGTTAGCTTGTTAGTGCAGTTAAGATATACGTGGAAGGGTTTCATTTAAGTTTAAAAAATTGCTGAGAGTGCCAAAAAACAGTAAACCATGATGTTGAACAATGTAAGTAAAGGGCATTCCCCATATGAATGCATTGCTAGGAAATATTAACCAGAGTCTTGTCCATTCCATCACTCAATTTCTTAAGCATTTCAGGATACACCCATCCAATTCAGGTGCCACAGGCATTTACTCTGAGTTAGCCTATACACAACGAGCTTATTTAAGTTTCATCTAAAACTATAAAAGGAGGCAAGACAATTAAGAAAGAAACAGATAATAATGATGGTAGATTTAAATGTTAATAAGCATTTTCTGACTAAATGCAAGCAACAGAAACAAATGATTGAAATTAATATGTTCAGCTAGAAAAAGTATAGATGATAACAGTGTCACTTAAGATATGGTTAAGAACATCTCAGAGGGATCGTAAGATAAGCATGTTATAAAGATAGACCAAAAAAAAAACAATGGAAGGAATAGGATTGTTGATAAAGCAGGTTTGGCTAGCTATCACAAGTGTGAATGTACAGAATAGTTGAAGTTAGTAGATGTATTTGGGGTAGAAATTATTCATAATAAAGGCAAAGGTTATTGGCAATTTCTGCAGATTCTTAGCTCAAAGTAAAAGATTGGACAATGAAATGGTTATGTAATAAAAAAAACTGCAGGAAATTGCAATATAATAATTGGGATTTTAATATGTCAGTGATTAGTAACCTGGACGTGGGAAAGCGTTTGGAAACTTGTGATCGTTATATAATATTGCAGTTGAGTCTAAAGGCGAAATCAACAGATGTCTGCCTAACTTCAGAAGGGAATATTCAAGGTTATGAGAAAGTGATTGGTGGGATTAATTGGGAGGCTGAACTTGGAAAGTTTAAGAGATGGAGAAAGGTGTAATATTCCTAATAGGAAAAGAAAAAAAATAACAAGACCAAGCACAAGGTTAGGAACAGAAAAAATAAATATTATAAGCAGTACAAAGGGTCAAACAGTGATGGAGATTAGAAATTAAACACAACCCTTAAAGAGGGCAAGGGGAAAAGAGATCTTCAAGAAGGGAGACAAATCATGCTGTGGAAACTATCGAGGTATCGTGGAAAGGATGTTTGCCCTTGTGGGAGAATCTAGAACTAGGGGTCACTATTTAAAAATAAGGGATCGCTCATTTAAGACAGAGATGAGGAGAATTTTTTACTCTCAGGAGAGGGTTATGAGGCTTTGGAACTCTTCTTCAAAAGGCAGTGGAAGAAGAGTCCTTAAATATCTTTAAGGCAGAGGTAGATAGATTCTTGATAAGCAAGGAGGTAAAAGGTTATTGGGGGTAGTAGGCAGGAATGTGGAGTTGAGGTTACAATCAGATCAGCCATGATTTTTTGAATGGCAGAGCAGGCTTGAGGGGCCGAGTGTCCCACTCCTGCTCCTACTTCACGTGGGAAGGCAATGGCGTAGTGGTATTGTCGCTGGACTAGTAATCCAGAGACCCAGGGTGATGCTTTGGTACCTGCATTCGAATCCTACCTTGGCAGCTGGTGGAATTTGAATTCAATTTTAAAAATTCAATATTAAAAATGATGACCATGAAACCACAGTCGATTGTCATAAAAACCCATCTACCCTTTAGGGAAATCTGTTGCCCTTACCTGGCCTGGGCTACATGTGATTTCAGACCTTAAATGCCCTCTGAAATGGCCTCAAAAAGCAACTCAGTCTCAAAAACCAGACGGACCACCCGCATCGACTGGAAACGACAATGGCAAACTCAGTCCTGTTGAGCCTGCAAAGTTCTCCTTACTAACATCTGGGGGCTAGTGTCAGAACTGGGAGTGAGGGAGCTGGCTCACTGACTAGTCAAGCAACAGCCTGACATAGTCATCCTCATGAAATCATATCTTACAGACACCACCGCCCCTGGGATGTCCTGTCCCACCAGCAGGCACAGTGGTATACACAGTTGGGAGCGACTCTTCTTGCCCAATTCTTTGGGCAATGAAACATCCTGCTGATTACTACATTACGCCTCTCCATCAGCTGATGAATCAGTGCTCCTCCATGTTGAACACCACTTGGAGGAAACACTGAGGGATGGCAAGGGCATAGAATATACTCTGGGTGGGGACTTCAATGTCCATCACCAAGAGTGGCTTGGTAGCACCACTACTGACCGAGCTGGTCGAGTCCTAAAGGACATAACTGCTAGACTGGGTCTGCAGCAGGTGGTGAGGGAACCAACAAGAGGGAAAAACATACTTGACCTCATCCACACCAACCTGCAGATGCATCTGCCCATCACAATATCGGTAGGAGTGACCACTGCACAGTCATTGTGGAGACGAAGCACCACCTTCATATTGAGGATACCATCCATCATGTTGTGTGGCACTACCGCCGTGCTAAATGGGATACTTTTCGAACAGATCTAGAAACTCGAGACTGGGCATCCAAGAGGGCCATCAGCAGCAACAGAATTGCACTCGAACATAATCTGTAACATAACATAACCAATACAAAGCTCATATCTCAACCCACACCTGGTCAGCCAAATAATCCACCACCCATATATGTTGAAGGAGAGACCCTGGAATATGTTGAGCACTTCCCATACCTTGATTGCCATCTCTCTCAAAAGGCCACCATTAATGAGGAGATCCAAACCTGATCAGCTGTGCCAGCTCAGCCTTCTACAAACTATGGTAGTGTGTTTGACAATAAAGACTTCTGTAAGTCAACAAAAGTCCGAGAGCGATTGTCATCACCACACTCCTGTATAGCAGTGAGACCTGGACTGTGCGTATCAATAACACTTAAGAGAACTGGAGAAATTCCATCAGCAATGCCTCCACCACATCCTCCAGATTCAGTGGGAACATGGCAAACACTATCACCATTACCGTTTGACTCTTTGCTCTGCTTATAATATTTATTTTTCTGTTCCTAACCTTGTGCATGGCCTTGTTAATTTTTTTTCTTTCCCTATGAGGAATATTGCACCTTTTTCCATGTCTTAAACTTTCCAAGTTCAGCCTCCCAATTAATCCCACCAATCACCTTCTCATAACCTTGAACATTCCCTTCTGAAGTTGTGCAGATATCTGTTGTTTTTTTGCTTTTAGCCTTAATCGAAATATTATAAAATGATCACACATTCCCAAAGCTTTCCCATGTCCAGATTCATCATCATTGATGTATTGAAATCCCAATGATTACATTGAACAAACACTAGGGTCCTTCTTGAAATCAGCTCCACAAGCATTCAGACAAAACACCTGCAAAATCAACTATGATGGACTGGACACTGTGCCCAGATGGCCGAAAAACATCTCCCCCACCAGGCCCTGTTTTCTCAACTCTCAAATGGCCAAGGTTGCAGGGAGGCCAAAGAAAATCTTCAAAGACACTCTAAAGCTCTTCTTGAAGTGGGACAGCATTAACATTAGTGACTGGGAGGAACTTGCTGGCAATTGTTCAAAATGGCGACAACTTGTCCGTCAAGCTGCATCAGGCTTTGAATCCAAACCCCTCAATGATGAAGCAGAGCGGCGGCAGAGGGAAAGGAAAGGAAGCAAATTCTGTACTCCAGATCTCCACTGCCTCATGAGACGTCCTACCCCACGTGCCCGAAGATCTGCAGGCCAAGAGTCGACCTGTTCAGTCACATGAAGACCCTATGGTAGAAACTCACGTCATCCTCAAATTGAGGGACAGCTGACGATAAATAATGCACATGGGAGACCAGGAAATGGCTGACATGTTAAATAATTCTTCAAGATTGAAAATGGTAGGCAGTTTCTGGATCCAATGAAATTAGCTCTGGACTGTATAAAGGCATGTAGAGTTTGCTGATATTATGAATAAACACCAAAATATGATAGATTGGATTTTCCTTCACCCGCCAGAAAAGGATTGTGGGGGGACTTCCAGTTTTCTACTGCCTGGGTTGGGCGTTGTTTTCGGTGCAGGGTGGGGTTCTGTGAGAATTTCTGCCCCTAAGTTACTTGAGCATCCATTGCTGCAGGAAGTGCCACCACTTCGGGGTGCATTAACTTTGCAGTTTACTGAATTGTCAATCGCCAAGCAATGATTTGAGGATTACATTTTTTCAGTCTTGGACTGAGCTGAGTTGAAAAATGTTTTTGGTTGTGGGGTCAAAGGGGAGGGAGAGGTGCTCACTACTTGACCTTGTCTCTCTTAAATGGCTATCTGAGCCCTCTACTATCCACATGCAAAGTTTCTTGTTCTTCTGCTACACTACCACCCAAAATTTGGAGGGAATCAAGTCCTAAATGTTTTTAAGACTGTACTATATCAAATGGAATAGGCGTCCCTAATCAAACAGTGTAATAAGTGGCACTTTGATTATATTTTCCATAAATTTAGGAGCTATATCTGAAGAATGGAAGATTGCCTGTGTAATGCCAATTTTTTTTTATATAAGAGTGAAGCATGAACAGCATAACTATAGGGCAATTAATCGGATATGGGATTCTGGGAGGGTCTTTCATGAGATGCTACTAATGACCATTTAAACAGTGATGAGATAGGAACATGACGTCAGCATGGTTTAGAAGCAAGAGATTGGGGCTCATAAACCTACAGGAATATTTTGAGACGGTGACTAAGTGAAGGGAACGAAGTTTATCCATTGGATATGATATACTTTGACTTCAGAAAGAAATTTGACAGGGTTCTGCATTTGACTTGTTAAAGAAAGAAGTATTAATGGTAAAAGGGCCTGATGGGTAGCAAACTGGCTAATCAATGGAGTGTTAAACAGAGAGCCAAATAATAGCAAAATCCAAACAAATGGAGTTGTCTCCATCTGGGTCAGTGACCAATGGAGTTTTACGGGGGTCTGTTTTGAGTTCACTTTTGTTTACATTGTTCAGAAATTAGATGAAAGTGTACAAGCTAGCTGTAATGTTAGTGTAACTGTATTGAGGTGAAAGGTGTAAATAAGCCAAAATATGGCACATTGTGTTTAATGTGGAGAAGTGTAAAGTAAAGCACAGCACTACAAGTCTTTGTGTCCACCATGCATGATTTACATTGGTAAAATTGTAAAAGGAAGAATGCCGATCTTTCACTGAAAGTATTCAGTTAAGGCAAGACTTTTTTTTTTAAAGGCAGCCAAATCTTAAAATGTATCTGTAGGACTATTTTTAATGCTAACTCATTGATGAGGCTGCATTTGGAGTACTGCACCTAACCTGGTCCCCTTATCTTCAAAAAGAGTTCGGATGCATTGGAGAGGATTGAAAAAATGACTAAGATGATTCCAAAACATCGAATTATTTGTCGACTTAAGACACCAAATTTGTTTTAATTGAAGAAAGGAAAGTTGAGAGACACCGGAGCTGTGGTTGGTGGGGGGGGGCTAGATTTTTCCATCCCAAATCGGGAAGAATTGGAGAGGCAGGATGGCAAAACAAAAAGGCATTAGCAGGTCTCATGCTTTCCCGACCCTGCTGACGTTCCTGAGAACGGGGGAAGAGCTGGGGCCATGCGGGGAAGTGAAGTTGCCTGCCTCATTGATTGGGCATATTGAGATCATTAGGGAGTGTGTTAGGAGCTTGCCTTCTGACATGCAGAGATTTTCCTGGGATGGCCAGCAGTTAGGAGGGGTTCTCCGAAGCTAGGCCAGCTGCAATCTGGCTGGAACAGGGGTGGGCAGTTTTATTTGATGCAAAAAAGTGAACGTTTGGACAAAATACTACTCAGCAGCAATAACATTTTCATAACCAACCTTTCCCTACCCTATCCCAGTTCCCAGTTCTCTACTTCCCTGGCTGCTTTAAAGAAGAAGATCCTCTTTTTTTATAAGAACACGCACAGTTCAGGCCAAAACATGGCACACTCCCCTGGTGTCCCGCCTTAATTCCTGTCCCTGCTCCCCACCCCGCCCCGGGCCACTAATTGGGTGACAGACCAGTCTCTAGGGTCATTAAGACCCTGACCCTGTAAAAATTGGACCTCGCAGCAGGCTGGAGATAGAGGTGGGAACGTGATGCGAGACCGGTCCTGCCTCCCGATTCCAGCTTCCAATGGAAAAATTCAGTCTGAAGATTTCAAGTTTGAAATTCAGATGGGAAAAAAATGAATCCTATAAGCCTAGGTAAGTTTTTGACTGAAGCTGTGATTACAAGACTAGAGCACATCGGTTCAAGGTCATGTCACGGATGTTTTGAAGGTTTTTTCCTCAAAATCATGAACGATGTATTTTTGTGTGGTTGTGTATTTCTTACCCTTAGAGCGGGTGAGTGAATTTAAAATAATCCAGAAGCAAAGCCTTTTGTAGTTAAAAAGAAAAAGTTGGGTTATTTCTAAATTTTTGCACTGTGAGTTACTTAAGGGCAAATGATACCACCCACACACACCAGCACTGACACACACACACCAACACTGACACACACCCCAACACCGACACACACACACACCAACGCCCCAACACCGACACACACACACATCCCAACACCGACACACACACACCAACACCCCAACACCGACACACACACACACCAACACCCCAACACTGACACACACACACACACCAACACCGACACACACCAACACCCTAACACCGACACTCACACGCACCAACACCGACACACACACACACACCAACACACACACACCAACACACATACACAAACACACACAAAGATTAATTACAGATGAAGATAAAACAATATTTAAAAATTTAATTAAGCATAGTCTCTGTTCTTTCAATGCAGGCCTGTTGTTTTGAAGTAGAGATGTTGTGTTATCTGAAGTTTTATCACTGTTTTAGTGATAGTGACGACAACATGGTATAATTTAAGCTTGTTATGGACAAGAAAATAGATAAGTTGCAAAAAAAAATGTTTTGGATTGGGAGAGAGTGGATTTTAGTAAAATGAGGCAGGAACTGGCCAAGGAAGACTGGCAACAGCTACTTGTGGGGAAATCTACAGAAGAGCAGTGGGGGGGCGTTCAAAAAGGAAATGGGGAGGGTACAGGCTCAACATGTTCTCCAGGGTGATAGGTAGGAGTAACAAGCCTCTTGATGACCAGAGATATTGAGGATACGATGAGAAGGAAATGAGAAGCTTTTAGCAGGTACAAGGGGACCAAATCAGAGGAGCCATTAGTGGAGTACAGAAAATGCAGGGCGGAGCTTAAGAAAGCAATTAGGAAAGCAAAGAGGGGATATGAGAAAGCTCTGGCTGGTAAAAGTAGGGAAAATCCCAAGATATTCTATAAGTATATCAATGGGAAGAGGATAACCAGGGAAAGAGTAGGGGCCATGAGGGACCAAGGGGGAAATCTATGGGTGGAGCCAGAGGACATCGGTAGAGTGTTGAACGAATACTTCACATCCGTCTTCACCCAAGAGAATGAGGATGAAGGTATGGAACTTGGGGAGAGAGACTGCGAGGTTCTTAAGCAAATTGATATAGGGAGTGACAAGGTATTGGAAGTGTTGGCAGGCTTAAAAGTGGACAACTCTCCAGGTCCAGATGATTTGTGTCCCAGACTGCTGAGGGAGGCAAGGGAGGAGATTGCAAGGGCTCTGACCCAAATTTTTAATTCCTCTCTGGCCGTGGGGGAGGTGCCAGAGGACTGGGGAACAGCTAATGTGGTTCCACTATTTAAGAAGGGTTGTAGAGATAAGCCAGGGGACTACAGACCAGTGAGTCTCACGTCAGTGGTAGGGAAACTATTGGAGAAAATTCAGAAGGAGAGAATCTATCTCCACTTGGAGAGGCAAGGTTTGATCAGGGATAGTCAGCATGGCTTTGTCAGAGGAAGATCATGTCTAACAAATTTTATTGAATTTTTTGAGGTGACCAGGCGTGTAGATGAGGTTAGTGCAGTTGATGTAGTTTATATGGATTTCAGCAAAGCCTTTGACAAGATCCCACATGGGAGACTTATAAAGAAGGCAAATGCAATGGGATACAGGGTAATTTGATAAGGTGGATTCAAAATTGGCTTAGGTATAGGAAACAGAGGGTGATGACAGAAGGCTGCTTTAGTGACTGGAAGCCCGTGTCCAGTGGCATACCACAGGGATCTGTGCTGGGTCCCCTATTATTTGTCATTTATATAAACGACATAGATGACTATGTGGGGGGTAGGATTAGTCAGTTTGCGGATGACACAAAGATTGGCCGGGTGGTTGATTGTCTTGGGCTACAGGAAGATATAGACGGAATGGTCAATTGGGCAGATAAGTGGCAGCTGGAATTTAACCCTGAAAAGTGTGAGGTGAGATACTTTGGAAGGAGTAATTTGACAAGGAAGTATTCAATGAATGGCATGGCACTAGGAAGTTCTGAGGAACAAAGGGACCTTGGCTTGTGTGTCCTTAGATCTCTGAAGGTGGAGGGGCATGTTAGTGGGGTGGTGAAAAAGGCATATGGGACACTTGTCTTTATCAATCGAGGCATAGATTACAAAAGTAGGGAGTCATGCTGGAGTTATATAGAACCTTGGTGAGGCCACAGCTGGAGTACTGTGTGTAGTTCTGGTCGCCACATTATAGGAAGGATGTGTTTGCAGTGGAGGCGGTGCAGAGGATGTTGCCTGGGCTGAAACATTTAAGTTATGAAGAGAGGCTGGATAGACTTGGGTTGCTTTCATTGGAGCAGAGAAGACTGAGGGGCGACCTGATCGAGGTATACAAGATTATGAGGGGCATGGACAGGGTTGGTAGGGAGCAGCTGTTCCCCTTAGCTGAAGGGTCAGTCACGAGGGGACACAAGTTCAAGGTGAGGGGCAGGAGGTTTAGCGGGGATGTGAGGAAAAACTTTTTTACCCAGAGGGTGGTGATGGTCTGGAATGCACTGCCTGGGAGGGTGGTGGATGCGGGTTGCCTCACATCTTTTAAAAAGTACCTGGATGAGCGTTTGCACATCATAACATTCGAGCCTATGGGCCAAGTGCTGGTAAATGGGATTGGGTACGTGGGTCAGGTGTTTCTCACGTGTCAATGCAGACTCGATGGGCCGAAGGGCCTCTTCTGCACTGTGATTCTGTGATTCTGTGAAGTGAAAGCTTGAAATTGCAGGATTGTCTCAACAGCTGGGATGGCTTCCACAGTTGGCTTTCCGAGGTTGCTTTCACAGGTAGCTTAATAGGTGGAATCAGGTTTACAGGGAAGAGAGAAGGTTCCTTTCTTCTCTGGTTTTGCAGGTGCAGTGCTTTCAAAACTCCCAGTTACTTTACAGCAGAACCACTTGGCTGCTTTTGGAAGCCTTTCTCCGTCCCTCTTGCAAGCAGTTTCTTTCCTGCTGCACTGAAGCTGCTTCAAGATGGGCCTGTGTTGGAGGCCACTGTGTGTGATGCCATTGCTGCTAAAATGGCCACTGACATTAAAGTTGGCTGCTGAGATCGCTCTGCGCATGTGCACGTCTGATCGCCGACATCATTCCAAAGCGTCCAGGGTAGAAAACTGCCAGTATCAATTTGTGCATGCACAGATGACGGTCGTGTTGCATTGGCATCAGGTGTAGCTGGGTGGAAAACTGCCAATATCGATTTGCGCAAGCGCAGATGATGCCATTACACATTATCAGCAAAGTGTGAAGTCAGACGCTTTATCCTTCAGGTGATTCAAAAGTGGCTGTGTGGCCTAATTGATAAGACATTTGATTTTTGGTATGAAACACGATGTTGTCGGAAGGTTGCAGGTTCGTGTCCTGGACGGTCATTTTACACAGGTATCTGGTACAACTTCATGAAACCGAACTGCGTTCCCACTCATAAACTGAAAGGGCTGATTTTCCTACCAAGCATGTAGTGTAGGGGTCTGACACATACAGGGTTAATGTGAATACAGTACTGCCCACACAGTGATGTAAGTAGGCACTTGACCCAGACCCAGGGATCAGTGTTGTGTTGAGCAGAGGCGTGTTAAGACCTAAGCATGGAGTTAGCTCAAGCCTGTAACCTTTATTGTACATGTATAAATAGTTGTACTTGTTAATAAAAACGCACAGTTAACCTACTGAAGACTATGGAGGCTCCTTTAAGAGGCACCGTTCTGTAACCAACACCATTCCAACAAAACATTGCAGGGTCCTTTAGGAAAACTGTGGGCAGAATTGCCTCAGATTTGCACTAAGTGTGGTAGCGGGCAGGAAAAAGAACGTTTTACCCACCGGCTGCAATGGCGGCTTTTCACGCCGTATTGTTCCAATCCCGCCTCATTAATCAAGCATTCCCGGGAAACATGCCACTTTGCAGGCGGGCGGCCTCCAATTCGCCCACCATGCCATCACCTCGCTGCTTCCTCACATCCTAGTGCTTCCAGCCCAGAACTGCTGCACAGAAGACATGACCCTGACAGGCAAGAAGACTGTAGTCCCCCGATTCAACGCCACGTCACTGGAATGCGTTTTGGATGCCGTGGAGGTCCTCTACCCCTGTTGTGGCCGCAGGGGATGCAGCGACATCACCAATCTGGCTTGGGAGGCGGTGGCAGCGGTGGTCAGTGCCAACGCCTTGCAAAAGTGGACAGCCACCCATTGCCGAAAGAGGATGAATGATCTCCTCTGTCCCGCCAGGGTAAGTCACTCTTCTCATCATTCTCAACTCACACTCACGAACCCATCACACATCCACAGGCTTCTCATTCACATCCAGTTCAAGGGACATCACCATTCACTCTCACATACTCACTGTCATTGTCCTCATCCCGTAAATGGAACCACTCACCGCCCACACAGGACAGGCTTACTTATCATCTGGCCTGGAAGGCATCCTGCTTACACTCTCTCCATTTCTATTCATGCAGGACAAGCTGGCACACAACAAAAGGGAGGTCACGGACTGTTGGAGGAATGCCTGAAATCAAGGTCCCCACGGACTTTGAAAATAGAGAAATCAGCTGGCGAGCCAAAATCTGGACCGTCCCTGTGCTGACGGTGAGGTCGGCGGTGCTTTACCAAGTGAGGATCCAGCAGTGCAACGTCTATCAGACAACCATGCTGTGAGTGATGTGTCCTGTTTCACAGGCCACTGTCATGCAGTAATTATCTCTCCTTGCTTTTGCAAGCATACCTTGGAAACAGCTGAGGGAGCCCACGACATGGGGCCTCGACTCAAGCCCCAATGGCACCTCAGAAGAGGAATCTGCAGTAACCCTCATTGAAGATCCATCACAGCACTCATCCACACCCTACATCAGTGCAGGGACACACAACTCGGTGGGACCAAGCTTTAGAGTAGCCTTGGGGTCACCACCTGCTGAGCACATAGCACTGTCTGATCTACAGCAGGCTGAGGCAGGGACTTCCCAGGTTTCCGGCACTCGGAGGACTGCTGGAGAACAGAAGTCTGCTGAATCTGAGTCAGATGACGAGCCTCTGGACTCAGTCATACCTCAGTCAAGGTGATAGCGCCGGCATGCCAACGCTCCGAGGAAAAACATTGGCAGGATAGCAGCCACCGTGGAGACCTTGGTCCAGGACATCAGTCCTGCACTGCTGTGCGGGCTGAATTCCATTGCTGACACTGTAGTTGGCCTTCAACAGTGTCAATGCAAATGGGGTGTGGGGCAGCTCGATCTCACTCCAGCTTCCCCTTCTCCTCAAGGAGTCAGCCAGGGGCCCTCGGGCATTCCTAGGGAGGAGAATGAGCAGGTGCATACCCCGGGGCCATCCACCAAGGTGACTCTGGGAGTGTCTGGCCCATCTGAATCCCCTCTTCCTGTGACCCCGGTAGCTCTAACTCCACAGGCCGAGGAAGGAACCACTGCCACACAGCAGGGCCCTGAAAGCAGGCCGGGGCTCTCCAGAGGACACCCGTCAAGATCATCACAGGCAGGGTGTAGCAGTCAGCAGGCTGCCTCCACCTCCACTGTGAATGTCCGGGGAGCACCATGATGTAGCGGCAGGGTTAGGGAGGTTAAGGAGATATAGTTGCACAGCCTGGGCACAGGTTTTAATCACTTGTACTTAACGTTCACTTTGTTAAAAAAACTCCGAAGAATGTCTCCTTTCCTATGGCTCCTTGTCCTGATGAGCAGTGTTCGTGTCGCTCAGATGTGAAATTTGGTCCCTGCACAAGATAAAGGCAGGTGTCTCAGTCCAGGTCCTCTTCTCTGTGCTTTGTGCAACCTTCACAGCAAACTGATGTTACACCTTCACTGTCACTGGTCAGAATGTCCTGGGCTGGCGGCACAGAGTTCCGTCCTTCTCTCTGTGTGCTCCCAGCACCTTTGATGTGGCACCCCCATCCCTTCATCATCTGTGTCCGGTGACAGTGTGGTCCTGAAGGGTTCAGCTCACAAAGGATGTCATAGAATCAGGAGAAGTTAAAGTTTCCCCACTGCATCTCCATGATATGACCCTGTTCACAGAGCACAAGCGAGCTGCCATCAGCCAGACAGGAGTCAGACATTCACATTAGATATATGAGGATCTATGGAGAGTCCCTACTGCATGTCGTCATCATCCTCCTGGATGGTAGGGGCTGTGGGCATCTGCTGCATCTCCATGACAGGAGCCTTATCACAGAGGGTATGTGTACTGCCATCAGCCAGACAGGAGTCACACGTTCACAGATGCAATGCGAGGATCTATGGCGTCTCCTCACTGCAAGTCAGCATCATCCTCTACCAACCTAGCAGCTATGAGGGCCTCCCTGTTGTGCCTGTCTCGTCTTGCCAGTGTGATGGCCTCATCGCCGTCATTCTTTGCCTTGGAGGACCTCACCCTCATCTCTGTCGACATCCTCCTCATCGGAGGAGACATTCAGCTCCTCCATCTTCTCCTCAACCAGCTACTCTCCCTATTGCAGCGCCAGGCTGTGAAGGGTGCAGCACGTGACAATGATGCGTTGCATCCTCTGTGGACTATATTGCAGGGCTTCACCAAGCCAGTCCAGGCACTGGAACCTCATTTTCAACATCCCGATGGTTTGCTCCAGCAAAGTGCGAGTTGCAGCATGAAACCCGTTTTAACTTCTCTCTGCTGCAGTCTGAGGCTGCCACACGGGTGTCATCAGACACGTCCTCTGCAGGTAGCTTTATCCCCGAGGAGCCAACCCTGCAGCCCCTGTGGACCCTGGAAGACATCAGGGATCTGTGACCAACTGAGAATGTAAGAGTTGTGGACACTCTCTGGGAACTGTGCAGACCTGCAGGATGCGTTTGTGGTGGTCGCATACCAGCTGAACATTCAGCGAGTGGAAGCCCTTGCAATTGATATACTTAGCCGTTTGTTGCCATGGAGATCTGAGTGCCACATGAATGCGAACGATGGCACCCTGAACCTGTGTGAAACCTGAGATTTGGGCAAATCCCAACGCTCTTGCACCCTGGCTTTCCTGGTGCTGGGCAAAATGCACAAAGTTGTCGCCTGTGGAACTCTGAAAGAAGCCACTGGAGTAAAAGTTGAGCACCACGGTCACTTTCACAGCCACTGGATGTCCTCCATGTCCCCATGGCACCAAATCCTGCAGTAGGTGGCAGATGTGACCGGCCAGTTTCCTGCACATGCGCAGTCTTCGGTAACACTGGTTCTCAGTCATATTTAGAAATGAAAGGTGCCATCTATAGATCCTGGGTCTAGTTTGGCACCGACCAGCAATGGCTCTCCAGTGGCTCTCCAGTGGCGTGTGCGGGAGCCTCAGCCACCCCTTCTTCCTGAGGGTGCTGCTCCTTCCTCTGCCCAGACATGCACCTCTGTCGCTCTCTTCTCCTTCTTCTCCACTCTCTGTAAGCCATGAGGCATACAGCTAGGTCACCAGGCCCCACGTTCCTGATGTACTCTTCCTGCAGGATGAAAGAGAGAGATGCGTGGGTTAGCAGTGGTGTACTAAGAACCTCTCTTGGTTAAGTCTGAAGGCCCCTTAACGCATCCTGGGGAGTGCTGGTCACGACTTGGATGGCCAGAGTTTAGTGCGTTGCATGGCTGCCCGAGACCCCACTCTCCTCTGCCCCACTCCACCTGATGGATTGGCGGCAGCTTTGCCCATTGAACTGCAAGCTGTGCTCTCAGCTCAGGTGCAGGCATTCTCCTAACCTGCACTGTAAAGCTGTGCTCTTGGGTATAACCATCGGGGAGACTGGTCCAAACCAGAATGATGACATTGCAAGGGGCTGTGAGCACTTTCTCCAGTGACTGCTCCCTGGCCAGCTGTTCTAAAAAGATTGTACAGCGTGCCCAGTTGTCAATTGTTCTGCAGTCCACTAAAATGCACATTAGTTTGCAGTCTGTGCCCGAAGTGTGAAAAGTTCTGGAGCATTTGGTGGCAATTTGAAGCCTCTGCATTGCTTGACTGGGCAGATAAGCTAGAGGCCCAACTCCAAGCATACCAATGTGGCTGCGCCTGAACTTTCTCAGCTGCAGAGGAATGGTCACTTTATACAAGGTTTCCCTAATGCGTGGCCACTTCCCTCTCTTCACCCCCTCACCCCGCACGTGCTTGTGCACTACCATCAGCAGCATTGCAGCCCTTGCTCCCCTCACAACTCGGCTCAATGGCAGGGCAGCCCTTGCCTCGGCACCACACTATCAGCCAGTCGGGGAAATGTGACTTGCCTGTGCCCTCATCTGAATGCGTGGCGCCTCAACCTTGAGATCCAACAGGCTACCCTTGCGAGTGCTGCACAACATTCCTGTGCACTCAACTCTGAGTTCCCCTCGAAGTGCAGCTCGCCAGGTGCATACCTTATGAATGTGAAACACACGTGTGCCCAGATGATCCAGAGTGGGGAGATGATTCCGGCGAGCTGGGCTCATAATGAAAGGTCGGTGTATTACAATGAGGTTCCCGACCTGCGGCGACGAGAAGTGCAGCCCTCCATTGACGGGCGGAATGGACAATTGCAAACTGGTTTCATGACATTGTGAAACCGATTTTTGGCCTTTCTGCCATATTATGCGCTCATGCCGCCAAGCACGTCCGCCGCCAACGGGAGCGGACAATTCCGCCCTGTATTTTCTTGCTGTTTTGTGTATTTATTTCTCAATCATTTTTTTCTATTTTGTTTAGTTTCCAATGAATACCAAAATTTAATTCATCCTGATAAATTATTCATGATTAAGGGTGTCAGCCATGCAACTTTTGGTAACACTCTTGCCTTAGTCACAAGGTTATTGGGTTTTGCATTAAGAATGTTTTTCTTGAGCATTTCTTGACTGTCAACACTTAATCTGCAGTGCCATCTTTCTTACTGGCACCTGCCTGAACTGTCCCTGGCAGTGACTTTTCACTTGAACACACATTTGCGCATGTATGAGCAGTGTTCCACCTAGCGGCTGCGTTGCATTGGCATCAGATGCAGACATTGTGGGGCAACTTGCCCTTCTCAATACACCATGAAGCAAAGATGGCTGCTGACATGCTGAGCCATTGTTCCATATAAGGCAAGAAGTAATTCCATTACAGTTTTGTATTCCTGTTACCCCTGCTGTGTTCAAAAGGGCCAAGGCTGTTCACACCTTACAGTGGCTTCTCAGTTTGTGTCTTTGTGTTTGAAGGAAAGCCATCAAGTCACTTTTGGAACACTCACTGTATTTCAAATGTCTTTTCATGCTGGGTGTATCTGCTTGTAATCTATTCGGAGCCTTCCAGCAGTTTGACAACATTACATTTGCAAAGTCAAGTGACTTTTGGCAGCCATTTTAGGACCCGCTGTATCCCTTTTAAAAAGAGAGTACAGTTTTTTTTACAACATATACAGCATCATAACTACACACCATGACAATAGTCAAATTTAAGGAGGATAGAAATTTTTTTCTCAGAGGAATTGATGGGACGTTCTTCCAGCTGATTGGTCAGTTCTGTTTCATGGTGCTTAAGAAATATACGAATTAGGAGCAGGAGTAGGCCACTCGGCCCCTCGAGCCTGCTCTGCATTCAATAAGGTCATGGCTGATCTGATTGTAATCTCTAACCCACAGTCTCGCCTACCCCTGATAATCTTTCAAACCTTGTTAATCAAGAATCTATCTAGCTCTGCCTTAAAAAGATTCAAATACTCCACTTCTACCACCTTTTGAGGAAGAAAGTTCCAAAGACTCACTACCCTCTGAGAGAAATAATTTCTCCTCATCTCTATCTTAAATGAGTGACCACTTATTTTTGAACAGTGACCCCCCCAGTTCTAGATTCTCTCACAAGAAGAACCATCCTCTCCACATCCGCCCTGTCATGACCCCTCAGGATCTTAAAGGTTTCAATCAAGTTGCCTCTTACTCTTCTAAATTCCAGTGGATACAAGCCTAAACTGTCCAACCTTTCCTCATAAGACAGCCCGCCCATTCCTGGTATTAGCCTAGTAAACCTTCTATGAACTGCTTCGAGTGCATTTACATTATTCCTCAAACAAGGAGACCAGTACTGTACATAATACACCAGATGTGGTCACACCAATGCCCTGTACAACTGAAACATAACCTCGTTACTTTTGTAATCAATTCCCCTCACAATAAATGATAATTTTCTATTAGTTTTCTTAATTACTTGCTGTACCTGCAAACTAGCCTTTTATGATTCATACACCAAGACACCCAGATCCCTCTGAATCTCAGAGCTCTGCAATCTCTCACCATTTAGATAATATGCTTCTTTTTTATTCTTCCTGCCAAAATGAATGATTTCACATTTGCCCACATTATACTCCATTTGCCAGATCTTTGCCCATTCACTTAACCTATCTATGTCACTTTGTAGCCTCCTTATGTCCTCTTCACAATTTACTTTCCTACCTATCTTTCTGTCATCAGTAAATTTAGCAACCATACCTTCGGTCCCTTCATCCAAGTCATTTATATAAATTATAAAAAGTTGAGGCCCCAGCACTGACTCGTCACATCCTGCCAACCAGAAAAAGACCCATTTCTGCCAACTCTCTGCTTCCTGTTGGCCAGCCAATCTTCTATTCTTGCCAATATGTTACCCCCTACATTATGAGCTTTCATTTTCCACTATAACCTTTGATGTGGCACTTTATCAAATGCCTTCTGGAAATCTAAGTACAGTACATCTACCAGTTTCCCTTCATCCATAGCACATGTGACTCCTTCAAAGAACTCCAATAAATTGGTTAAACATGATTTCCTTTCCATAAAACATTGTTGCCTTGAATTTTTCTAAGTGCTCTGCTATAACATCTTTAATAATAGCTTCTAACATTCTCCCGATGACAGATGTTAGGCCAAGTGGCCTGTAGTTTCCTGCTTTCTGTCTCCCTCTTTTGAATAAAGGAGCTACATTTGCTATTTTCTAATTTAATGGAACCTCCCCCGAATCAGGGAATTTTGGAAATTTAAAACCAATGCATCAACTATCCCACTAGCTACTTCTTTCAAGACCTTAGGGTGAAGTCCATCTGGACCTGGGGATTTGTCAGCCCGCAGCCCCAACAATTTGCTCAATACCACTTCCCTGGTGATTATAATTTTCTTGCTTTCTTCCCTCCCCATCATTTTCTGACTTACAGCTATTTCCAGGATGTTACTTGTGCCCTGTATAGTGAAGACAGAAGCAAAATACGAACAAGGAGTAGGAGTGGGCCATTCAGCCCTTCAAGTCTGTTCTGCCATTTAATAAGATCATGGTTGATCTGATAGTAACCTGAAATCTGCACCCCACCTACCCCGGATGACCTATCACCTTCTTGCTTACCAAGAATCTATCCACCTCTACCTTAAAAGTAATCAAAGACTCTGCTTCCACCACCTTTTCAGGAAGAGAGTTCCAAAGACTCACAACCCTCTGCATGAAAAAATTTCACCTCATCTCTGTTTTAAATGGGCGACCACTTACTTTTAAACAGTGACCCCTAGTTCTGGATTTTTCCACAAGAGGAAACATTCACTCCCACACCCACCCTGTCAAGACCCCTCAGGATCTTATATGTTTCAATCAAGTCGTCTCTTACTCTTCTAAGTTCCAGTGGATACAAGCCTAACTGATCCAACCTTTCCTCATAAGACAACCCACCCATTCCTGGTATTAGTCTAGCGAACCTTCTCTGAACTGCTTCTAACGCATTTACATCTTTCCTTAAATAAGGAGACCAGGACTGTACACAGTGCTCCAGATCTGGTCTCACTAGTGCCCTGTACAACTGAAGCATAACCTCTCTACGTTTGCATTCAATTCCCCTTGCAATAAATGATAACAATCTATTAGCTTTCCTAATTATTTGCTGTACTTGCATATTAGCCTTTTGTGATTCATGCACTAGAGCAACCAGTTCTCTCTGCACCTCAGAGCCCTGCAATTTCTCACCATTTAGATAATGTGCTTTCTTTTTTGTTCTTCCTGCTAAAATGGACAATTTCACATCTTCCCACATTATACTCCATTTGCCAGATCTTTGCCCACTTGCTTAACCTATCTATATCTTTTTGTGGCCTCCTTATGTCCTCTTCACAACTTGCTTTCCTACCTATCTTTGTGTCCTCAGCAAATTTGGCAATCACCCCTTGAATCCCTTTATCCAATTAATTTATATAGATTGGAAACAGTTGAGGTCCCAGCACTGATCCCTGTGGCACACCACTTGTTACATTCTGCCAACCTGAAAATGACCCATTTATGCCTACTCTCTACTCCTGTTAGCTAACCAATCTTCTATCCCTGCCAATATGTTACCCCCTAAACCATGAGCTTTTATTTTCTGCAGTAACCTTTGATGTGGCACTTTATCAAATGCCTTCTGGAAATCTAAGTACTGTACATCCATCTGTTCCCCTTTACCCACAGCACATGATACTTCCTCAAAGAACTCCACTAAGTTGGCTAAACACAATTTTCCTTTTGCAAGACCATGTTGACTTTACCTTCAAACATTTTCCTTACGACAGATGTTAAGCTAACTGGCCTGTAGATTCCCGCTTTCTGTCTCCCTCCCTTTTTGAATAATAGAGTTACATTTGCTATCTTCCAATCTAATGGGACCTTCCCCGAATCTAGGGAGTGTTGTAAAATTAAAACCAATACATCAACTATCTCACTAGACACTTCTTTTAAGACCCTCGGATGAAGTCCATCATGACCCGGGCTCTTGTCAGCCCACAGCTTCAACAATTTACTCAGTGCCGCTTGTCTGGTGACTAATTTTCCTAACTTAATTCCCCACTTCCATTTCCTGGTTTATTGCTGCTTCTGGGATGTTACTTGTGTCCTCTATAGTGAAAACTGATACAAAATACCTGTTCACTAGGACACGCTTGGACACACTTGTTTCTCCCTCAAAATGAATGTAAAATTCAATCATATTATGATCGCTGCTACCTAGGGGTGCTTTCACTATGAGGTTATCAATTAATCCTATCTCGTTGCTCAATACCAGGTCCAGTATAGCCTGCCCTCTAGTTGGCTCCATTATGTGTTGTTGTAAGAAACTATCCCAAAAACATTGTATGAACTCCTCATCCACGCTACCTTTGCTCATCTGATTTTTCCATTTTTAGTCTACATGTAGATTAATATCCCCCATGATTATTGGTGTACCTTTTTGACAAGCTCCCATTATCTCTTCTTTTATACTCTATCCTACTGTATAGTTACAATTCGGGGGCCTGTACACCACTCCCAAAAGTGACTCCTTGCTTTTATCATTTCTCATCTCAACCCAAACCGCTTCTACATCCTGGTTTCCTGAATTTAGGTCATCCCTCTCTAATGTGCTAATACCGTATTAACAGAGCCACCCCTCACCTTTTCCTATTTCCCTGTTCTTCCTAAATGTCACGTACCCTTCAATATTCAGGTCCCAATCTATGTCATCCTGTAGCCATATTTCTGTAATGGCTATCAGATCATACTTACTTATATTTATTTGTGCAATCAGTTCATCTGCTTTGTTTCAACTGCTACGTGCATTTAGATACAGAGCCTTTAGTTTTGTCCTTTTATTATTTTTGTTGTGTCTAGCCTTATCTGCTGATTTACTCTTAGATTTGTACTTTTTGTCCCTTCCTGTCACAGTCTGTTTATCATTTCCCATATCCCTTTCTCTCGTGCCTTGTCTCCATACTTTGGTTTACCACATCTTTCCAAATTTGATCCCTTGCCCCCACTATTCAGTTTAAATCTCTCTCTACTTCCCTAGTTATGTGGCTTGTGAGGCCACCAGCTCCAGCACAGTTCAGGTGTAGACCATGCCAATGGTACAGATCCCACTCTCCCTGTAAAGAAAATATAATTTTTTCCCCTAATATTACAGTAGGGTACTGAAGAAGGCTTATGGGGTCTGTGTGTATGTATATTTGTGTGTGTGTGTGTGTTTAGTTTAATTAAACTGCAGACAGTCAGACTGCAAGGTTTGAATCATCAAAAGGGTTAGGTATAAAATAGACATTTGAAATGAAGATGGGCAAGCTAGGATGAAGTCCCATCAGATACAGTGTGAATGGAATTTGCATTTTTAGATAAGTTGAAGGCTGTTTTATTTTGAAAGGGACATAATAAGATGTTTGCAACTTGTAAGATAAATAAGGCAAAGTTATTACGTTTATTTTTCCCGTAAGTGTTGGCCATAATGACAATATGAAACATTTTATATTCTGGGAAAAGTAACTCCTGAAGAAAGGTTGAAACAATGGAATTTATAGATCAAAAAGGAGGAAATATATTTAAAGAAAGAAGGAAAGCTCTATGGGTCTGCCTGTGTGAGGAGATCTTGAAAGGTGTACTATGTGAAACAGACTTGTGGAAAAAGCCTCTCACCACCCTGGAGAAGTTTGCTGTTCCAGTAAGCAAGGTTGTGTTAAAAACCTTTGGAGTTCCATTGTTGAGTGAGAGGGAGAAAGAAGCTGTGAAATACCTCCCTCACAGCAACAGTGGGTGCTTGTTGTAATATTGCTGGATGTTTTATAGATTAAGAATCTATCTGGACTGTTGCCTGAAAGGGATGTGTAGTGTGGAGTTTAGTTAAGTAGAAATCTTGTGAGAACTGTTATAAAACTAAATGTAACTGTGTAACTGTAGTCCTATGTTTAAGTTTTCTTTTCTTTTGTTAATAAATGTTTTAATTTAATCTTCAGAATCTCTAAAGGTGGTAGTGGGCTCATTACTTCTGACTTCAGTGCACAAACCTTCTCGTAATAAATACAAATTGCAAAATATAAATGGTTGTGATAATGTGGCCAAATTTCCCTTTGGGATTTGGTCAGCCTAGCAAATGCCACCTGCCATGTCATAACATCCCCAATACTGGTGCCAGTTCCCCACAAGCTGGAACCTACTTCTCCCACACCAGTCTTTGAGCCATGCATTCTTTTCTCTAATCTTATTTGCAAGAGTTGGATAGTCAGGACCTTGGATTGAATGTTGTAGAAATGAATTTAGGAACACATGATTCATTTACAGAATGTTACATATACATTTATATATGTTATTCAAGAAATGACAAGAACATTAAAAGAAGATGTTTGGAGATTTTACCTGCTGTGAAGTCACCTTCCTGAGGAAGCATGCGTTGGGTTGGTTAAAGGGTATACATGTGCATGGTTCTACATTGAAGGGTATGAACTCAGTGGACTTCTCCCATGATTCCTTCTATTCCTAAACCTCTTTCCAGTCTCTAGCAGCAAGGATTTGACCGGGCAACCGGATTCCGACTGTATTATTAGAAAAGCATGGGATGCATATCCAAGTTAATCAGGGTTATGATACACACCAAATGAACATAAACTAAGAAATTAAAATAACAACTGCAAACATTGAAACTAAGCAATCATCCATTCTACAACATTAGCCTGTTGTCTGTTACCTATTAGCCTGGTTAGCTATAAGGCTATACTGTGCAACCCTTGCTAAAAGTGATGCAACTCAACTTAGAATGTGCACAGGATGTAACCTACATTAAATCCAAGATAATAAAAATTTATGCGCTGCAATGAATTGAGCTGTTTGTATGGTAATGTGACATATTTGTAGACTCAACACTCAACATTCTAAGTGATGCAGAGGAGCAATCAATATAACCAATAGAATTTTAAACGGAATGACTAAATTAGAAGAATATAAATCAGGTGAACATGGAATCACATTGCACAGTGCTCTGGTCAGGCTGTCCCTTGAATATTATGCTCTGGTTACCGTGACACAAAGGAGATAGTCAAATACCAGAGGTGCTGTTGAGAAGAGCCAAAATGCTGATCCTTACAAGGGGGTAATTTTAATCTAATCATTTCATTGCGAAATTATATGATCGGATGCAATGGCAGTTTACAGTCTGCCCGAATTTGAAGCCAATGGAAATTAATATTGGGTGGATTGTAAAACTGGTGTTCCACCCCACCCTGTGAATTTTCCACCTAGGTTAGGTTAGATTAAAATTACCTTCCATATATTGTCAGGCATTGGAGTTGTGAGAAAAGACTGGAGAAACAATGGTTTCTCTACTGGGAATGGAGGGGGTCTGGGAGGTGATCTTATTTAGAGGTATATGAAGTGGTTAACAGAATGGAAAGGAAAATCCAGAATATTACTTTAAAGTAAATTTTGAGAGCATTGAATTGTGAGAAGGGACATATATTTAAACCAATAAAAGACAAATTTAGAACTGTGTTCTTGTGACCAAACACAGAAGTCAGTTCATTTTGGAACACTGGCTCGCAACTTCTGGATGACTGTGACGCTTTCTGTTGAGGTGTTCTGTTAACTGTAATCTATCTTCTGTCTTCTTGTTTCTTCATGCTGCATGCCTGGCTGCCAAAAGTTGCTGCATATTAACCGCTGCCACTATGTCTGTGTTTGGTCACAAGAACACAAGAAATAGGAACAGGAGTAGCCCACATGACACCATTCAATATGACCATGGCTGATCTTGGGCTTCAACTCCATTTAGAGACCAAGAATCTATCTATCCCAGCCTTGGATATATTTCATGATGGAGCACCTACAGCTCTCTGGGGTAGAAAATTCAGAATCCTTTGAGTGAAGAAATTTCTCCTCATCTCATCCTAAATGATCGGCCCCTTATCCTGAGGCTATACCTGTGTTTTAGATTCCCTGACCAATGGAAAAATCTCTCAGCATCCAACCTATCAAGCCCCTTCAGAATTTTGTAGGTTTCAATGAGATTGCCTCTCATTCTTCTAAACTCCAGAGAATATAGGTCCAGCTTACTTAGCCTCTCACCATAGGACAACCCCTTCATCCTAGGGACCAATTGAGTGAACCTTTGCTGTACCGCCTTCAATGCTAGTATATGCTTTCTTAAATGTGGAGACCCCAAAACTGCACACAGTACTTCAGATGTGGTCTCACCAAAACCCTGTACAATTGTAACGAGACTTCTTTACTTTTGTACCTCAATCCTCTTGCAATCAAGGCCAATATGCCATTTGCCTTCCTAATTGCTTATTGCACCTGCATGGTAACTTTCTGCATTCCTTGTACAAGCACATCCAAGTTTCTTTGAACATCAACACTTACAAGTTTCTTATCTTCTAAAAAAAATTCTGCTTTTTTATTCTTACAACCAAGGTGAATAACTTCACACTTGCCTACATTATACTCCATCTGCCATCTTGTTGCCCACTCAGTTAACCTGTCTCTATTCCTCTCTGTGTCCTCCCCACAGTGGAGTCAGGAGAATTTAGAATGGGGAATAAGGAAATGGCAGAGAAACTAAACAAATACTTTTTGCCTGTCTTCACAGAGGAAAATACTTAAAACCTCCCAGAAATAATGGAGAATTAGGGACTGGTGTAAATGTGGAACTGCAAGATAGTTAAAAGAAAGTTTTTAAAAAGTATTAGAGAAATTAATAAGTCTTATAGTAGATAAATCCCCGGGACCTGATGATCTACATCCCAGAGTGTTGAAAGAGTTGGCTGTTGAGGAAGTAGATGCATTGGTGGTCACCTTTCAAAATTCTATAGACTCTGGAATGGTGATCCTGAAGACTGGAAGGTGGCAAATGTAAACCAGTATTTAAGAAAGGAGGGAGAGAGAAAACAGGGATTTACAGACCTGTTAGCCTGACATCGGTAGTAGGGACAATGCTAGAATCTATAATAAAGGGTGTGATCATAGGACACTTAGAAAATAACGGTAAGATTGGGCAGAGTCAACATGGATTTATAAAAGGAAAATTATGTTTAACAAACCTGTTGGAATTTTTTGAAGATGTAACTAGCAGAATTGATAAGGGGTAACTGATGGATGTGGTATATTTAGATTTTTAGAATGATTTTAATAAGATCCCACACAAGAGGTTTGTAAACAAGATTAGAACACATGGAATTGGGGGGAATATACTAGCATGGATTGAGAACTGGTTAATGGTTAGAAAACAGAGAAGTGTCCTCACGGCTGGAGGTAAGAACCTGGATAGAGCTGAGGGACTGGTTGGCTGAGGGCATCGATTGCTTGGCAGAGCTCTCTGTGAATCAAAGTAGAGATAATTAGTGCATGGCAGCAAAGTCAAGAGCAGGAGAGAGAGCACTCACAGTAGCATTGAGAAGGATGATGTGGTGTAGGATCCTATCATGGGTGTTCGCCGCCGACCTCGCTGTCGCCACAGGCATAGTCCATGTCCTCACCAGTCAGCGTGATGGCACACTCTTCAAAGTGAGTGAGGGGCCTAATGTGGGCCACTCCATCCCTCGGATCTCTCCCTGCTGTTGTCAGACAGCTTCTCCTGCGTGAAAATAGATGGAGAGAGTGTGAGCAGGATGCAGAGCACTGCATGGAATATTTGTGGTGAGCGGGGCCATGGACGAGATGAGGACGCGAGCCTCATCAGAGCCTAATGGAGGTGTGAGGGTGTGTGTGAGAGTTAGCGGTGTTGACGCTTGAGGTGTGAGATCCCCGTGGATGTGTGATGGGTGTGTGAGTTGAGAATGATGAGGTGACTTACGCAGGTGGAACAGATGAGAGCATTCACCCTCTACCTGCACTTGATGGCTGACTCCTCTGTGCTCCTGTGGTGCTGACCACTGCTGCCACCGCCTCACAGGCCAAATTCGTGAACTTCTGTGGTCAGAGCGGGGGTATAGGACATGGCTGCGGCCTTCCACTGCATCTTGCAGGTACCCCAGAGAGACGTCACTAAATTTGGGGGCTGCATTTTGGGGCCATTTGTCGCCTGGAGCAGTCCTGGTCTGAAGGCATGAAGTAGGCATGCGCTCTGGTGAGGTTTAAGTATGGCAACTGGAATGAGGAAGCACTGAGGTTAAAGTGGGAAAATCCGAGCCCACCAACAATCCGGCGTGTTTCCTGTGAATGCATTATTAACGAGGCGGGATGCGCCGGGAATGGAACGATATGGTGTGAAAACCCACCATTGCGGCCCGGCGGGTAGAAAGACTTTTTTCACACCCGCTACCACGCTTTGCGCAAATCTGGGACGATTCCGCTGTATTGCCAGAGAGGGAGTGCACTGAAGGTTCACTTAACTAATTCCTGTGATGGAGGGATTGTCCAATGAGGAAAGGCTAAATAGATTGTGCTTTTATTCTCTGGAGTTTAGAAGAATGAGAGATGATCTCATTCAACGTACAAAATTGTTACTGGGATCGACAGGGTAGATGCAGGAAGAATGTTTCTCTTGGCTGGGGGGAATGTGTGGGAGGTGATCTAGAACCAGGGGACACATTTTCAGAATAAGGGGCAGTTTATTTAGGACTGAGAGGAGGAGGAATTTCTTCACTCAGAGGGTGGTGAATTTTGGGAATTCTCTGACCCAGCGGTCTGTGGAGGCCCAGTTGTTGAGCATGTTCAAGACTGAGATCGATAGATTTCTACGTATTAAAAACATCCAGGGGTATAGGGATAGTGCAGAAAAATGGTGTTGAAGTAAGATGGATTTCGGTGTGCCTACATGATTAAAATATACTGCTCCATAGTATTTGTAGCTTAAGTTAACTTGAATGAGCTTTCACATTCATAGGAACAAGAGTAGGCCTTTCAACTCTTCAAACCTGTTCTGCAGTTCAATTAGATTACGGTTAATCTGTACCTCCATTTACCCACCTCTGTTCTGTTGTACTTGATAGCCCTGTGTAATGAAAATGTTTCACTCGCAGCCTTGAAAATTTCAATTGGCCCATCGCCCTCACCCTTTGGGGAAGTGGGTTCCAGGTTTCCGAGCAAAGTATGCCGAACGCTGGAAATCAGTAATAAAAACAGAAAATGCTGGAAATACTCGGCAGTTCAGTTCATATCAAACGTTCTGATGAAAGGTCGTCGACCTGAAAGGTTAACTCTTGTTGAACACCCTCCACAGATTCTGCTAATATTTCCAGCAATTTCTGTTTTTGTTCCAGATTTCCTCAATCCTTAGTGCGAAAACATGCTTCCTGATTCCCATCCCAAATGGCCTATCTCTCCTTTCAGAGCTATGTCCCATTGTAGTTTCTCCCACTCACTTAGCCTTTGTAATTTGCTGCTCCTCACAACTTACTGGGCAGAAATTTTCGCCCAGTGGGTGGGCACGCAGTCGCGCGATAGTTTGGCTGACGGGTGCTCGCCGGAGCCGGCAGTGCGCCCGCTGACAATTAAAATGCCTGTTGAGGCCATTGAGTAATCAATTAACTTAAATTTTTCGCTGCCCGTCCAACCTAACGGCCGGCAGGCAGGCAAAAAGGCCAAGTGGCCTTTGCAATTTTTTGGAAGCTTCATCCACAGGTGGATGATAATAAACAAAATAAAAACTTTAATTTTTCATGAATAACATGTCCCTGCTGATGTGACAGTCACATGAGGGGACGAGTTAGCATTTCTATTTTTACATATCTCTTCATCTCCCTGAGGCAGCTCTGTGCTGCGCTTAATCGCTGCTGCTGCTGCTGCTCGCGTTTCACGCTGGGCGAACCTTAGTTGACCCGCCAGCATGAAATCTTGGTCCGGTGCCGATCGTGGGCAGCGGTCGGCTTGCCGACCACCACCGTCGAGACTACCCACCGAGGAGAAAACTCTGCTCACTGTCTTTCTATTCTTTCATTGAGTCATCAGTATAAATAGTGATAAGACAAAGCTTCAGCATAGATCCCTGGGAAACAACACTTGTTTTATCCCAACAATCAGTAAACAAAAACAAAAATAAAAATACCTGGAAAAACTCAGCAGGTCTGGCAGCATCTGCGGAGAGGAACACAGTTAACGTTTCGAGTCCGTATGACTCTTCGACAGAACTAAGTAAAAATAGAAAAGGGGTGAAATAATTTTTACTTCGTTCTGTCGAAGGGTCATACGGACTCGAAACGTTAACTGTGTTCCTCTCTGCAGATGCTGCCAGACCTGCTGAGTTTTTCCAGGTATTTTTATTTTTGTTTGGGATTTCCAGCATCCGCAGTTTTTTTGCCTTAATCAGTAAACAAATCCTGTAACCCTACACTGCCTCCTATCACCCAATCAATTGGCAACCTGTGTCAGAAGGTTACCTCTGTGCATTACAATGAACTCTTATTTTTGCTAATTGTCTTTTGTGTGGAATTTATCAAATGCCTTCTTGATGCCTATATAGACAACATCTATAAACACTTCCCTATCTACTGTACTAGTGACCTCCTCAAAATATAATTTGGATGAGGCAGATATGACCTACCTTTCACAAATCGACACTGACTCTCCTTGATAAACTGACACTTGTTATGAAGTGTTCAGTCTGTCTCTGATGATAGATTAGTCACTTCCCCACAACCAAGCGTCCTACTGTTTCTCTCTCTCCCCCTTTTCTTAACTAATGGAGCAAGATTTGCAGTTTACCAATCTAAATTCACAATTCAGGTGCAACATTCAGGTAATTAATTGAACAACACGAACTTTCTAGATGATAATATTTCTAGATTGTAATTTTATGATTAGGTCAAGTAACTACACGCTGATTTGGAATTGGTTGCCAAAAGTCTTCCATCATAAACAGATCTGGTCCCTTTGTTCTGAATAGATAAATTCGAGCTGTACCTAATATAGTGGGAACGATGGACTCATCCCTGTGATTGATTATTCTTTTTGCATTGCAGACATGGGAAAGATAAACCGGCCTTATAGAACAAGTGAAGCTCCTGCAGGCTTTGATTAATGCACTATCATCAGAAAATAGAAAGAAGATTCTTAACTCATTTGAATTTTCATCAAGTGTGATTAATTAATGGCGCTTCATTCCATGTCTTCTCATTTTTGAACATTTGAAACACACCAGCAGGTTCAGCACAACCTATCAATTGACTTGAATCCACTTCCGTCCATCTGTCCTATTTAGGAAAGTCATAATTTACCCTTCCTGCTAAAAAAAACTTCCAGCAGCGGATGTGCAGGAATTTCAACTTTTGGTAGCAGCTCTGCCTCAGCATGGCACCCTTGCCTCTCAGTTCAAAGGGAGAGGGGTTCAATTCCCTCTTCAGAGACTTGACACGAAATCTAGGCTGACACTTCGATGCAGTACCGATGGGAGCGGTGCCACCTTTCAGATGAGATTTTCAACCGAGATCCCCTCTGCCTTCTCCGGCAAACATAACCCAATGGCATTATTCTGAAGGAAAACAGGGAATTTTCCCCAGTGCCCTGCCCAACATTTATCCCTCAACCAACATCATTAAAAACAAATGATCTGGTTATTCATCTCATTACTGTTTGCGGGACCTTGTGTGCACAATTTGCCTGCTGCATTTCCTCTATTACAACAGTTTAAAACACTTTAAAAGCACTTTGTTGACTATAAAGTATTTTGATCATGAAAGCTGGTGTATAATTACAAGATCTTTTTTTATTTACATTGCAACTGGTTTTGTTACATTTGGGAACATTTAGTTTACTTAAGCATGCTTTGGCAGCGAGGATGCCGGAAATGAGGCCACCGCACTAGCCAGATGAGGCAGGTGTGCTTGGAAAGCCCTCATAGCCGCAAGATTCATGGAAGAGGATGACGAGATGCAGTGAGTACAGCCCTGACATCCTCACCTTGCATCTATGAACTTTGGACTCCTGTGTGGCTGATGGCACCGCCCATACTCTCGGTGCTCAGGCTCATGTCATGGAGATGCAGCGGAGGCCCTAAGAGTTGCTAGATTCCAGAAGATGATGACGACATGCAGTGAGGACACTCCATAGACCCTCGCATTGCCTCTGAGAATGTCTGACTCCTGTCTTGCTCTGTGATCAGGGTCATATCATGGAGATGCAGCCGTGAATCTTTAAATGTGCCTGATCCTTTGACTGCCTTCAGCACCTGTCCCCTTCAGGAGCACAGCGTCACAGATGCTGAAGAGATGAGGGGGTGGGAGGCACGCCCACAACATTCTGGCAGCAATGACAAGCACCATCGAGGTGCCGGCATCAGTAATGTGTCCAGGGAATGTGAGGCCAGACCATCACTTTGGTCTGAAGGTTGCACAAAGCACAGGGAAGAGGCCTTGGCCTGAGACACCTGCCGTTATCTTGTTCAGGAACCAAGGTTTCACATCTGAGTGACATGAGCTCTGCTCATCAGAACAAGGAATCATAGGCAGGGAGATATTCTTGGGAATTTATTTGCAATAGTGAACATTATGTACAAGTGATTAACACCCATGCCCATACTGTGCAGCTACATCTTCTTTACCTTCCTAACCCTGCTGCTACATTTTGGTGCTCCCCTGACATCCACAGCGGAGGTGGAGGCAGCCTGCTGACTGCTACGCCCCGCCTGTGATGATCTTTGGCGGACATTCTCTGGAGGGCCGAAACCTGGAGGGTCCTGGCCCACTTTGGGTGTCCTGCTGTGGGCCAGCTGCCCCTCCTCAGCCTGTGCAAACTGGAGCTGCGGGGGTCACAGGAAGAGGGGATTTGGATTGACTAAACATTCACGGAGTCACCTGGATGGATAGCCCCAGGTGTCGAGCACCCAGTCCTCCTCCCTATGGGTGCCTGACAGCCCCTGGATGACTCCTTGAAGAGAAGGGGTAGCTGGAGTGAGATCGAGCTGCCCCGCGCCCCTCTCGCATTGACACTGTTGGAGGCC
This sequence comes from Cetorhinus maximus, assembly GCF_964194155.1. Taxonomy (NCBI): domain Eukaryota; kingdom Metazoa; phylum Chordata; class Chondrichthyes; order Lamniformes; family Cetorhinidae; genus Cetorhinus; species Cetorhinus maximus. The sequence continues at coordinate 21,998,348 of NC_135881.1, forward strand.
AACTATGGGGACAGTGATGGAGTTTAGCCCGCGCAGCAGTGCAGGCTTCTGCTGTATTCTATACTGTTTACTCTTTCCATTGTTTGAGGGCAAACAGAAAGAACAGGAATAGACCTTTCAGCCCCTTGAGCCTGTTCCACCATTCAATTGGATTGTGACAAAATTTGTGTGCCAACTCCGTTTAACTGCCTTTGAACCACAACCTTTGATATACTTACCCAATAAAAAACTATCAATCTCAGTCTTAAAAATTTCAATTGCCCCAACCTTCTCAGCCTTTTGGGAGAGAGAATTTCACATTTCCAGTAGCCTGTGTGTAGGAAAGTGCCCCCTGATCGCATCCCTAGTTAACCTAACTTTATTTTTTGTTCTGAATTCCCCCAGTAGAGTAAATAGATTTTCTGTATTTACCATATGAAATCTCTTTACCATTTTAAACATCTCAATTTGACCACCCTTCAACCTTCTAAACTTAGGGGAATACAAACCAAGTTTATGCAATTTGTCCTCAGAATGAAAGGACATAGATATAAGTTTAAAAGTAAGAGATTTAGGATTGAGAGCAGGAAGACCTTTCTCTTGCAAAGATCAGGTCAATATTTAAGGAATGTTCGGTGGGTGTGAAAGGTAAACAGAATAAAGGGATGTGAGAACATTTGGATTGAGGACTACAGGTGTGGAGGATAAATATCAATTTGAATGGAATAGGCCAAATTATTTGCTTCTGTGTTGTGTTTTCTATGTAATTCTAACCTAGCCCATATGACTCCAAATCAGATAAAGATTATTTTAAAATTGTCACTTTACTATTTTCAATTTTTATTGTGCAGTAGAGAATAGGAATGTAGGGCAAGGATATTTTATTGAATGAGATGTGTGAAAAGTAGTTTGAACCAATATTCCCTAGAGCTGATATTCTTCCTGTAAATGAATCCCCGCTCAGACTGTCTATGAAATGATAAAGCAGCTAATCAGAAACACGCATGATTAACCACACGTTTAGTCAGTGCGTCTAACAATGCAACTGGAGTAAAACCTGTGTGATCTTAATTATAATCATTTAATGTTGGTACATAAGCTTATACACTGATTTATACAATTCATTCTACCTTCAGTTGCCTATTATCTAGGATGTCTCCACATTTCTCCTGGTTCTCTCTGAGCTTTGTTTTGAGCAGAATGATTTCAAATTTGCCTTGAAACTATTTTGCCAAGAGTGACAAATAATTACACTGCAGTAAATATCTCCAAAGAAATTTAACACAGCATAATTCCAGAGCAGTTGTGCAGTGACATTAAGAATAATTTAAACAGCTCAGTATCTCCTGAGGTATTTTTTTCATTGGATTGCATTTCCATGTGATTCTGAATAATTAAACAAAAATTTAAATGGGTCCTTTGCACCATGAAGATGAATATTATTCTCCAATTTGTTGTGGTTCTAATACTGCGATTTTAACAGCACTGCAATACTTGAGTTGCTTCATTTCAATGCTGCCTTGGCCCTTGGGAATAAAACAGCGATTGCTTATTCTCTTAACAATGAGCCTGGTTCTACTCCTAAACTGCTGCAAAGAAAGTGACGTACCTCACTGGAAAATTTCGTGATAATGGTGAATAGATTCTGATTCCCAAAAACTATAATTGCATCTGCCTAAATAGTTTTCAACAGCAGTTCAGCCGGTGTTTGTATTATGCAAACATAGGAACAGCAATAAACAGGGAAAGACCCTCGGGGGCATCCAAGCTGACCCATCCAAATGTGATGCCCTGTATATGCATCCTCCACCCCACCTGAAAACATGTGATCTCCTGGGAGAGGCGAAAACCCGATTAAAAACCCAGGCCAATTTGAAGGGGGAAATGGCCTGGGAAATTCCTGACCGTCAACCCACGCCCCCATCACCTACTGAGCAAGGTAAGCAAAATTAGTCCAGGAGATCACTCTGGCCCTGATAATTCTATGCAATACCTACCTTTTGAATGAGGTGATCTCCAGCCCAGCCAGAAACATCTTCTGTCTTAACCATAAGACCATAAGACGTAGGAGCGGAAGTAGGCCATTCAGCCCATCGAGTCTGCTCCACTATTCAATGAGATCATGGCTGACCTGATAATCCTTAACTCCACATTCCTGCCTTTTTCCCATAGCCCTTGGTTCCCTCACTGATTAAAAATCTGTCTATCTCAGCCTTGAATATACTTAATGACCGAGCCTCTACAGCCCTCTGCAGTAAAGAATTCCACAGATTCACTACCTTCTGAGAGAAGAAATTCTTCCTCATCTCTGTCTTAAATGGGTGACCCCTTACTCTGAGATTATGCCCACTGGTCCTAGACTCTCCCACAAGGGGAAACAACCTCTCAGCATCCACCCTGTCAAGCCCCCGAAGAATCTTGTATGTTTCAATAAAGCCACCTCTCATTCTACTAAACTCCAATGAGTACAGGCCCAACCCTCATAAGAAAATCCCTCCTTACCTGGGATCAACCTAGTGATCCTTCTCTGGACTGCCTCCAATGCCAGTATCCTTAGATAAGGGGATCAAAACTGTCCACAGTATTCTAGGTGTGGTCTAACTAGTGCCTTGTATAGTTTTAGCAAGACTTCCCTATTTTTATACTCCATTCCCTTTGAAATAAAGGCCAACATTCCATTTGCCTTCCCTATTACCTGCTGAATTTGTATGCTAGCTTTTTGTGATTCATGCACGAGGACCCCCAAACTCCACTGTGCTGCAGCTTTCTGCAGTCTTTCTTCATTTAAATAATATTCAGCTCCTCTATTCTTCCTGCCAAAGTGCATAACCTCACATTTTCCCACATTATATTCCATCTGCCAAATTTTTGCCTACTCACTTAACCTGTCTATGTCCCTCTGTAGACTCTGTCATCCTCACCGCTTGCCTTCCCCTTTATTTTTGTGTCATCCGCAAACTTGGCGATAGTACATTCACTTCCCTCATTCAAGTCATTAATATGTATTGTAAATAACTGTGGCCCCAACACTGATCCCTGTCGCACTCCACTAGTTACAGGTTTGCCATCCTGAAAATGCCCTCCTTATTCCAAGCTCCGTGTCTTCTATTAGTTAGCCAATCCTCTATCCATGCTAATATAATACCCCCAACAACATGGGCTTTTATCTTATCAAGTAGTCTTATGTGTGGTACCTTATTGAACACCTGGAAATCCAGATATATTACATCTATTGGCTCTCCTTTATCTATCTTGCTTGTTACCACCTCAAAGAATTCTAATGAATTTGCCAGGCATGATTTCCACTTCATGAAACCATTCTGACTCTGGTTAATTATATTATGCATTTCTAAATGCTCTGCTATTACATCCTTTATAATAGACTCTAATATTTTCCCAATGATGGATGCTAAGCTAACTGGCCTATTTATATTACCTGTTTTAGCCTCCCTCCCTTTTTGAGTGAGGGTGTGTTACATTGGCAGTTTTTCCAATCCAATCTGGGACTTTTCCAGAATCTTGAGGGAACTCAGTGAATCGGCATCCAACACCCACATTTAAATGCATGTTTTTGAAGCCATCTTGCCTGTACTCTAGCCTGTGTTATACCATCTCAGAGTTTTGGCGCAAAGACTGGATACCAGAAGAGGGACAGTGTTCCATGCTCCAGTGCAGAGCCACACCCACAGAGAACATGAACACCTAAAACCCGCAATGGACTGAAAAGCAGGAGGAAGTAATGCCTAATATCCTTATATGATTCTGATGGGGGTGGGCCTCCATGTTGGAAGTGTGATTTGATAAAATCAGATGCCCCAAGTGGTAAGGTTCTCCATTTATCTACGCTGATGTCCCTCACCATCACAGGAGTAAGGAAAATCTATTAAGACACTTAAAAAAAAAAATCCTCATGGAAACACATGGAAGTTGCAGGGACTCATTAGTTCATTTTAGGACGGGTTCACCACAAATGGGATACGGGCGTCACTGGCTAGACCAGTACTTATTGCCCATTCCTAATTACCCTTGAGAAGGTGGTGGTGAGCCTCCTTCTTGAACCGCTGCAGTCCATGTGGTGTAGGTACACCCACAGTGCTGTTAGGGAGGAAATTCCAGGATTTTGACCCAGCGACAGTGAAGGAACGGCGATATATTTCCAAGTCAGGATGGTGAGTGGCTTGGAGGGGAACTTGTAGCTGGTTGTGTTCCCATGCATCTGCTGCCCTTGTCCTTCTAGGTGGTAGAGATCACAGGATTGAAAGGTGCTGTCAAAAGAGCCTTGGTGAGTTCCTGCAGTGCATTTTGTAGATGGAACACACCACTACCACTGTGCATCGGTGGTGTAGGCAGTGAATGTTTAAGGTGGTGGATCGGAAGCCAGTCAAGTGAGCTGCTGTGTCCTGGACGGTGTCGAGCTGAAGTGTTGTTGGAGCTGCAAACATCCAGGCAAGTGGGGAGTATTCCATCACACTTCTGAGTTGTGCCTTGCAGATGGTGGACAGGCTTTCGGGAGTATGGAGGTGAGTTACTCACCCCAGAATTCCTAGCCTCTGACCTGCTCTTGTAACCACAGTATTTATATGGCTGGTCCAGTTAAGTTTCTGGTCAGTGGTAACCCCCAAGACAACAAGGGGAGACGGTTGGATTCTCTCTTGTTGGACAGGGTCATTTCCTTGCAATTGTGTGACATGGATGTAACTTACCACCTATCAGCCCAAACCTGATCGTTGTCCAGGTCTTGCTGCATATGGACACGGACTGCTTCACTATCTGAGGAGTTGGAATTGATATTGACTTCAGACACATGCAATAATTTACAAGTTGTGACTCTCCCTTTAATTTTTCTGTTGCACGTCGTGATTTGTTGTTTTGCTTTGGCCTATATCGATTTGTCTTGTTACAACTGAAACAGACAGATATCCAAAGGATTCTTGTAATGAGTGCAGCAGATTCCTTGGACAAGTCCTTATGAAACTGGCACAACAAATTATTTTATGAATATACAGCGGCAACTGACCTCCAGTTATTCCTGTTAATTTAAAATGAATGCTTAGTCTATATTCTACTTTCTGTTGACTTATTTATGACCAAAACTTTTTAAATTTTAAACTGAAAGTTTTAAATCTTTTATGTAAGTTTGTTATTGGGAACAGCAAAAGATGACGCAACTAATCCACAAACCGCTTTCAATGATCCTTTAACACGTCTTGGGTAGTTAATTGATTTCAGGTTGAAAGGTTTAGCTGCCGATTGTGCAGTGTTTTAAACTGGCTGAGTAACAACCTTGCAAATGCCCATTTTTCTAATAGAATTTGAAGATCCTCATAAACTGCAGAAGAGAGAAAGAGCAAGGCCTTTGTGGCAAACAAGGAAAGGCCTGGAATTTCCTGATAATTCACACCAAAACACAGGCGCAAGTACCAGTGTAATGCTGACTTTCATCACAAAAATTCCATGATATTGATGCCAACTATGCAAAATCTCCACCACAACTGTCTGACGCTCAATAACATGGCTCTGTCTCAGAGGAACAAGTTCAGCTCATACAAATTTCCTGAATTTATGCCAGTTCAGAACTGGCTGAAAAATTATACCTAAAATGTTATGCAAAATCATATTGTTTCTCCTCACTGAGACACAAGAATGCATTTTCTTTATCTTTGCGTCTTCAAGGCATAGAATGATCAGTGGAAGCATTTGAAAAAATTTCCATTATTTCATTTTCGTAATGTGCATAAAAGATACTTCAATGCTGTTCACACTTTAATTTTCATGTGTATGGAGAGAATTGAAGACAGAATATGATAAAAAGAAAGACAGAAAACGCTGGAAATACTCAGCAGGTTAGACAGCAGTTGTAGAGTGGGAAAGTTAACGTTTCAGGCTGATGACTTTTTATCAGGACATGGTAGATGTTAACCACTTTTCTCTGGCTCCCATTGTTTATGCTGATCTCCAGATTCTACACTGGTGTTGATGTCCTAGTTTATGCAAATGAGAACCTCAGGAAATGTTGGCATTGCTCGCTGACGGGAAGATTTGTGTTAAATTTCAGCGTATCTTCCCCATGATGCATATCAGGAAAGGCAGATACAGAGGCGAAGCAAGTGGCAGCATATAGCAAAGTGCGAACTCCATATCTACTCTCACATTTGTCTTTACAAGCACTATTTATTTTCCAGAATTCTTGATTATTATGATTTATATTTTAGTAACATGGTCATTCCTTAACCCAGAAATTCTCAGTTTTTCCTCTAGTGTCCAGGTGAGCCCACAGCATTGCTTATTTCTGTTACGATTGATTAACAAAGAGTCAAAAGAATAACTCAGCCATATATCCCTCTTCCACGGATTATCAGGAATATACGATATGGCGAGTGGTGCCGCCTCTAGTCAGCAGCTATCACCTGACAGCAGAAAGAGATTTCAATACATTCTTTACATTGTTGTCTATGCCTGAGACCTGAACTTGAATTGTGAGGAGGAATTTGTCTTTCCTTTGATAACCAACCTGGGCAATAGATTGGCAGATGTCCTAATGATACTCACCACAAAGATTATTATTGTCCTGACTCACACAATTGGCTTGTGATCAATTACCCTTCTCTGCCAGTAGTCAATCTTCAACTTACTTTTTAAAAAAATTCATGTTTTCGGATTTGGGTGACCTTGGCAAAGCTACACTCACTTAGATAGTGGTGGTGGGCCATCTTGAACTGCTGCAGTCGTTATGGTAATGGTTATAGTTATGGTCCACATGAGAGTGTGAGAAAGGAACTTTGAGGATATTGACCCATTGATGATGAAAGAATGGTGATGGATGTCCACCTCAGGATGGTTCATGGCAACTTCCAGATCTGGTTGTCATGACACGTAGTCAGCCGGATTATCAGAACCAGTGTGATTATGAGCAATCGTGTCATATTGGACTTTCAGCAAAAAATGCTAGCTCCTAGAAGATTTAGATGACAACTTGGAGAATATATAGCTTGTGATCCATAAATACCATAGATTGTCAATTTCATATGTGTGGAACTTTTTCAAAACCTACATTAGTTGCCAATGTTTCCTACTCAGTTGGGCTATAGCTTGGAGGGGAACTTGCTACTCTAGTTCTTCCTGGTGGTACAGGTCACAGGGCTGGCAAGCGTTGCCGAAGCAAACTTGGTGTCAGTGCATCCTGCAGCCGTGGCACACTGGTGTTGGAGGGAGTAGACATTGAGTTAATGGCAGAAGCATCAATCAAGCCAATCACTCTCTCCTGAATGGGTACTGAGCTTCTTGAATGCTGTTACAGCAGCATCGTTTCAGGTGAGCGCTGGGTATTCCATCACAGTGATTCCAATCACATTGATTTATGCGCAGTCTCTGTATAGTTGCTTGCAGTGCAAGATCCTTTTTGCTTGATATCAGCTAGAGTAATTACTTAGGGTGTAGAATTATGAGCTGTAAAATTAACAACGTTTTGAGCTCTCTGCAGATAATGACTTATGGCAACTTCCAGATCTGGTTGTCATGACATGTAGTCAGCCGGATTATCAGATCCAGTGTGATTATGAGCAATCGTGTCATAATATTGGACTTTCAGCAAAGAAAACTAGCTCCTAGAAGATTTAGACTACGACTTGGAGAATATATAGCTTGTGATCTGTAAATACCATAAATTGTCAATCTCATACGTGTGGAACTTTTTCAAAGCCTACATTAGTTGCCAATATTTCCTACTCAGTTGGGCTATAGCTCTGTGAAATTGAGTGAATGGTTAGCCTAGACAAAGGAAAATTTGCACCTAGTTAATCATTTTACATAAAGTTGGTCCATAAGCTTTCTGAACTAGAATCAGCATATATCAAAATAAGCAATCACTGTGTGACTAGATGGTTATTGCTTGGTTCGAAATATAGGGTGGAATTTAATTTTTGTCAATGGGGTCTTGCCTGCTGGCAGCTGCCATCATTAGGGAAGGCCTGCTGTATTAAGTGTCGTATTATCAGGCACTTAACTGGACAACGGCTGGCGTTCCCATGGATTAAGGACCCCATGAGGAGAAATCCTAGGAATCCCTCTGTGAACCCGCAAGCAAAACTGATAGGGTTTGCTTTTTAGACTTCCAGCCTGGTGACTCCCTCAACCGCTGCTGGTTGAATACCAGTGGCGGCAGGATGAAACCCTTAAATGGGCATTGGTTGCCCTCAATTAAGAGAAAACATGTGCTTAAAACATACAAAGGATTGGCTTATCATGTGACCTTCTCCAACTGCCAGGGGTATTAAGAAGAAGACATTGTCCATGCATTCAAAAGGTGACTTGATTAGCTCATGTCTGGAAGCTAACTTAGCCAGGGTCTTATTGGCCCATCTCCAGCAGTTGAACACCTCGGGTGATTGCCATGTGTACTATGCTGATGAGACAGCAGGTATGAGACCTTCACACTCCCTGAAGCCATTGTCTGATGGGTTTTGCAGACATACTGACTGCACGGCAATGAATTTGAATGTGGAACAAATAGTAATGCAAATTGGGGTTAGCCATCTTCGGCTGTGAGTTCAAGTCACTTTAATCTCCGTGTTTTTACAAAGTCTGTTTCTAAAAGTTCAATTCGTGTTTCCAGCTGGTAGATTAAAAATCATTATTTGCCAAAAGGCATGTCTTCATGACAATATATTCTATGATATGCACACCCAAGTTACATTGAGTCCATAAAGCAAATGTAAGTGCATGGGACATAAACCGAATAGATAGAATAGCAAAGTTACAGCACAGAAGGAGGCCAGTTCGGATTAATGTTCTTATATACACCACTAATGTCCCTTCTGCTTTATTCACAGAGCAAGGAGAACACTGCATTCTGCAGAAATGAAAGAAAAGCACCACACGTCATGCATCAAGAATCATGACTCGCACTTGAACCAAGCACCAGCATAAATAAGAACATTTTGGAAGCATTAAATAGTGTATTGCAGGGGTTAATTCTATTATATTTTAAGGGCCTGAACACTGAAACCAGTGCAAGATTGTCAGATTTGCATATGATTAAATAGGAACAGGAGTAAAAGCTATGTATAGTGACAGGGGATTTGCAGAGGGATTCTTACTATGAGAAAGTGAAAAATCAGACCAAAAAAAAAAAACTGCAGTTCATGTGCAATAAGGAATACCTCTCAGTCACTGCATCACTGCCTCAGATACATATTCAATTTTCTCTTAAAACTGTGAATGCAGAAGCACAGGCCACCCGTGATGAGGGGAAAGTAGTGCTAAGAAGTATGTTCATTTCCACAATAGTGAGCTAGCCTGTTTTGTTGAATTGAGATAAGAGCGTAAGGAAAAATAAAGGGCATGGAGAAGCCCATCCCTCTTGTATTTAAAGTCAGTCAGCATAGCATACAGTTCTGTTTTGAATGTGCCTAACATCCGTAGCCTTGTTTGTCAGTTTATTTCAAAGGTTTGGCATGAGGAATTTCCTTCTGGGATCTGCATTATTGGAATATTAGTTTCACGAATAAAATGTTTGATCTTTCGCTGCTATCCTCCCTTACTTCAAAGCACTATTCAGAAATTTTCTCACCCTGTGCTCATTTGGGGCAGTGGTGGTGTAGTGGGAATGTCACTGGGCTAGTATTTCAGAGCTATTGCTCTGGAGACACGGGTTCAAATCCCACCAAGCCAGTTGGTGGAATTTAAGTTCATTTAATAAATCTAGAATTAAAAAGCTAGTCTCAGTAACGATGACCACTGTTGATTGCTGTTAAAAACCCATCTGGTTCACTAACGTACTTTAGGTTGCCTCTGAAGTGGCCTAGCAAGCCACTCAGTTGTATCAAATGGCTATGAAGCCTAAAAGGAATGGAACCGGACAGTCAACTGGCATTGACCTAAGCACCGGAAACGACAACGGCAAACCCAGCCCCGTTGACCCTGCAACATCCTCCTTAATAACATCTGGGGACTTGTTCCAAAATTAGGAGAGCTGTCCCACAGACTAGTAAAGCAACAGCCTAAATATTCACCGAATCATACCTTGCAGACAACGCCCCTGACACCACCGTCACCATCCCTGAGTATGCCCTGTCCCACCGGCAGGACAGACACACCAGAGGTGGCGGCACAGTGGTATACAGTCAGGAAGGAGTTCCCCTGGGAGTCCTCAACATTGACTCTGGACCCCATGAAGTCTCATGGCATCAAGACAAACATAGGCAAGGAAACCTCCTGCTGATTACCACCTACCACTCCTGCCACCCGCCACCCCCCAATCTCCCACCCTCAGCTGATGAATCAGTACTCCTCCATGTTAAACATCAATTGGAAGAAGCACTGAGGGCACAGAATGTGCTCTGGGTGGGGAACTTCAATGTCCATCACCAAGAGTGGCTTGGTAGCACCACTATTGACCAAGCTGGCTGAGTCTGCGGCAGATGGCGATGGGAACCAACACAAGGGACCTTGACCTCATCCTCACCAATCTACCTGTTGCAAATGCGTCTGTCTAAATGAAGTATTGGTAGGGGGTGAATACCACATGGCCCAGGTAGAGACAAGACCCACCTTCACATTGAGGATACTCTTCAATGTGTTATGTGGTGCTTCCACTGTGCTAAATGGGATTGACTTTGAACAGGTCTAGCAACTCAAAATTGGGCATCCATGAGGCACTGTGGGCCATCGGCAGCAGCAGATTTGTATTCCCACACAACGTTTAACATCATGGTCCAGCATATCCCCCCACTCTACCATTACCAGCAAGCAGAGGATCAACCCTGGTTCAAGAAAGAGTGCAGCACCAGGCATACATAAAAGTGAGGTGTCAACATGATGAAGCTACAGTACAGAACTACTTACATGCCAAACAGTCAAGGCAGCATGCAATAGAGCTAAACGATCCCCCGAGCAATGGATCAGATCTTAGCTTTGCGGTCCTGCCACATCCAGTCGTGAATGGTGGTGGACAATTAAACAATTAACTGGAGAAAGAGGCTTCACAAATATCCTCATCCTCAATGATGGGGAAACTCAGTGCATCTGTGCAAAAGAGAGGCTGAAGCATTTGCAATCATCTTCAGCCAGAAGTGCTGAGTGGATGATCTACCTCAGTGACCTCCCGAAGTCCCCAGCATCATAGATGCCAGTCTTCAGCCAATTTGATTCACTCCATGTGATATCAGGAAACGCCTGAAGGCACAGGATATGGCAAAGGCTATGGGCCTGACAATATTCCGGCAAAAGCACTGAAGACTCCAGAACTTGCAGCACCCTTAGCCATGCTGTTCCAATACAGCAACAACACTGACATCTACCTGGCAATGTGGAAAATTGCCCAGAAAGAGCAGGACAAATCTAACCTGGCCAATCACCATCCCACCAGTCTACTCTCAGCCATTAGCAAAATGCTATCAAGCGGCATTACTCAGCAATAACCCGCTAACTGACCCTCAATTTGGGTTCCAGCCCATTCCGCCAGGGCCACTCAGCTCCTACCATCATTACAGCCGTGGGTCACACATGGACAAAAGAGCTTAACTCCAGAGGTGAGGTGAGAGTGACTACCCTTGACATCAAGGCAGCATTTGACCAAATGTGGCATAACGGAGCCCTAGCAAAACTGGAGTCATTAGGAATCAGGAATCTCCGCTGGTTGGAGTCATAGCGAGCAGAAAGGAAGATACTTGTGGTTGTTGGATGTTGATCATCTCAGTCCTGGGACATCACAGCAGGAGTTCCTCAGGCCCAACCATCTTCAACTGCTTCATCAATGACCTTCCCTCCATCCTAAGGTCAGAAATGGGGATGTTCGCTGATGATTGCACGATGTTCACCATCATTCACGACTCCTACAAGACTGAAGCAGTCCGTGTGCATATGCAGCAAGACCTGGACAATACCAAGACTTGGGCTGATAAGTGACAAGTAACATTTATGCCACACGTGCGATGCAACAGCAGAGATTCCAACCACCTCCTCTTGATATCCAATTGCATTACCATTGCTGAATCCCCAGCTTTCAATGTCTTGGGGTTAAGATCGACCAGAAACTAAAGTTGATCAGCTATATAAATACTGTGGTTACAAGAGCAGGTCAGAGGCTAAGAATCCTGCAACAAATAACTCACCTCCTGACTCCCCAAAGCCTGTCCATCATTTACAAGGCACAAGTCAGAAGTGTGATGGAATACTCTCCAGTTGCCCGGATGAATGCAGCTCCAACAGCACTTGAGAGGTTTGACACCATCCAAGATAAAGCAGTCCGCTTGACTGGCACCCAATCCACCAACATTCATTTCCTCCATCACCAATGCACAGTGGCAGCAGTGTGTACCATGTACAAGATGCACTGCAGAAACTCACCAAGGCCCTTCAACAGCACGTTCCAAACCTGTGACCTTCACCACCTAGAAGGATAAGGGGCAACAGATGCATGGAAACAACACCGCCTGCAAGTTCCCCACTAAGTCACACACCATTATGACTTGGAAATATATCACTGTTCCTTCACTGTCGCTGGGTGAAAATCCTGGAACTCCCTTCCTAACAGCACTCTGGGTGTACCTACACCACATGGGCTGCAGCGGTTCAAGAAGGCAGCTCACCACCACCTTCTCGAGGGCAATTAGGATGGGAAATAAATGCTGGCCTAGCCAGTGATACCCGCATCCTGTGAAAGAATAAATAACAAAAATATTTTCTTTATGACCCACTTCAATAACATGCTTCTCAATCATTTTCTTCTGCAAACAGTAGAGATTCAGGCCAGGAAACTCCTCAAGTACAGCTAGTATTTCTTCACTAGAAGTGTGGCAGAAATAGAATTTTCAATGCACTTCCACTGTAGTAACACCAGCAGAGTGAGGTTTAATGTTGGCTGTGGCTCAGCTGGTAGCACGCTAACCTCTGAATCTGGGTTCTTGGTTCACGTCCCACTCCAGGCTTTGCACAAAAACCGAGGTTGATACTCCAGTGCAGTACTGAGGAAGTGCTGCATTGTTGGAGATCCAACACCAAATCAGCCATGCCAACTCAGCCTTCTGCAAACTATGGCAGTGAGTGCTTGACAACTAAGTCCTCCACAAGTCTTCAAAAGTCCTAGTGTATGGAGCAGTTGTCATCACCCCACCCCTGTACTGCAGTGAGCCTTGGACTGTCTATCAGTGACACATAAGAGTGCTAGAGAAATTCCTTCAGCAACGTCTTCACTGCATCTTCCAGATTCAATGAAAGGGCCGTAGAACAAACGCTAGTGTCCGTCTTGAAGCCAGCTCCACAAGCATTCAGGCAAAATTCCTGCAAAATCACTTCGATGGACTGGACATGCGTGTGGATGGCTGAAAACCATCTTCCCCACCTGGTCCTGTTTTCTCAACTCTCAAATGGCCAACTTTCCAGGGAAGGGCAAAGAAAATGCTTCAAAGGTACTCTGAAGCTCTCCTTGATAGCAGCATTGCTATCAATCATTCAAAATGGTGACACCTTGTCCATGAAGTTGCGTCACGTTTTGAATCACAACATCTTAAGAATGAGGCAGAGCAGTGGCAAAGAAGGAAGGAAAAGGAAGCAAGTCCTGCACTACTGATCCCACTGCTTTGTGGAACATCCTGCCTCATGCACTCAAAAGATCCGCGGGTCAAGAATCAACTCGTTCTGTCGCATGAAGACCCTTGGCAGAAACTCGCAACCCTGAGTGGACGCCATCCTCGAATTGAGAGACAGCTGACGATGACATTCTGTTGGAGATGCTGTCTTTCAGTTCAGATGTTAAACCAAGGCCTCATCTGCTGGCTGGAGTGGATGTGAAAGATCCCATGGCACTATTTCAAAGAAGAGCAGGGGAGTTATCTATGGTGTCCTGGCCAATATTTATCCCTCAATCAACATCACAAAAAATAACAAATTACCTGGTCATTATTACATTGCTTTTTGTGGGAGTTTGCTGAGTGCAAATTTGCTGCTGCGTTTCCTACATTACAATGACTCCGCTTCAACTTCATTGGCTGTAAAGAGACATCTGGTGGTTGAGAAAAGCACTATATACATACAAGTCTGCCCTTACAAAGAATATTTGTTTTGCTCTTTTCTGCCTCATTTCTCTCTGACCCTTTTGTAGCATGGCAGCTAGAACTGTACCTTATACTCTCAAGTGTAGTCACTCCAATGCATTACATCTCATTTGATTTATATTGGCGTTTAGATGTACTTTCATCTTGTTAGCATATTTGATTTGCCTCACGTTATTGTCCAGATGTTTTTCAGAAATTACTTTCAGGCCACTTTTGAAAAATTTGTTTCACCTTGCACATATCCTATTCAATTAATTTTTTACTTGTGATGCACATTATTTTATCCAGCCGTCAACAGTTTGCATTTTTCAATGGTAAAATTTCATCTTGTGTCTGCCTCCTGATTTGCATAAATGATCTAATTCTTCCTGAAAATCCCGAGCTGCACTGTCAGCTTTTGCTTGCCTGCCTATTTTAGCATTATCAGTAAATCTTACTGTTGGTTTTTGAATCCAGGCAATTTATATTAATAAGAAATAGCAGAAGCCCAAGTACTAACCCCAGCAGAACAACAATCAAAACCTATTCCCAATCCGACAACATATTTTTTGACTAGAATTTATAGCCAACTTTGTATTCAATCCCATGTCACATTTTTGAGCTAAATGAGGGATCATTCATGGATAACTTTTTTTGAAAGTGGAGGTAAGTCATAGTATAGGAGTGTTGTCATTTGTGATTTCCAAAGGGGTTTGCCAGACCCCTCTTCCAAGTTTAAAGATCCAAAGCCCAACTGGACCAAAACTCTGCTTCACACAAAATCCACTGAGCCAATACCTTGTTTTCACTGATGCCTGTACTGACTCCCCAACCCCAGTGAATTAAATTTTAAATCCTCATCCTTATTTTTAAATTCCTTTGCACCCTGCCTGTACAAACTCTGCCAGCCCTATACCTGACACCTCCATCTCAAACAGTTTTTTCCTCAGTGGTATTTTTGGCATCTCCCCTCCCTCCTGGGTAGAGAAATGGAGACAGAAACCCTGGGACCATTAAATAAACAATTTGAATCCGCACCAGGGGTGGGCTGGGGCTTTAGAGCCTTTCAGGTGAATGAATGAACTGACATGGTCTTCATTAACTTGTCACTAACTTGTGGTTGTCACCTCCCCATTGGCAACCTGGGTCCTACTCTTCAGAACTCAGTCCTTAAATTTTGCTGTCTTTTTTACCGTGCTCTAATTTCAAAACTTCCCAAAACCTATATTTTTGCCCAACTTTTGATCACCCCTCCCAACCTGTATTTTCCTGGCTCAGTATCCATTTTCCTTACACCTCTGTATGAGGTAGGATGTTTTTTATGTTCCAGTTGCTATATGATTGAAAGTTGTTGTAAACTCGTGTTGACAATTCTTACAAAGTAAGGCCTTAGTGGGAAAGTAGGACCTTAGTAGGGATCAGAAGGTGGTATGCTTAGACAGTCTTCTGCATGGTAGTCTGCCACCAGCAATAGTGCCAGCGTCAGCGATTATCTCAACAGTGCAAGATATAATAATAGTAGCATAATGTGTGCATCGCTGGCAAGGTCAGCATTATTGCCCATACCTAAATGCCCCTGAAAAGGTAAGGTGATGGCGAACTGCATTCTTGAACTTTTGCAGTCCACGTGATGTAGATATTCTTATTTGATTTTTCTGTAGCGGTTTGATAAACTGACTGGCTTGCTCGGCCACTTCGGAGGGCAGTTAAGCTTCAAACATGTTGTTTGGGTTTAGAGTCCAATGTAGACCAGACAAGGTAAGGACAGCAGATTCCCTTTCCTGAAGAATGTGAGTGAGCCAGATGTGTTTTTACGACAATCCTCTCGTTTCATGACCATCACCATTACTGAGACTAGTGTTTTATTCCAGATTTATTTAACTTATTGAGTTTAAATTCCCCTTCCTAGTCCCATAACATAACCACGATACTACCATACTCCCAGTTGCCTAGATGGGAATTGAACTAATAGTTCGGATCTTATAGTCTTTATAGTTTGGATCTCTCGATTATTCATCCAGTAACATTGTCACTATGCTACTATTCCCTTTAATATTCATATCTCACATGATTGTTACTGCTAATGAAGCTTTGTTATCCAGACCCCAAGAAACAGTTATAGTTGATTTCAATGAATATGGAGAATGGGCACAGGAAACCAGAACTGAAGGATTCAGAGATGCTGAGTGTTTTGTGTCCATACGGGTGAGTAGGTAACTTGAAAAAATGGTTTCTACCAATACCATCCTTAGTACCTGGTTGTCAGTCATGACATCACGTAGCCCTGAAAAAAATTACGGTTGACATCGCTTCTGAATACAAAAGTAACTCTGACAAAAGAAGAATCCTAATTTTGAGTCTGATAAAGAAAGTAAAGGAAGAGTTTTCACATCCTCACATGTACTAAAATGTTTCACAGCCAATGAAGCACTTTTGAAAGTAACCTCAGCATCCTATTTGACCCCATGTTAAGTTTCTGCTTCCTTATCTCCTCCATCATGAAGACCACCCACTTCACCTTTGTAACATCACCCATATCCACCCCGCTTCAGGTTATCCACTGCTAGAATAGTTATCCATGCTTCTTGTCAGGCTTGACCATTCCATCATTCTGCTGGCCAGCCTCGCATCATCCACCCTATATAAGCATCTAAAACTCTGATTCCATATGCTATCCTACACCAACTCCCACTTACCCATCATCCTCCTGACCTACATTTGTCCAGAAATGCTCAATTTGAAATTTCTCACCCTCATGTTCAAATCGCTCCATGAACTCACCCCTCCTTACCTTACCTTCTCCAGCCCTACCTCTTCTGAGAACTCTGCTTTCCTCAAATTCTGGCCTCTTTTGCATCCTCCATTTCCTTTTCCCCATTGGCAGCTCTGCTTTCAGCCATCCAGGATTTCTTTAGTATTCCTTCCCTAAACCTCTCTAACTTTTCCAGGGAGAATAGAAAGGCAGTATACTATTTAAATGGAAAGAGATTGCAGATCTTGATGGTGCAGAGGGACCTGGGCATCCTGGTACATGAATCATATAAAGTTAGTGTGCAGGTACAGCAAGTGATTAGGAAGGCAAATGGAATGTTGGTGTTTATTGCAAGGGGAATGGAATATAAAAGTAGAGAAGTTTTACTACAGCTGTACAGGCCCTTGATGAGACCACATCTGGAAGACTGTGTACAGTTTTGGTCTCCTTATTTAAAAAAGGATATAATTGCTTTAGAAGCAGTTCAGAGAGGGTTCACTCAACTCATTCCTGGGATGAAAGGGTTATCTTATGAAGAAAGGTTGAACAGGTTGGGCCTATACCCACTGGAGTTTAGAAGATTGAGAGGTGATCTTATTGAAACATAAGATCCTGAGGGGACTTGTTAGGGTGGATGTTGGTGTTTCCTCTTGTGGGGGAGACTAGAACTAGCAGACACTATTTAAGAATAAGAGGTCTCTCATTTAAGACGGAGACGAGGAGAATTTTTTTTCTCTCAGAGGGTCGTTAGTCTGTGGAATTCTCTTCCCCAGAAAACAGTGGAGGCTGGGTCATTGAATTTATTTAAGGCCGAGTTAGTTAGGTTTTTGATAGACAAGGGAGTCGAGGGTTATCGGGCAGCCAGGAAAGTGGAGTTGAGATCATAATTACGTCAGCCATGATCTTACCGAATCACAGAGCAGGCTCGAAGGGCCAAATGATCTACTCCTACTTCCAAGACCTATGTTCCTATGTAACTCTCTCTGCTCATTTTAAAAAGTTCCTTAAAACTTGTTTCTCTGCCTAAGTGTTTACCTATCCTAACATCTACTTATTTGACTGGTAAGAACTTTTACCAGATTATGCTGAAGTTTTATTTAATCTTTCATGGGATGTGGGCGTCACCGGCTAGGCCAGAATTTATTGCCCATCCCTAATTGCCCTTGAGAAGGTGGTGGTCAGCTGCTTTCTTGAACCGCTGCAGTCCATGTGGTGTAGGTGCACCGACAGTACTGTTAAGAAGGGAGTTCCAGGATTTTGACCCAGGGACAGTGAAGGAATGGCAATATATTTCTAAGTCAGGATGGTGAGTGGCTGGGAGGGAAACTTGCAAGTGGTGGTGTTCCCATCTATCTGCTGGTAGAGGCATCGTCTGGCGGTAGAGCTCGCGGGTTTGGAAAGTGATGTTGAAGGAGCCTTAGTGAGTTGCTGCAGTGCATTTTCCAGATGGTACACACTGCTACTACTGTGCATTGGTGGTGGAGGGAGTGAATGTTTAATTTGGTGGATGGGGTGCCAATCAAGTGGCTGCTTTGTCTTGGATGGTGTTGAGCTTCTCCAGTGTTGTGAAGTGGGACCTGGGGACATGTTAGTATCTTAAAGGCACCATATAAATCTAAGTTGCTGTGGGTGCAGACACTGGGGGATGTGTGGTGCAATTTTCTATTTTTTATTTCCTATTAACACTTTGTCATTTTTCTTTTCTTTTCCGCTTCTTGGCTAAAATGACAGTGTTTACCTCTTCTGCTTCCAAGCCCAGCTTGGGAGACTGGATAATTTACGATACATGAATGAGACGGAATAAATAAAAGCAGTGATGTACGACTGCACCAGAGTAAAACTGATTAAAGAGACGTCCACTGCCGAACTGTGAAACAACTGTCAGATATATAGACGCCTATATTTTAGACAGGAAAAGGCGAAAAAAAAATCCAACTTTCGATTTTTTTTTTCCCCATCTTGTTTTCAGAAGAGCACCTCCCGCCCTCTTAAGGCTGCACTCGTTACTATTGATCCTGTAGTATTGAGCCCAGAGCACCTCCTGAGAAAGAGGGTATCAGTAAAGAACTGAGCCATTACTTAATATATATACAGATAAAGGAAAGCGTTTGCGGCTGAATAGTTGGAATTACACCGGTGTGGAGATATTTGTGACCGTGTTCCGTTGCAGCTCCTCTCTCTTGAGTGTTTGTAGTACACTGTGCTGGGATCCGGGCAGGAGTCGGTAAACGGCCCTTGGGGATGATACACTCCAGCAGATTTTCTTTGTGAAGGATCTGTGTCCAGGACACCCCCCCACCCCCTCCCTCCCAACCCACCCCACACCACCCGTCCTTCTCCCTCTCTGCACCAGTGATGATAGCGACTCATCAGAAGGTGAACACGAGAACCAGCACTCAGGTGAGCAAAATTGTACGTATCGTTCCCAGAAGGTTTTCCCCTTCTTTTCGTTAGTCTGCGATGAGAATCAACTTTTACTGATTTTGAACTCAAGCCAGAAGGTCAAAGTTGCGAACTACCGCATTCTAAACACGCGGGTTTAAATTTAAAACTCTCAGCTTTTATTCCAGACAGCCTCCTATGTTCTGTACAAGAGAACGTCAGTCAATTTATTTAACTCTTGAGCTTTTGGCAAAGTCTAGCACTCGAACATTGTATACAATTTACTTTCCGTCGTTTAACAGACCAGTGGTTTTTTGTGTCTGTGTGTGTGTGTGTTTTGGGGGGTGGTGGTTGGTCTTATGTGTTTTGTTCCAGTGAAATTCGAGAATAGTGTAAAATGTTTACGCAGAGGAATCGGCAACCGCATGGATTCAGTGGCTCAGGCGAAGCTATAGATGCGTTTGAGAGGAAGCTACATAAGTACATGCGGGAGAAAGGAAGGGAGGAACACGTTGGTAGGATTGAATGAAGAAGGGTGCCAGTGTGCTGCTGTGGAGCAGAGATGAGGGGGCAGGCCACTTGCCCACAGACTTTCTATGCGGAGTCCTGCAGGGTGTGAGTTCAGTTCAGCGAGGCGCCCTCTATAGGGCATCTGGCACCCACCTGGATAGGGTAAGCAACAGAGTACCTCCTTAACCAATCAGACTGAAGAATCCTCACTGAGGCAGGCAGAGTCTGAACCAGGAAGTGTAAGTTAGGATATAAATTCAATACCAATGCATATGTAGCGAGCAAAACAAGAAAGGCAGGGATGAAAGCAAAATACTGCAGCTGCTGGAACTCTGAATAAAACTTCTGTAAAAAAACTCAGCAGGCTTGGCAGCATCTGAAGAGAGGTAGAAACGTAATGGGTTTTATGCTGTTGAAAAAGGATGGAAGGTCAGGTAGAACAGAAGGGAAGTTCGGGGATAGGTTAGAGGGCGAGAGAGATTAAATATCAAAGATGTAATGGAACAAAAGCCAAAGGGGGTGGTAATAGCTGTAGTGAAGAAACCAGGTATTGGTCCAGAGTAAGTGTTAATGGCTGAATAAAGGACAGAAGACAAAAACATGAAAATAAGGTACAGACTGGCACTTGGCAAAAAACAAAAATCAAAATGGAGGACCGAGTTCGTGGTCTGAAGTTGTTCAACTTAATGTGAGTCCAGAAGGCTGTAAAGTGCCTAAACTGAAGGTGAGGTGCTGTTCCTCAAGCTTGCATTAGACTTCACTGGAACATTGCAGCAGGCTGAGGACAGAAATGTGAGCATGAGAGCAAGATGGTGAATTGAAATGGCAAGCAACCGGAAGGTAGAGGTCATGCTTGTGGACTGAGCAGAGGTGTTCTGCAAAGCAATCACACATCTGCTTTTGGTTGCTACACAATAGATGAGACCACATTTTGAGCAGCAAATACAATAGACTAAATTGAAAGAGGTATAAGTAAATCGCTGATTCATCTGGAAGGAGTGTTTGGGGCCTTGGACGGTGAGGAGGTACAAGGGTGATAGAGGAATGTACCAGGGTATCAGCTCTGAAGCAGGGTCATACGGACTCGAAATGTTAACTCTGTTTCTCTCTCCACAGATGCTGCTAGAGTTTTTCCAGCATTTTCTGTTTTTGTTTCAGATTTCCAGCATCCACAGCATTTTGCTTTTATCATAGAGGGAATGGTCCCTTCAGAATGCTGATGGGGCAGAGCTACCCAATTAGCCCCATTCCTCGATTCTTTTCTCATAACCCTGCAATGTTTTCTACTTTTCATGCCAAGACTGTATTCAGTTCCACTTTGAAAAGTTACTATTGAATCTTCTTCCACTGACCTTTCAGGCAATGCATTCCAGGTCATAACAATTCAGTGCATTAAAATAAATCTCCCCTTCTCCCTGCTCTTTTTGCAAATTTAATCTGAAATTGTACCTTGAGGTAAACTACACAGCCCTTCGACACACTGAAATGTGCTTCCACTAAATTCTGAACTAGTTGATGTTCTGTTATTGTTAAATAAGTTTAGTGTGCTGCAGGCACAGATAGCACATGGAAATAAGATGTTCTGGTGATAAAGGAGACCTGTCTTAAAAAGTGGCAGAACTGGATACTAAATATTTCTGGATAAAAGGTGTTCATGAAAGATAGGAATGGAAGAAAAAAGGAAGGATAGCAGTATTAATTAAGGGTAACATTGCAGCTCTGGAGGGAGAGGATGTCCCAGAGGGGTCAAGGACAGAACCTATTTGGTTAGAGCTAAGAAATAATAGAAGACCTATTACATAGCTGTGTGTATTCTATTAACCCACAACTAGTGTGAATAATATAGAGAACTAATTTTCAAGGAAATTACCAAGAGGTGCAAGACTTATAGAGTAGTTATAATGGGGGAGGGACTTTAATTATTCTAATATAGACTGGGAAAGTATTAGTGTAAAGAGCAGAGAGAGGCAAGAGTTTCGAGAGTGTGCTCAGGAGAATTTTCTGCATCAATATGTTTCCATTCAAACAAGGAAGGAGGCATTGATAGATCTGGTTCTGGGGCTGAGGTGAGTCAAGTGAATCAAGTGTTAGTAGGGGATCATTTAGGGGCTAGTGATCATTGTATCATGATGTTTAGATTAGCTATGGAAAAGGAACAACCTAGGATAAAAATAATTAATTGGGGAGGGCCCAACTTCAATGAAGTAACAACTGATCTGGTCCAGATAAATTAGAACTACAGACTGGTAGGCAAAAATATAGCTGAATAATGGACTGTTTTTACAGAGGAAATAATTCTTGTATGGTCAAGGTGCATTCCCATGATGGGGAAAGGTAGGGCAAATGTAGGATGACGGAATAGAGAGTAAGCTGAAGCAGAAAAAGAGTGCATAGTAACAGTCCGGTGGTAATACAATTGGCGACCAGGTTCAGAGGGAAAATGAATAAACAAATTAGAGAAGTAAAAAGAGAGTATGAAAAGAAGCTGGTAGCTAACACAAAAGGGGATCCCAAAAGTCTTCTATAGGCCCATAAATATAAATAGGTGGTATAGAGAGGAGTGGGGCCGATTAGGGGATTTACACATAGAGGCAGAGGGCATAGCTGAGGTATTAAATGAGTACTTTGCAACTGTCTTTACTAAGATGCCACCCTAGTCATAGTGAAAGAAGAGGTAGTTGAGACAGTGGTTGGGCTAAAAGTTGATAAAAAATGAGGTATTAGTTAGGCTAGCTCTACTTAAAGTTAATAAGTTACCAGGAACCATTTGAGACGCTTACAAGGACACTGAGGGAAATAAGTGTGGAAATTGCGGAGTCACCGGCTATAATCTTCCAATCTTCCTTAGATACAGCGGTGGTGCCAGAGGACTGGAGAATTACAAATGTTACATAATTGTTCAAAAAAGGGTGTAAGGATAAAATCAACAAGTAAAGGTCAGTCAGTTTAACCTTGCTGGTGGGAAAGCTATTAGAAACGATAATTTGGAACAAAGTTAACAATCACTTGGACAAATGTGGATTAATTAAGGAAAGCTGGCACAGATTTTTAAGGTCATGTTGTTTAACTAACTTGCCTGAGTTTTTGGTTGAGGTAACAGTTGATGAGGCTAATGGGGTTGGTTTGGTGTACTTGGACTTCCAAAAGGCATTTATAAAGTGCCACATAACAGGTTTGTCAGAAAAGTTGGAGCTCATGGAATAAAAGGGCCATAAAAAGGAGTGAGGATATGAAATTGGCTGACTGCTAGGAATATAACATAGTCACCAAGAAATTAAAAAAGATCAGAAGGAACTTCTTTACCCAAAGAGTATGTGAGAATGTGGAACTCACTACAACATAGAACAATTGAGGCAAATAGTGTAGATTTAATAGTCTAAGTTTCAAAACTTGTGAATGACGCAAAATTTAGTATTGTGAACTGTGAGGAGGATGGTGATAATCTTAAAGAGGGCATGGACAGGTTGATGGATTAGGCAAATGTGGCAGATAAAATTTAATGCAGGGAAGTGTGAAGAAATTTATTTTAGTAGGAAGAATGAGGAGAACAAATATAAAATAAAGGGTATAAATCTAAAGGCAGTGCAGAGCAGAGACACCTGGGGGTATATGTGCATAAGTCATTGAAGGTGGCAGAGCAGGTTGAGAGAGGAGTTAATAAAGCATATGGGATCCTGGGCTTTATAAATGGAGCTATAATGCTCAAAAGCAAGGAAGTTATGATGAACCTGTATAAAACGCTGGCCTCAGCTGGGGTATTGTGTCCAGTTATGGGCACCACACTTTAGGAAGAATGTGAAGAGAGTGCAGAAAAGATTCATGAGAATAGATCCAGGGATGAGAAACTTCATTTACATAGATAGATTAGAGAAGCTGGGACTGAAGGCAAGATTAAGAAGAGGTTTGATGGAGGTATTCAAAATAATTAAGTGCCTGGACAGAGTAGCTAGGGAGAAACAGTATTTATTGGTGGAAGGATGGAGAACCAGAGGGCTTCCATTGACAAAAGAAGCAATGGCGACATGAGGAAAGACTTTTTCATGTAGCGAGTGGCTAGGATCTTGAATTCACTGCCTGAAAGTGTGGCTGAGGAAGATTCAATCAAGGTTTTCAAAGAGAATTGGATCATTATCTGAAAAAAAAAATGAAAGGACGTTGACAGGTGAGTGGCACCAGCGGAGTTGTTTTGCAGAGAGTCAGCATGGGCTGAATGGCCTCCTGTGTTGTAACCATTCTATGATCCCATGCTGATTTATCTATGGTAGCTAGAGTATTTTGGACAATTTAAGACGGGTAGTTAGGATTTTAAAAAAATTAAATGCCTCACTTAAAGTTTACATCCAAATATTAAACATTGTGCAATTTTGCTGTTTTCAGAATCACTGCAATGAATATCCTGAATATATGTATGTATGTGTGTGTGTGTGTTTGTATACATATTTATATATATATATATGTAAACACAACACTAAACAATCTCTCATATTCTTGCCACAGCAATAACCGGATTGCAGGGTTGGAAATGTGATTGCTTTGGAACTAACTTTTGACTGTGGATTAAGGGTGAGCGATGGTTTCTCTGCCCTGAGGTAAATCAGACGCTGCTGTTTACCAAATCATCTGAAGGGGGAGACTTCCCTGTGCAGCGCACTGCCAATTTGTAGCAGGGGCGCCTGGTCAGTTCTGTGTCCCTCAGGTGTATTAAGAATTTAACAACCTTAAAAGTAAAACCCGCACGATCTTGCAGTTTGCTCCTCTCCCGCAAAAGTTAATTACTTGGCAGACAAGAGGTTGTAGTGGCGGCGGTGGGGCGGTTATTGAATCTCATTGATTGGGTCTGTATAATTTGGAATTTTCGGAGGAGTGCCTTATGTACTGGGACTTGTAATGTTCCATATACGTTCCAGTGGATGCTTTGTAAAGTTATGTTTGTCTTCTTGGTCAGTAATTAGTTTCTGTCGTATTGGTTGCTACAATTCATTTTAAAATGAGACGCCCCTCGAATGGGTTCGGATATCCAATTAAAGAAAATGAGGTATCGGGACCTTTAGCTTAACCCACCACAGCGCGTGAGAGCTCTGAACTCCAGTGGGACTTTTGAAATGGTCTTGCTGCATTTATGTGCCAGCACAGAAGAGTCACAAGGTCTGGCCTGAATTTTTTTTCTCTATAATTGGCAAATAACGTATCAATTGTCCTTATTTTCTTGGAGTTACCATCAATGTTGCTGCCGGTAATGAATCGTTTCCAAGGTCAAAAAGGAGACAGTATTGTATCTCTCGAACTCTTGATTGTGCAGATGGCCCATATGGATGATGAACAATGCACACCCGCATGCGTGGGAGTGCAAAAAATAAAAGGGTTTTGAGAATGATGCATTGGAAATTGAAGGAGTCTCCCCTAATGAGGAAGATGGGAAAACGGAATGAACAGTTTGGCGCTGTACGGACGCCCCCGAATGTGTTATAATGCATCTGGAGGCCGGCCAGAGAGACAAATCCTATAGGAGCAGCCAGTTAAAGCGAGATTACCAAGTTTATGTGGAGATTCTACGAAGGAACATCGGATTCAATTTCAATTTAAAGGTTTATTTATTTCTAAAACAATGCTTCAGTTGTGGGTAAAAGCGAAATACTGCGGACGCTGGAAGTCTGAAACAAAAACAGAAAGTGCTCGAAAAACTCAGCAGGCCTAGCAGCATCTGTGGAAAGAGAAAAACAAGAGTTAACGTTTCGAGTCTTTATGACCCTTCTTCAGAGCTGAACGGAAGTGGAAATGTGATTAAGTTTATACTCTTTAAGGGGGGTGGAACAGGTGAAGCTAGATAGGAGGCCAGCGATAGGTGGGGACAAAGATGTCATGAACTAAAGGACAAAGGGAATGTTAATGGTGGTGGTAAGGGCCAATAAAGGTGCTGATAGTGGCAAAGGTAAAAAAGCAGAATGTGATAATAGCAGAACAAGGGCCAGCACTCTGAAAAAGACAACATGAACAAGTAACATTCCTTGTACAAGTCCTACTCAGGCTCCCTCCCACAACTCTTTTCTCGTACATCATTGACTGTTTCGGTGCTGCTTCATGCTCTCGTCTGGACCTGGAAAATGTTATAAATTTTGCTTCCAATTTCCACTCCTCTATCACCTTCACATGGTCCATCTCCGACACTTCCCTTCCCTTCCTTGACCTCACTGTCTCCATTTCTGGTGATAGACTGACCACTAATATTCATTACAAGCCCACTGACTCCCACAGCTACCTCTACTACAGCTCCTCACACCCTGCTTCCTGGGACTCCATTCCATTCTCAGTTCCTTCACCTCCACCACATCTGTTCCAATGATGCCACTTTCCAAAACGGTGCTTCTGACATGTCTTCCTTCTTCCTTAACTGAGGTTTCCCCTTGACTGTGGTTGACAGGGACCTCAACTGTGCCCGACCTATCTCACACACCTCTGCCTTCACACCTTCCCCTTCATCCCTGAACCATGATAGGGTCCCCCTTTTCCACACATTTCACCCCACCAGTCTCCGCATTCAAAGGATCATCCTCCGCTATTTCCGCCAACTCCAACATGTTGCCACCACCAAACACATCTTCCCCTCACCTCCCTTGTAAGCATTATGTAGGGACTGTTACCTCTGGGACACCCTGGTCCACTCCTCCATCACCCCCAACACCTCATCCCTTTCCCGTGGCACCTTCCTATGCAATCGCATAAGGTGCAACACCTGCCCCTTTACCTTCTCCCTCCTCACCATCCAAGGCCCCAAACACTCTTTCAGGTGAAGTAGCGCTTCACTTCCACCTCCTTCAATTTGGTCTACTGCATCCACTGATCCCAACGTGGTCTCCTCTACATTCGGGTGACCACTTTGGGGATCTGCCCACAAGCATGACCCAGACCTTCCTGTCGCTTGCCATTTCAGCACACCATCCTGCTCCCATGCCCACATGTCCATCCTTGGCCTGCTGCAATGTTCCAGTTAAGTCCAACGCAAACTGGAGGAACAGCACCTCATCTTCCGATTAGGCGCTTTACAGCCTTACGGACTTAACATTGAGTTCAGCAACTTCAGACTATGAACTCTCTCCTCTATCCTCACCCCCTTTTTAATCCCATTTTTTCTACATTCATTTTTATTTTTTATCCACTTATTTTTATTTTTATTCATTTATCCATGGTTTTATCCCCTTTTTTTTAATCCCATTTCTATCATTTTTCCCCACCTCCACCGCCTCCTCCCACCCCATCCCCAAAAGGGCCATCTGTTACTTGTTCATGCTTTTTTCTGAGTGCTGATCCTTGTTCTGCTATTACCACATTCTGCTTTCTTACCTTTGCCACCATCAGTACCTTTTTTAGCCCTTACCACCACCATTAACAATCCCTTTGTCCTTTTGTTCATGACATCTTTGTCAGTCTCTCCTTTGCCCCACCTATCGCTGGCCTTCTATCCAGCTCCACCTGTCCAACCCCTTTTAAACAGTATAAATTTAATCACATTTCCAATTCTCTTCAGCTCTGAAGAAGGGTCATATGGTCTCGAAATGTTAACTCTGTTTCTCCCTCCACAGATGCTGCTAGACCTGCTGAATTTTTCCAGCATTTTCTGCTTTTACTTCAGTTGTGGATATGGTCTGAATTGAGGCAAACTTTATAATCAATCGATGTGATCGAATGCTTTGGAGAAATCCATTGCATCATTTAAGATAATGATCCTGAAAGTAACAGTGTGCTCATGGGGTGCCTGTAGGGCATTGAACAGGCAATGTGAAGTTGATGCACCTTCGATGTTTAGGAAAACTCATGTATAGGGAAAAAATACCAAAAACATCAATGAATGCAATTCCATTTGAGGAATATAGGACTTAGAAGCAAGAGTAGGCTATTCGGCCCGTGAGCCTGCTCCATTATTTGATAAGATCATGGTTGATCTGATTGTGGCCTCAGCTCCACTTTCCCATAACCCTTGACTCCCTTGTCTATCAACCGTGAATAAATTCAATGACCCAGCCTCCACTGCTTTTTGGGGAAGAGAATTCCACAGACAAATGACCCTCTGAGAGAGAACATTTCTCCTCATCTCTGTCTTAAAAGGCTAATCTCTTATTTATAAACTGTGTCCCCCTAGTTTTAGTCTCCACCACAAGGGTAAACATCCAAAAAAAAGGTACAAAAAAAAGTAAACAAGGTCTCCACCCTATCAAGTCCCCTCTGGATCTTATGTGTTTCAATAAGATGACCTCTCATTCTTCTAAACTCCAATGGGTATAGGCCCAACCTGCTTAACCTCTCTTCACAAGTTAAGCCCAGGAATGAGTCAAGTGAATTTTTTCTGAACTGTTTCGAATGCAATTATATCCTTTTTCAAATAAGGAGGCCAAAACTGTACACAGATGTAGCCTCACCAAGGCCCTGTATAGCTGCAGTAAAACTTTCCTACTTCTCTATTCCTTTCCCCTTCCAATAACCACCAAAGCTCCATTTACCTTCTTAATCACTTTCGGCACCTGCATAGTTACTTCTTGTGATTCAGGCACCAGGACACCCATATCCCTCTGTACCACTGATTTCTGCAATCTCTCCTAAATAGTATACTGCTTTTCTATCTACCAAATTCACATATTCCCACACAATACTCTATCCGGCAAATTATTGCCCACTCACTTAACTTGCCTATAATCCTTTGCAGAATTTCTACCTCCCCTTGACAACTTTATTTACTTGGTGTCATCGGCAAATTTAGCTACCACAGATTTGGTCTCTTCATCCAAGTCATTGATATAGATTGTAAATAGTTGAGGCCCCAGAAATGATTCCTGTGGCAATCTACTAGTTACAGCTTGCCAACCCCCAAAAGACCCATTTATCCCTACTCTCTGCTTCCTGTTAGCTAACTAATCCATGCTAATATGTTACCCCTTACACATGAGTTCTTATTTTGTGGCATCTTATGAAATGCCTTTTGGAAATCCAAGTACACCACATCTACAGGTTCCCCGTTATCCACCTTACTTGTTATTTCCTCAAAGAACTCTAATAAATTAGTTACACATTACACATGATCTCCCTTTTACAAAACCACATTGACTCTGTCTAATTCCATTATGATTTTCTAAATATCCTGCTATAAACTCATCACTGGATTCTAGCAATTTCACTATGACCTATTTAAGCTAAATTGCCTACAGTTTCCTGCTTTCTGTCTTCCTCCATTCTTGAATAAAGGTGTTACATTTGCTGCATCTGTGGCGAGAGAAACAGAGTTAACGTTTTGAGTCTGTATGACCCTTCTTCAGAGCACAAGGGTCACACGGACTTGAAACATTAACTCTGATGCTCTCTCGACAGATGCTGCTAGACCTGCTGAGTTTTTCCAGCATTTTCTGTTTTTGTTTCAGATTTCCAGCATCAGCAGTATTTTGCTTTTATCTTAGTGTTACATTTGCTATTTTACAATCCACTACCTAAGGAGTTTTGGAAGATTATAACCATTACCTTCACTGTCTCTGCAACCAGTTCTTTTAAAGCCCTAGGATGCGATGATGTAGTGATATTGTTGCTGGACTAGTAATCCAGAAACCCAGGGTAATGCTCTGGGGACCCAGGTTCGAATCCTGCCATGGCAGATGTTGGAATTTGAATTCAATTAAAATCTGGAATTGAAAGTCTAATGATCACCATGAAACCATTGTTGATTGTTGTAAAAACACATCAGGTTCACTAATGCCCTTTAGGGAAGGAAATCTGTTGTATGAACGGGTTGTCTTATGAGGAAAGGTTGGACAGACTGGCCTTGTTTCCACTGGAGTTTAGAAGAGTGAGGGGTGATTTGAATGAAACCTTCAAGATCCTGAATGTCCTTGACAAGGTGGACGTCGAAAGGATGTTTCCTCTTGTGGGTGAGTCCAGAACTAGGGGGCACTGTTGTAAAATTAGAGGGTGACCTTTTAGGAAAGGGATGAGGAGAAAATTTTTCTCTCAGAGGGTTGGGATTCTCTGCCTCAGAAGTGGTGGAGGCGGGGCCATTGAATATTTTTAAGGCAGAGGTAGACAGATTGTTGTTAGGCAAGGGAATCAAAGGTTATCAGTGTTAGATGGGAATGTGAAAATCGAAACACAAGATTATCAGCCATGATCTTATTGAATGGTGGAGCAGGCTCGAGGGGCCGAATGGTCTACTCCTGTTCCTATTTCTTATGTTTTTATGGCCTTACCTACTCTGACCTACATGTGACTCCAGACATGCAGCAATGTGGTTGACTCTTAAATGCCCTCTGAAATGGCCTAGCAAGCCACTCAGTTGTATCCAACCGCTACAAAGTCACAAAAAAGGAATTAAAGCAGATGGACCACATGGCATCGACCTAGGGACTGGAAACGACAATGGCAATCTCAGGCCTGTCGACCCTGCAAAGTCCTCCTTACTAAGATCTGGGGACTAGTGCCAAAATTGGGAGAGCTGTCTCACAAACTAGTCAGGCAACAGCCTGACATAGTCATCTTCATAGAATCATATCTTACAGATAATGTCCCAGACACTACCATCACCATCCCTGGGCCTTTCCTGCCAATGGGAGAGGTGACGGCACAGTGGTATACAGTCAGGAGGGAGTTGCCCTGGGAGTCCTTAATATCGACCCCATAAAGCCTCATGGCATCAGGTCAAACATGGGCAAGGTAATGCCCTCCCTCAGCTGATGAGTCAGTGCTCCTCCATGTTGAACACCACTTGGAAGAAGCACTGAGAATGGCAAAGGCGCAGAATGTACTCTGATGGTAGTGGAGGGGGAGGGTCCATAAATATTCCCATTCTCACTGATGGAGGAGCCCAGCACATCAGTGCAAAAGATAAGGCTGAAGCACTTGCTACAATCTTCAGCCAGAAGTGCTGAGTGGATGATCCATCTCGGCCACCTCCGGAAGTCCCCAGCATCACAGATGCCAGTCTTCAGCCAATTCAATCCACTCCACGTGATATCAAGAAATGGCTGAAGGCACTGAATGCTGCAAAGGCTATGGGCCCTGACAATAGTCCGGCAATAGTACTGAAGACTTGTGCTCCAGGACTTGCCGCGCTCCTAGCTAAGTTGTTCTGATACAGCTACAACACTGGCATCTATGTGCAAAACTGGTGCCACATTCGTGCCATACAGGTGCCAGGCAATGACCATCTCGAACAAGAGAGAATCTAACCATCACCCCTTGACATTCAATGGCATTACCATCCCTGAATCCCCCACTATCACCATCCTGGTGGTTACCATTGATCAGAAACTGAGCTGGACTAGCTATACTGTGGCTACAAGAGCAGGTCAGAGGCTAAGAATCCTGCAGTGAGTAACTCACCTCCTGTCTCCCCAAAACCTGTCCACCATCTACAAGGCACAAGTCAGGAGTGTGATGGAATACTCCTCGCTTGCCTGGATGAGTGCAGCTCCAATAACACTCAAGACGCTTGACATCATCCAGGGCATAGCAGCCCACTTGATTGACACCCGTCCACACACATTCACTCCCTCCACCATCAACACACAGTGGCAGCAGTGTACCCCATCTACAAGATACTTTGCAGGAGTTCACCAAGCCCCCTTGGTCAGCACCTTCCAAACCCACAACCGTCTAGCAAAACAAGGGCAGAAGGCACATGGGAACACACCCAGCTGGATGTTCCCCTCCAGGCCTCTCACCATCCTGACTTGGAGATATATCGCTGCTCCTTCTCTGTCTCTGGGTCAAAATCCTGGGACTCCCTTCCTACAGCACTGTGAGAGTACCTATACCGCATGGACTGCAGCAGTTCAAGAAAGCAGCTCACCACCACCTTCTCAAGGGAAATTAGGGATAGGCGATAAATGCTGGCATAGCCAGCGATGCCCACATTCCCATGAATGAATTTTTTTAAGTGATAGGTTGTCTGCAGTGGATAGTCATTCAAGTAAGGCATGTTATCAAGCGATCTCCAAGAATGCACATGTGCAACTTCATCTTCATGTCCAAAGGACCCGCATTTTAGTTTACTATTTGAGTGGTTGGTGTCTTTGTGTTCAGTAGCCAGAAAAGGAAACACAACAGTGCTCCCCAACGATGATGGGGTGAGGCCCTTAAGTGGACATTAAGGGCCTCAATTGGTGGTAGGCATCAAGGTCTGGATTTATTTGAGGTGTAAGTGGGAATGTGACAGGGTCCCCACCTACCCCTTCCTGATTAAATGCTCCCACCACCAAACTTGCCACAGCAGAGGGTACAAGATTCTGCCCTTAATGCGCTCATAAACTCTAAAGTACAAGGTAAACTATAAACCCTTATTGCTCATTGCAACTATTCCCGTATTTCCTTCTACTTTAATTGCAGTTTAACATGGTTGATTTTTCTTACAGAGCTCTTCTATATTCTGCAGTCCATCTATTCTCTACAATTCTGTTCAGATTGTTTAATAGTCACATTAATTTTTTTATCAATTTGCAGAGATTTTAAGAACCAGCAAAGAATGACTAAACAATAATAGAGGGAGAAATTAGAGTGTGAGAGAAAGCTAGTTAGAAATATAACCACAGATAGTAACAGTTTCTACATGTATTTAAATAATAAAATAGTAACTAAAGCTCGTGTTGGTCCACTAGATAATGAGTCTTGGGAATTGATAATGGAAAACAAGGAAATGGTAGAAGCAATGAACAGATATTTTGTGTCTGTATTCACTGTGGAAGACTTAGAAAACTTCTCAAAGATTCTTGAAAATCCAAAGGCAGAAGGCAGGGAGAAACTTCTAAGCAATCACCATCACCAGGGAAAAGGCACTGAGAGAACTACTGGAGGTAAAGGCTGATGTATCCCCAGGATTTTTAAAAACATTTATTCATGGGATGTGAGCTTCGATGGTTAGGCCAGTTTTTATTGCCCATCCCTAGTTGCCCTTGAGAAGGTGGTGGCGGGTTGCCTTCTTGAACTGCTGCAGTCCATGCGGTGTAGGTACACCCACAGTGCTGTTAGGAAGGGAGTTCCAGGATTTTGACCCAGCGACAGTGAAGGAATGGCGATATATTTCCAGGTCAGGATGGAGTGACTTGGAGGGGATCTCCGGGTGGTGGTGATCCCATCCATCTGTTGCTCTCGTCTTTCTAGATGGTAGTGGTTGTGGTTTTGGAAGGTGCTGTCAAAGGAGCCTTGGTGAGTTCCAGCAATGCATCACTGCTGCGACTGTGAGCGGTGGAGGGAGTGAATGTTTTTGGATGTGGTGCCAATCAAGCGGGCTGCTTTATCCTGGATGGTGTGAAGATTCTTGAGTGTTGTTGGAGCTGCACTCATCCAGGGAAGTGGGGAGTATTCCAACACACTCCTGACTTGTGCCCTGTAGATGGTGGACAGGCTTTGGGGAGTCAGGAAGTGAGTTACTCATCGCAGGATTCTGAACCTCTGACCTGCTCTTGTAACCACAGTATTTATATAGAACTAGAGTACGATAGAAAAGTTACAGCACAGAAGGAGGCCATTCGGCCTGTCTTGCCCATGCCAGCCTGAGGACACCCAGGTGCCCTTTCTAAACCCACCTTCCTGCACCCGGCCCATAGCCCTGCAGTTTACAGCACTTTAGGTGCAGAACCAGGTACTTTTTAAAAGAGTTTAGAGTTTCTGCCTCTACCACCAACTTGGGCAGCGAATTCCAGACACCCACTACCCTCTGCGTAAAAAAGTTCTTCCTCATGTCCCCCCTACACCTTCTGCCACTTACCTTGAATCTATGCCCCCTGGTTCTAGAATTCTCCACCAAGGGAAATCGTTTTATCCTGTCCACTCTATCTATTCCCCTCATAATTTTGTACACCTCAATCAAGTCGCCTTCTTTGTTCTAAGGAAAATAACCCCAACCTATCCAATCTCTCCTCGTAGCTACACTTTTCTAACCCTGGCAACATTCTTGTAAACCTCCTCTGTACTCTCTCCAGAGCTATTACATCCTTCCTGTAATATGGTGACCAGAGCTGCATACAATACTCCAGTTGTGGCCTCACCAGTGTTTTATACAATTCCAACATTATATCCTTACTTTTATATTCTATACCTCTGCCAATGAAAGAGAACATTCCATATGCCTTCTTTACAACCTTGTCTACTTGAACTGCTGCCTTCAGGGACCTGTGTACTTGTACGCCAAGATCTCTCATTTCATCTACCCCTCTTAGTATATTCCCATTTATTGTGTAATCCCTGTAACTGTTTGACGTCTCTAAATGTATGACCTCACACTTCTCTATGTTAAAATCCATCTGCCACTTTACCACCCACTCCACCAACCCATCTATATCATTTTAGAGATTATGGCTATCCTCGACACTATCCACTACTCGGCCAATCTTTGTGTCATCTGCAAATTTCCCAATCGTGCCCCCCACATTCACGTCCAAATCGTTAATATATAACACAAACAGCAAGGGTCCCAACACCGAGCCCTGTAGAATACCACTTGAGACAACTTTCCATTCGCAAGGGCATCAATCAACCATTACCCTTTGTTTCCTGTTACAAAGCCAACCTTTTATCCAGTTTGCCACATTACCCTGAATCCCATGGGCTTTTACTTTCCTGACCAATCTGCCATATGGGACCTTGTCCAATGCCTTGCTAAAATCCATGTACACAACATCCACTGCACTACCTTCATCAACCCTTCTTGTCATTTCCTCAAAGAATTCAGTCAAATTTGTGAGGCAAGATCTTCCTTTAACTAATCCATGCTGACTATCCCTGACTAGTCTGTGCCTTTCCACATGACAGTTAATCCTATCTCTCAGGATTGATTCTACTAATTTGCTCACCACCGACATAAGACTAACTGGCCTATAATTGTTTGGCATTTCCTTTGATCACTTTTTAAACAATGGAACTACGTTTGCATTTCTCCAGGCCTCTGGTACCTCCCTTGTATCTAGTGAAGATTGGAAAATCATCCTCAGAGCATCTGCTAACTCCTCCCTGACTTCCTTCAGCAGCCTCAGAAACAATCCATCTGGCCCTGGTGACTTATCAACTTTCAAGGATTTCAATCCTTTGAGTACTTCTTTCTTTATGACTATCCCATCCAATATCTCGCAGTGTTCCTCCTGGACCACTATATCTACATCCTCCCTTTCATTTGTAAACACGGAGACAAAATATTCATTCAAAACCCTTCCCACAGCCTCTGCATCTACACACAAGTTTCCATCTTCATCTCTGATAGGTCCCACTTTTTCCTTAACTAACCTTTTAGCATTAATGTATTGGTAAAACATCTTTGGGTTAACTTTAATTTTACTTGCTAATCTTTTTTCATGCCCTCTCTTTGATTTCCTTATTTCCTTTTTTACTTCGTCCCTGCACTTCCTATATTCGTCTAGGCTATCTGCAGTGCTTAGTTCTTTGTGCCTACTGTACGCTTTCTTTTTCTGTTTGATCTTCTCCTGTATTCCTCTAGACAACTAGGGGGGTCTAGATTTGGTAGTACCACTCTTATTTTTGTAGGGGACATGTCTACTTTGTACAATTAGGATCTCGCTTTTTAGTGCTTCCCACTGGTTTTCCACTGTTTTATCCTCCAGCGGTGCTGTCCAGTCCACCTCAGCCAAGTCCCTTCTCATTTCTGCAAAATTTGCCTTCCCCCAGTTCAAGACTTTTACTCCTGCCTTATCTCTGTCCTTTTCCATGGTAATGCTAAATCTAACTGAATTGTGATCATTGTCCCCGATACGGTTGCCAACTGTCACTTCACCCACTTGCCCTTCTTCGTTCCCCAAGACTAGGTCTAGAACTGCATCTCCTTTTGTTGGGTTTGTCACTAATTGGTTGAAAAAATTTTCCTGGACACATTTTTCTCCCTCAGTGCCCCTTTTATTATTTGAATCCCAGTTGATATTAGGATAGTTGAAGTTTCCTACTATTATTGCCCTCTTGTTCTTACAAGCAGAAATTTGCCTACATATTTGTTCTTCTATCTCCCTTTCACTATTTGGGGGTCTGTAGTATACTCCCAGTAGTGTGACCGCCCCTTTTTTATATCTAAGCTCAATCCATAAAGCCTCGTTTGTTGACCCATTTAATATATCATCCCTTCTCACAACTGGAATTGATTCTTTAACCATTAGTGCTACCCCCCCCTCCTTTTTTATCTCCTACTCTATCGTGTCTGAAGACTCTATAACCAGGGATATTAAGCTGCCAGTTTTGTCCCTCCTTTAGCCAGGTCTCTGTTATAGCAATGACATCCTGCTGCCATGTGTCTACCTGTGCCCTTAACTCATCTACCTTGTTTGTAATACTCCTTGCATTGAAGTATAAACAGTTTTACCCCGTCAATTTCCCTTGCTGGAGACTTTTTAAACTTTGCTTCTCCTGTAACTCCATGTCTATCACAACGTTCCTAACTAATGTTCTACCTCCATTTTACTGATCTGAATCTGACCTATCTGATCCTACTCCTGGGATCCCATCTCCCTGCCACACTAGTTTAAATACTCCCCAACAGAACTAGCAAAAGCCCCCGCAAGGACATTGGTCCCAGCTCTGCCTGGGTGCAGCCCGTCCAGTTTGTACAGGTCCCAGTGCCTCAAGAATCTGAATCCCTCCCAGCTACACCATCTCTCCAGCCATGTGTTCATTTGGTCTATCCTCTTATTCCTGCTCTCGCTAGCACCTGGAACTGGGAGTAATCCTGAGATTACTACATTTGAGGTCCTGCATTTTAATTTATCTCCTAACTTCCTGTACTGAGTTTGCAGGTCCTCATCCCTTAGTTTACCTATGTCATTGGTACCAACGTGTACCACGACCACTGGCTGTTTACCTTCCCTCCCCAGAATGTCCTGCAGCCGCTCCATGACATCACGGACCCTGGCACCAGGGAGGCAACATACCATCCTTGATTCACGTTTGCGGCCACAGAAGCGTCTGTCTGTGCCCCTAACTATTGAATCCCCTATCATTATAGCCCTGCCACTTGTTTTCCTCCCGCCCCTCTGAGCAGCAGAGCCACCCATGGTGCCGTGAACTTGGCTGTTGCAACTTTCCCCTGAGAGGCCATCCGCCCCAACAGTATCCAAAGCGGTATATCTATTAGAGAGGGGGATGACCACAGGGGA
Organism: Cetorhinus maximus; assembly: GCF_964194155.1. Taxonomy (NCBI): domain Eukaryota; kingdom Metazoa; phylum Chordata; class Chondrichthyes; order Lamniformes; family Cetorhinidae; genus Cetorhinus; species Cetorhinus maximus. The sequence goes on from NC_135881.1 coordinate 22,035,118, forward strand.
CTCCTGCACTACCTTCCTGAGTCTTTTACCGTTCCTGATGGTCACCTATTCCCTTTCTGTATGTGTAATTTTCACCTGCAGTGTGACCACCTCACTAAACGTGCTATCCATGACTTGCTCAGCTTCGCGGATGCTCCACAATGAGTCCACCCGCAGCTCCAGCTCTGAAATCCGCACACGTGGTCACCAGGGAAGCTGGAAGCGTCCCTTATTTCCCACATCCTGCCGGAGGAGCATATCACGGGTCTGAGTTCTCCTGCCGTGACATCCCTTGCGATTAAGCTAGTTACTTCCTTAAAAAATACGCTAGCTCAGGGCCTTATTTATGTTAGCTAGGAACCTTGTTTCTTGACTAATTATACTTGTACAGTACTACTCTATACTTTTTTTTAGCTCCTACCTCAGTATTAAGCAATGAATTTCTTTAATAGATCGACAAAAAAAAACTCATCAGGATTTACTCACCAATCAGCTGCTTTTTTTAAAAATCCACTTCCAGAAGAGTGTCCCTCGCAGGTCTGGTGCACTCCTAAAGGTACTGCCTCTCTCTCTCTTTTTTTTTGGTTTGAGGAGGAGGGAGGGATGGAAACACTACAGCAATGTAGTGTTTGGGGCTATTCCGTTCTTTGACAGTGGGTCCTCCCCGATCCCCTTCTGAATTGCGGTGACTGTGCTGACTTCTCCCAGAATTTTTTTTTTTTTTTTTTTTTTGCCCTCTGTTGGATGCTCTTCCTCCTGTTGAGTGCAAGAGTCCTTCTCCTCGATTCCCTTCTGAGTTGCAGTGACTGCGCTGACATCTCCCAGAATGCCTCTCAGTCACTTCTCACTCCCGCCCTCTGTTCTCTACTCTAGTTCAGTTTCTGGTCAATGGTAACACCCAGGACGTTGATAATGGAGGATTCAGTGATGGTATTGCCATTGAACATCAATGGGTGATGGTTGGAGTCTCTCTTGTTGGAGATGGTCATTGCCTGACACTTGCGTGGCATGAATGTTACTTGCCACTTGTCAGCCCAAGCCTGGATATTTCAGGCCTTGCTGCTTTTGGACATGGACTGCATCAGGAAGGTCATTGGTGAAGCAGCTGAAGGTGGTAGGGCCAAGGACACTACCCTGAGGAACTCCTGCAGTGAGGTCCTGGAGCTGAGATGACTGACCTCCAACAACCACAACCATCTTCCTTTGTGCTAGGTATGACTCCATCTAGCAGAGTTTTCCCCCTTATACCCATTGTCTACAGTTTTGCTAGGACTCCTTGATGCCACATTCGGTCAAATGTTGCCTTGATGTCAAGGACAGTGACTCTCTCCTCACCTCTGGAGTTCCGCTGCTTTGCCTATGTTTGAACCAAGACTGTAATGAGGTCAGGAGCTGAGTGGCCCTGGAGGAACCCAAACTGAGCATCAGTGAGCAGCTTATTGCTAAGCAAGTGCTGCTTAATAGCACTGTTGATGACCTCTTCCATCACTTTAATGATGATTGAGAGTAGACCGATGGATAGCCGAGTGGATGCCAGTGTTGTAGCTGTGCTGGAACAACTTGGCTAGGGGAGCGGCAAGTTCTGGAAGGAAGATGGTCTTCAGTACTATTTCCGGAATATTGTCAGTGCCCATAACCTTTGTAGTATCCAGTGCCTTCAGCCATTCCTTGATGATATGTGGAGTGAATTGAATTAGCTGAAGACTGGCATCTGTGATGCTGGAGACCTCCAGAGGAGGTCGAGATGGATCATCCACTTGATACTGCTGGCTGAAGATTGTAGCAAATGCTTCAGCCTTATCTTTTGCACTGATGTGCTGGCTCCCCCATCATTGAGGATAGGGATATATTTGCAGCATCCTCCTCCAGTGAGTTGTTTAATTGTCCACCACCATTCACAACTGGATTTGGTAAGACTGCAGAACTTAGATCTGATCCATTGATTGTGGAATCACTTAGCTCTGTCTATCATTTGCTGCTTATGCTGTTTGGCATGCAAGTAGTCCTGTGTTGTAGCTTCACCAGGTTGACACTTCAGTTTTAGGTATGCCTTGGGCTGCTCCTGGCATGCCCTCCTGCACTCTTCATTGAAGCAGTGTTGATCCCCTGGCTTGGTGGTAATGGTAGAGTGAAGGATATGCCAGGCCATGAGGTTACAGATTGTGGTTGAGTACAATTCTGCTGCTTCTGATGGCCTTCAGTGCCTCATGGTTGCCCAGTCTTGAGTTGCTAGATCTGTTTGCAATCTACCCCATTTAGCAGTGTTAGTGGCACACAACACATAGGAGGGTATCCTCAACGTGAAGGCGGGATTTTGACTCGACAATGACTGTGCATTGGTTACTCCTACCGATACTGTCATGGACAGATGCCACTGCAGCAGTCAGATTGTTGAGGATGAGGTCAGGTATGTTCTTCCCTCACCACTTGCCACAGACCATAGCACTCGCCCAGTTCCGTCTATAGTGGTGCTACCGAGCTGTTGTTGGTGATGGACATTGAAGTCCCCACCCCAGAGTTCATTCTGCACCCTTTCCACCCTCAGTGCTTTCTCCAAGTGGTGTTTGACATGGAGGAGTACTGATTTATCAGCTGAGGGATGGTAGATGGTAATCAGCAGGAGGTTTACTTGCCCATGTTTGACCTGATGCCATGGGTTCCAGAATCAATATTGAGGACTCCCAGGGCAACTCCCTCCCGACTGCATACCACTGTACCACCACGTCTGCTGGTGGGACAGGATATACCCAGGGATAATGAGGGTGATGTCTGGATCATTGTCTGTAAGGTATGATTCCGTGAGTTTGACAATGACTAGTCTGTGGGATAGCTCTCCCGATTTTGGCAGAAGCCCCCAAATCTTAGTAAGAAGGACTTTGCAGGGTGGACACAGTATTTGTCATTCTTGTTTCCAGTGCCTAGGTCAATGTCAGGTTTCATTCCTTTCAGGGTTTGATACAATTGAGTGGCTTGCTAAGCCATTTCAGAGGGCAGTTTACTGTGGGTCTGAAGTCAGATGTAGCCAGGTGAAGACAGCAGATTTCCTCAAGGATATTAGTGAACTAGATGGGTTTTTATGACAATCAACAATGGTTTTGTGGTCAGCATTGGACTTTTAATTCCAGATTTTTATCGAATTCAAATTTCACCATCTAAAGTGGCGGGATTCAAACCCTGGTCCCCAGATCATTGTCTTGGGTCTTTGGATTACTAGTCCAGTGACAATACCACTATGCCACCACCTCCCCCCATGATATGGTACCTCGTATTAATCCCAAACTGGTGATGTACATCAATCATATTACACCTGCTTTAAGGTGTATCACAACAAGCTTGACGAGCTATCCCTGGTGTGTTTGCTTATGGGCTCCCTTGGGTCGGAGGCATGTATTCCTCGTTCAAAGGCTTTCAATGCCTGATCGAGGGACCCGGTATCAGGACTAGTTGGGGGGGTCCTTGCTGAAAGTCACCCTCTGGCCTTGCTGCCGACCCCCTCTCCCGCCATCACTCACCTGCGCCTGGATCTCTCTTCAACCTGAGGCCTCAGGTGGATGTAGTCCTGGCAACAGCCAATGTCTCACCGGTGACTCTGCTGAGTACAGAAGGGCTGCCGGCCTGTCAGCGTGTGGGAGTTATGTCCCCGGGGTCCTTGGTCCCAAGGGAAGGCCCGTCACTGGCCTGCATGTTGCCGGATTAGCACAAGATACAGTGGGCCTTCTGAAAGAAGCAATGCGGTGGTCTCCCTGGCTCCCCCGAGACCCCTGTTACCTCCACATAAATGTGCATTAACACGTAATAATTTTAATTCGTGGTATTGATAAAGCAATCATTACCATTTTCAAGTGCTCCGAAAATGTTCCTTAGGGTAAAGATTTTGAGATCTGTTTTTGCCACTTTGCATCACAAATGTACTGTTTTCAGGCCCCAAAATAGAAATAATAGGTGGAACTGTTGGCAAAATCTCTGTCTTGTTTATGCTTGGTGCGCACTTCCAGGTATGGGACAGAGTTTGAAATGCTTATTGCTGTTGCAATAGTAATACATTTTGGACAGAACTTAGCGAGAGCAGGATATTGCTTGGATCTGACCAGAAAACAGAATGAGAGTCCTATTTTGACATATTTTTATATATGTCTAATTTATGAGCATATGAACAATAGCTAATAAGTAAAGACCTTTGACAGCACCTTCCAAACACACAGCCTCTACCACCTAGAAGGACAAGGACAGCAGAAGCATGGGAACGATACTATCTGCAAGTTCCCCTTCAAGCCACAGAGCATCCTACCTTGGACCAAATCACCATTTCTTTATTGCGGCTAGTTCAAAATCCTGGCATTCTCTTCCATACAGCACTGTAGTTGCCTACACCAGATGGACTGAAGTGGTTCAAAAGGCAGCTAAACTTCTTGAGGACAATTAGGGATGGGCAACAAATGCTGGCCTTGCCAGTGAAACTCACATTCCATGAAAGCATAAAAAACTCCATTCAGCAGTTTCACACAATTGTGATAACCTGTGTACTTTGTGTGCCTGAGTAGATCATGCAGGTCAATGCCAGATGCCGAGGAAACATTTTTAATGCTGTCACTTTATGGCAGTTGCACCAATGTTTGATGAGACCCAGTGAGTGAAGGATTGGTTTCTCACAGAGCAAGGCCAAATGCTGATGCCATGCTTATAATTCATCCGTGGTGTCTCTGCACACTGGCAGAGCACAGATGTCACGAAGTGCATTGCTTCACCAGATTTATTATAGGAGTACACCACCGATGTACATAAACAGTACTTCAGGTGCCTTGATAGATCTGACCTGTGACTGAGCAGACCTCATTGTAGCAATGGTCTTTCAGATGTCTGCAGCATTCTTACTTTGTGTGGCCAGATATCCTGTCCAATGACTTGTTAACTTTGCCTCTGTAGACTGAGCATTCAAGAGAGAGATGCAAAGAAGGGCATCATTGCCTTGACCATGAGAATCTTGTTATGATCTTTGTAGAGACTGCTAACTTTTAAAAAAAGATATTTGAATTTCCGGTGACTGACTAGAAGGATCAGATGACAAGATTTCAAGCTTTAAGACTTTTACTGTAATGAACAAGCTAAAAGCAACATTGCCTAAACAATATTTCCTTAAGAAACTTATACTTTAAACTACAGAAAAGATCCCCCATGTGACTTTTAACACGGCCGACACCACAGTTAGACTTTACTCTGTCTCTTAAGTGAATGCTTTATTCTCTGGAACCAGTCCAAAGCTATTCTCCACTCCTTCCGCTTTTGATAAATGGGATCAGTGACCATTCAGGGTTTCTACAGATCTTTAATGTAAATAAATTGAACTGATTAAATTGCTGTACAACACCAATGCTCAGGGCTTGACGATGTCTACATAAACTAAGCCTTTCGTTCCAGGCAACCTTGACAATTCCCACAGTTACAATATCAGAAATTATACCACATTTTATATTAAGTTATGCCATGGAGTTAAGCAACCTCCATTAATACCCTTAATCAATGTATTCCTAAATAGCATACCTTTGAGAGAGACCTACCACCATCAGCGATTGAGCTGAGGTCTCTTAGAATATTTGTTTGTTTGCCTGCTGCACCGGATAAAGATGTGGCAACCTCACCCATGAATACAAGATCCTTAAAATCCTCTAGGTCTTGATTTTTACCAGTAGTAAATACATTCGAAGCTACTAGTTTGCCACTAGTGTCACCTAGCAGTGCGACACCACACATTCATGCGCTCAGAATTGTTCCGGCACAGAAGGAGGCCATTCGACCCATCGTGTGTGCACTGGCCCTCCAAATGAGCATCATGACTTAGTGCCATTCTCCTGCTTTTTCCCCGTAACCTTGCATATGGTTTCTATTCAAATAATCATCTATTGCCCTCTTGAATGCCTCTATTGAACCTGCCTCCACTACACTTCCAGGCAGTGCATTCCAGACTCAAAAAAAATCGTTGTGTGAAAAAGTTCTTTCTCACGTCACGTTTGCTTTTTTTGAAAATCGCTTTAAATCTGTGCCCTCTCGTTCTCGATCCCTTGATGAGTGGGAACAGTTTCTCCGTATCTACTCTGTCCAGCCCCCTCATAATTTTGAACACCTCTATCAAATCTCCTCTTACCCTTCTCCTCTCCAAGGAGAACAGTCCCAACCTCTCCAGTGTATCTTCATAACTGAAGTTTCTCATCCCTGGAACCATTCTTGTAAACCTCTGTTTTACTCTCTCTAGTGCAACCACATCCTTCCAACAGTGGGGTGCACAGAACTGTACACAATACACCAGCTGAGGTCTAACTAGTGTCTTATAGAAACTCAGCATAACCTGCCTGCTCTTGTAATCTATGCCCCTATTAATAAAGCCCAGGATACTGCCCGCTTTATTAACTGCTCTCTCTCTACGTTGTGAGTGTGTGAGTTTAGAGGGATAAAATGCCACCTTCAATGATCAGTGCACGTATACATCCAGGTCCCTTTGCTCCTACACACCCTTCAGAATTGTACCTCTTATTTTGTATTTTATAATACCTCTCCACTATGCATGCTCAAAAATGCTGCCATTTGGGGTTTTAATCTCCAGCAATCTGCCTTCATGGCAAAAATGGCAAAAATAACACGTTGGTCCCCTCAAATCGTACTTATGCTCCACATTGTCTTTTTTACTATTCTGAGGAGACTATGGTTGGAATTTTCTGGCCCCGTTGGCGTCAGACGCCATGGCAGGTTGGGGCGGGTTGGGGGGGAGGGTGGGTCAGTATGGCAAGAAGGCTAAAAATCAGCTTCACGCCATCGTGAAACCGGTTTGTGGTCGTTCAGTCCGCCCATTGATGGCGGGCCGCACATCGGGAACCTAATTTCAATACTTTAGCATCTCATTATAAGCCTTGCTCACTGGAATCATCCCCCAAAGCTGGATCACACCGACGTGTTTCACAGCTGTACATAAGTGATGTGCACCTGGCAAGCTTCCCTTCGCTCAGGACTTTGAGGATTGTTTGCCTACCTTGCTTTGGACAGGACTTGTGGTCATCAGCGCCAGGCTTCACAAGCAGCGCCACATCACTTTTAAGGGCTGGGGGGGGCACTCACAGGCCGGTCTCTACCTACCAGACCAGCCGTAAGGTGGGGGTGGCTTTTCAATGTCTGCAGGGCTAGGGCTTGGTTGGGGAGAAGTTGCCTCAGGCAAAGGAAGAGGCTGTAGGGCAAAGGCTGAACTAGGGTAGGGGGGTATCCCAGGGTGTGTGTGGAGGGCACATGTTGATCTATGCAAGTGGCCTCAAGATGGTGAGGGCTGAGGAGGCAGTCTCCAGAGGAGATGAGGCCAGATGGAGACGTGAGGGTGTGTGTGAGAGAGTGAGTGGTGATGCCCCTTGAGCCGGCAGTGAGTGAGATGCCTGTAAATGTGTGATGGCGTGTGAGTGTGTAAGTTTAGAGGGATAAGATGGTTGTCTGACCCTGGCGGCACAGATTAGATCACTCTTCCATTTTCTGGACTGGATGGCCGACCACTTGTGTGCAGCATTGACACTGACCATCTCTGCCACTGCCTCCCAAGACTATGTGGTGAGATTGATGGGCCTCCTGCAGCCAGAGCAGGGGAAGAGGACATCGCGATGGCCTCCACGGCATCCAGAGGGCATCCCAGGAATGCGTCACTGAACCGGGGGGGCTGCACTCTTCTTGGCTTTTGGGGCCATGTCTTAACCAGAGCGGTCCTGGGCTGCAAGCATTGAGAAGGGTGCACGCGGCTGCAGATTAAATCTGGCGCCCTGCGTGAGGAAGTGGTGAGGAACGGTGTGGCGGGCAAATTGGAGGCCGCTCACAAGCAGCATAGTGTGAATCCTGTGGCTGCATAATTAATGAGGCGGGAATGGGATGGTACGGTTTAAAATCGTACCATTGCAGCCAGTAGGTAAAACAACTTTCCTGTCCGCAACCGTACTTTGTGCAAATCTGGGACAATTCTGTCCAATGTCTTCTCATTTCTACTATCCCCCTCAGTGTAAGGAGAAACAGATGCCTGGCCATCTGTCTCTGTTGGTATAGTTCCTAGATGGTGTCATTATGAATGCTTGGCTGAGCTCCAAGATTCTCAAATAGATTACTCAGCAGGGGCTCTGTTTTGACAGGTGGAAGTAGAATGTTTGCTTTGATTGATTAACATCTTTACGAGGGTTATAATAAGTTATTCTTTCTTTGTTCTGTTTTGCCCATGTATGTATGTTTATTTGGACAAGATTAAGAGGTGTGAAGTGAAGGAAAGCTCCTTTTACATATACAATTAATGGCTTTGTCTGATTGACACTTTTATAGGGTTGTAAGAACATAAGTTTTCTTCAAAGCAGATTTCTGAATGGGTGTTTTTTTTTCCCTCAGCATTTCAAGACTTGCTATTATTATTGTATGGCTTATTGGTCCTGAACATAGTGCAAACTGGATGACTGGGCAAGGAAGAGGCATGAGGGGCATAGAAGTAGCATGAAGGGAGCATGGAAGTGCAATGGAGGTGGCATGGGGAGTGGGTGGCAGGTGAGGGGTGTGAGGGGCGATGGCTAGAGGGACTAACAGCTTCATAAACAACTGGGAGAATGCCCCAGAGACCTGAGGCAGGCCTTTAAACCAGCCCACCTTGGCACTCGCCTCTAAACAGCTTCTGGGATCGGCACGTCTGAATTGATCCCATCCTCAGAGTGAAAATTGTGTGTGATGAGCTCCTTATTTTGAGCCAGTTCTGCCAAGTCTGGAAATTTCCTGACTTGAGCTACCCTCCAAGGTGGTGAAGATCCAGCCAAATATCTCCATTGTGTTGGAAGGCTATAGACACCTCCTCTATCCCACCTCTCCTCTCTACTCCCACATGCAACAGTCACTTGTGAAAAATGCTCTTAAAGGTTGTGGCCTGGAAATGGGATTCCTGGCTTTGCCAGCTGTGGATAGAGGTACCCTCACCCCCTAATCAGTTGCTTCTTGTTCCTCCTTAACTAACTGAACCTTCTGCTACTCACTTATGCCCTGAGCACACCCAGTACTCTGCCCTGAAACTGACTAAATCCTCTTGAGGATAGTTGAACTCATGCTCATTCATGTTGAGAGAAGATTACACAAGGTTGGTCCAGGTGAGGTTATGAGGAACCTGGACCAGTTTCTGAAATATTTGCAAAAACATACACAGAGTAAGAATTAAGAGCTCTCCTTCAGCGTAACTTATTCAGCAGAAGGTTTTCGTAAACGAGCATGGAGCTGCTGATATAGGCCAGCCAGCTTCTGCCAGTCCAGACAAACCTGTAGCCATTTTTGCGCTGTCCTGGACAGTCTGGAGTAGTTCTTATTTGGGTTTAAAGGGCAAAATCCCCATACTAACCCATGTAAAAGGTGCAAAATGGTTATTCCAGTTGTGCAATCATTGAGTAAAATGCCTGAACAAGCATGGCGAAAAAACTTATTTTTACCCCAAGCGGATTGTATTTCAAGATATAGAACCCTATTTGTGAAAGGAAATGGTATGTCCACAGTTCCCCCTTCGCGAACAGTGTCTTCCTGTCTACATAAACATGCTACTTTTTAAAACTTAAAGTTACCTTTTCCACATTATGTTGAACATGAAGGCTTATCTTTAGGTATGAGCTCTGTCCTAATTGGGATGGATCTCCATCTTGCCCTTTCAAGGACATTTTTTTCTCTCTTTTCTTTACATATTCATTCACGTTATGTTGGCGTCGCTGGCTGGGCCAGCATTTATTGCCCATCTCTAGTTGCTCTCGACAAGGTGGTGGTGAGCTACCTTCTTGAACCGCTGCAGTCCATGTGGTGTAGGTACACCCAAGGTGCTGTTAGGAAAGGAGTTCCAGGATTTTGACTCAGCGACAGTGAAGGAACGGCGATATATTTCCAAGTCAGGATGGTGAGTGACTTGGAGGGGAACTTCCAGGTGGCAGTGTTCCCATGTATCTGCTGCCCTTGTCCTTCTAGATGGTAGTGGTCATGAGTTTGGAAGGTGCTGTCTAAGGAGGCTTGGTGAATTCCTGCAGTGCATCTTGCAGATGATACACACTGCTGCTACTGTGTGTTGGTGTTGGAGGGAGTAAATGTTGGTGGATATGGTGCCAATCAAGCGGATTGCTTTGCCCTGGATGGTGTCAAGCTTCTTGAGTATTGCTGGAGCTGCACTCATCCAGGCAAGTGGGGAGCATTCCATCACACTCCTGATTTGTGCCTTGTAGATGGTGGACAGGCTTTGGGGAATTAGGAGGTGAGTTACTTGTCACACAATTCCTAGCCTCTGACCTGCTCTTGTAGCCACAGTATTTAAATGGCTAGTCCAGTTCAGTTTCTGGTCAATGGTAAACCCCAGGATGTTGATAGCGGGGGATTCAGTAATGGTAACGCCATTGAATAGCAATGTGTCTCTGCAGCAATATGTATGTAAAAAAAAACAAAAATATGTTAAAGCTTAACACAAAATTATCTCTGCTAATGTTACCATTTTTGTTTCCTTGTTCCTTTCACTTGATTTCAAACACAGAGCCAAATAGGAATATAGTTCTGCAGTTTTGAATAAATCACCCACATTATGCATTCTGCTGGACCAGCATGTATTCATTATGCATTAAATAATATGGGCAAATATTACTTTCCAGAAAGCCTGATGATGAAAGTAAAAACAGGAGCCAATCTTTACATTCTTTACAAGCATTTATTCACAGGGATGCACATTACAAACCTGTACCTGTTAAATTCCACCTGCAGTTCCAGTGTGTTCCTATTTATAGGGACCTAAGTGAATCCCTAGATAATGCCCACCACCCGCATCCAATGAAACACAATTAATATACAAATAATGCATATTGGTGATATTAGTTTAGAAAAAGCTTGTATTATCAAAGAGTGAGTACTTTACATATTTTAATATTTCACTGCCTACTTTCTTAATGCAAGTGTGTTTACTTTTAAACAGGAAAGAGCATTAGGTCCTTGAGGGACTCCAGGAGTGATGATGTAAATGGGTGGGACATGAAACTGGACATGCACTAGTTATGCTCTGATGCCTAGGAGTGGAACCAGGCAAGGGCAGTCCTGTGCAGCTTGATGATAAGCACTGGGAAGAGTGGCTGTGAAGATAAGGATAGCTGAGGAGGACAAGAAAGAAAGCGCCATGGCTGCATTCACAAAGGATGTCATTTCAGGCTTTATTTAAGGCTATTACAATGAAGTGAGGGAATGAAAACTTGACTGGGAAGATTTGACTGAAGTTATGGAAGAGATGGGCCAATAGCTAGGAAAGAATGACATGTTCAAGGGTCCAGAGAAGAAGAGGAATTTGGAGCTAGGGTAGCAGGAACAAGAACAAAAGATTTGAGGGCGCTTTTTTTGTGGAGGGTGATAATGGCAATTAAATTAGTTATTTTTACATCTCACTTCCACAGCCAAGTTTTTGCCTGCCCCTAATGTGATTATTAAAAGTTCCATTCAGAATGGGACAATGTAATTGAATTTCATCGTAATGCAGTAAAGCTGAACAAGTTGTAGTGCAGGAAAAGGTCATGTGAAGTGCAGTAAAAAGTTACCAATTTAGCTAGTCTCATTATGCAGAATGAGAATGTATATTGTCAACTGTGGCTCAGTTGGTGGCACACTCGCCTTTGAATCACAAGCTTAGGTTTTAGTCCCACCCCAGAACATGAGCACAAAAAACAAGGCCAACATTCCAGTGCAGTACTGAGGAAGCATTGCACTGTTGGAGGTGCCGTCTTTTGGATGAGACCCCGTCTGCCTGCTGGGGTGGATGTAAAAGATCCCACGACGCTATTGTGAAGAAAAGCACGGGAGTTATCCGTAGTGTCCTGGCCAAAATTTATCCCTCAGTCAACATCACAAAAAGCAGATTATCTGGTCATTATTGTATTGCTGTTTGTGGGAGTTTGCTGTGCGCAAATTGGCAGCTGTGTTTCCTACATTACAAGAGTGATTACACTTCAAAAGTACTTTGGCTGTAAAGCAGTTTGAGACATCTGGTAGTCACGAAAAGTGCTATACAAATGCAAGTCTTTCCTTTTTTTACTCACATCTTTCACTTTAAAAAATACAAGAAAAGCACGGAGCCCAAGGTTTTGAGTTTTGTTTCTCTCTACTACTCCCACGGCGGGACTTCCAAATCTTTCCCGCAATGCCAGGCCTCACTGTAACCAAAGTACTCACTCTACGTTGTGACTGTGTGGCTAAGTAAGGCTGGACTTCTCCCTCAGGTTTTTTTTTTGAATGGTTGTTAATCTGAGGATTCCTATAACTCAGCAAGGTTAACAACAATTCACACTTAATGCGACTAAACACATTTAATATAACGCTGTATGCAGACAAACCTGCAGCAACTTTCTCTTGCTATTGCAAGCTTATTTATTTTTGCTAAAACTAACTGTGAGGAGCATACTGTTCTGGATTACATTTACGCAACTTTAATCAAAAATTTCACCAACTGAGTTTAAAACAAAGAAGTTAACGCCTCTGAATTGTTCCAGTGAAGCTCAATGCAAACTGGAGGAACAGCACCTCCTTCCGACTAGGCACTTTACAGCCTTCCGGACTGAATATTGAGTTCAACAATTTTAGATCATGAACTCTCTCTTCCATCCCCACCCCCCCCCCCCCCCCCAACTCTTTTTTTCCAATAATTTATATAGATTTTTCTTTTCCCACCTATTTCCATTATTTTAAAATGCATTTCCATCCATTGTTTTATCTCTACCTTTTAGCCTATTTCGATCCCTTCCCTTCACCCCACCCCACCCCCACTAGGGCTATCTGTACCTTGCTTGTCCTGCTTTCTACCCTTAATTAGCATATTCCTTAGATAATATCACCTCTTTGTCCTTTTCTCTTTGACATCTTTTGGTTATCTCCACCTATCACTGGCCCTCTATCCAGCTCTACTTGTCCCACCCCCCCTTAAACCAGCTTATATTTCACCTCTCTTCTATTTTTACTTAGCTCTGTTGAAGAGTCATACGGACTTGAAACGTTAACTGTGCTCCTCTCCGCAGATCTGCCAGACCTGCTGGGTTTTTCCAGGTATTTTTATTTTTGTTTTGGATTTCCAGCATCCGCAGTTTTTTTTGCTTTTATTTGAGTTAGCACCTCTATTGAAGTAATAGATGAAGTTATTTCAGTTGAGCGCATTAAAATATTCATACGCTAATTTAGTGAGGTATCATACATTTGTCTTTATTCAAGTGGTATGATATTTTTAATTTAACAACATCTCAAAACAACTTGCCATTATATAGCACCTTTTAACGTAGGGAAACATCCCATGGAGCTTCGCAGGAGTAACACTGAGCCAAAGGGGAAGACGTGGGAGCTGGCATGGTGGGTAAAAGCTTGGTCAGAGGTAAGTTTTAAGGTTTTAAGAAGGTTGTTAAAGGAGGAGGGAAAGGGAAAGAGAAAAATCTCAGAGCCCTGTGCCACGTGCCAGTGAGGCTAGAAATAGGAAGATAGTGCAGCTGAACATGTGGCTGAACAGATGGTGTAGGAGGGAGGGTTTCCGATATCTGGATCAGTGGGATCTCTTCCGTGGCAGGTGGGACCTGTACAAGAAGGACGGGTTGCATCTAAACAGGAGGGGCACCAATATCCTGGCTGCGAGGTTTGCTAGTGTCACTTGGGAGGGTTTAAACTAGTATGGCAAGGGGGTGGGAACCAGAGCAATAGGTCAGCAGGTGAAATAAATGACTGGGAACCAGTGAATATGGCCAGTAGGACTAAGAGGAAGGGCAGGCAGGGAGAAATTACTGAACAAAGTGGGACTGGGGGTCTGAAATGCATTTGTTTCAATGCGAGAAGTATAACAGGCAAGGCAGATGAGCTTAGAGCTTGGATTAGTACTTGGGACTATGATGTTATTGCTATTACAGAGACTTGGTTGAAGGATGGACAGGATTGGCAGATAAACGTTCCAGGATTTAGATGTTTCAGGCAGGATAGAGAGGGATGTAGAAGAGGTGGGGGAGTTGTACTGCTGGTTAAGGGGAATATCACAGCTGTATGACAGGAGGACACCTCAGTGGGCTTATGCAGCGAGGCAATATGGGTAGAGCTCTGGAATAGGAAGGGTGCAGTCACAATGTTGGGGGTTTACTATAGGCCTCCCAATTGCCGGCGGGAGATTGAGGAACAGTTATGTAGGCAGATTTTGGAAAGATGTAAAAGCAATAGGGTTGTTGTGGTGGGTGATTTTAACTTTCCCTATATTGACTGAGAATCACTAAGTGCTAGGGGTTTGGATGGTGCAGAATTTGTAAGGTGCATCCAGGAGGGCTTCCTGAGACAATATGTAGATAGTCCAACTAGGTAAGGGGCAATACTGGACTTGGTATTAGGGAATGAACCCAGCCAGGTGGTCTAAGTTTCAGTAGGGGAGCATTTTGGGAAAAGTGACCATAATTCAGTAAGTTTCAAGGTACTGGTGGATAAGGATAGCAGGAGTCCTCGGGTTAAGGTGCTTAATTGGGGGAAGGCTAATTATAACAATATTAGGCAGGAACTGAGGAATCTAGACTGGAGGCGGATGTTTGAGGACAAATCAACAACTGACATGTGGGGGGCTTTCAAACATCAGTTGATAAGAATTCAGGACCGGCATGTTCCTGCTAGGATGAAGTATAAGTATGGCAAGTTTCAGGAACCTTGGATAACGAAGGATATTGTGAGATTAGTCAAAAAGAAAAGGGAAGCATTCGTAAGGGCTAGAAGGCTGGGAACAGATGAAGCCCGTGGAGAATATAAAGAAAGTAGGAAGAAACTTAAACAAAGAGTCAGGCGGGCTAAAAGAGGTCATGAAAAGTCACTGGCAACCAGGATTAAGGAAAATCCCAAGGCCTTTTATACATATGTAAAAAGCAAGAGGGCAGCCAGGGAAAGGGTAGGCCCACTCAGGGACAGAGGTGGGAATCTGTGTGTGGAGCCAGAAGAAATGGGAGAGATACTAAATGAATACTTCTCATCAGTATTCACCAAAGAGAAGGACTTAGCGGTCGATTTGTCTAGGGAAGAGTGTGTAGATAGCCTGGATCATGTTGAGATCAAAAAAGAGGTGTTAGGCGTCTTTAAGAATATTAAGGTGGATAAGTCCCCAGGGCCAGATGGGATCTACCCCAGAGTACTGAGGGAGGCAAGGGAGGAGATTGCTAGGGCCTTGACAGAAATCTTTGTATCCTCACTGGCAACGGGTGAGGTCCCAGAGGACTGGAGAATGGCCAATGTTGTTCCATTGTTTAAGAAGGGTAACGGATAATCCAGGAAATTACAGGCCGGTGAGCCTTACGTCAGTGGTAGGGAAATTATTGGGGAAGATTCTTCGTGACAGGATTTACTACCATTTGGAAGCAAATGGGTGTATTAGTGAGAGGCAGCATGGTTTTGTGAAGGGGAGGTCGTGTCTCACTAACTTGATCGAGTTTTTCAAGGAAGTGACAAAGATGATCGACGATGGAAGGGCAGTGGATGTTATATACATGGATTTCATTAAGGCCTTTGACAAGGTCCCTCATGGCAGACTGGTACAGAAGGTAAAGTCGCACGGGATCAGAGGTGAGCTGGCAAGATGGATACAGAATTGGCTTGGTCATAGAAGACAGAGGGTAGCAGTGGAAGGGTGCTTTTCTGAATAGAGAGCTGTGACTAGTGGAGTTCCGCAGGGATCAGTGCTGGGACCTTTGCTGTTTGTAGTATACATAAATGATTTGGAGGAAAACGTAACTGGGCTAATTAGTAAGTTTGCAGATGACACTAAGGTTGGAGGAGTTGCAGATAGTGAAGAGGATTGTCAAAGGATACAACGGGATATAGATCGGTTGGAGACTTGGGCGGAGAAATGGCAGATGGAGCTTAATCCGGACAAATGCGAGGTAATGCATTTTGGAAGGTCTAATACAGGCAGGAATTATACAGTAAATAGCAGAACCCTTAAGTGCATTGAAGGGCAGAGGGATCTGGGTGTACAGGTCCACAGGTCACTGAAAGTGGCAACGCAGGTGGATAAGATAGTCAGGAAGGCATGTGGCATGCTTGCCTTCATTAGCAGGGGTATTGAGTATAAAAGCTGGGAAGTCATGCTGCAGCTGTATAGAACCTTGGTTAGGCCACACTTGGAATATTGTGTGCAATTCTGGTCGCCACATTACCAGAAGGATATGGAGGCGTTGGAGAGGGTGCAGAGGAGGTTTACCAGGATGCTGCCTGGTCTGGAGGTTATTAGCTATGAGGAGAGGTTGGAGAAACTCGGATTGTTCTCACTAGAGCGACGGAGATTGAGGGGCGACTTGATAGAAGTTTCCAAAATTATGAGTGGCATGGACAGAGTAGATAGTCAGAAGCTTTTTCCCAGGGTGGAAGAGTCAATTACTAGGGGACATAGATTTAAGGTGAGAGGAGAAAACTATAGAGGAGATGTGTGGGGCAAGTTTTTTACGCAGAGGGTAGTGAGTGTCTGGAATTCGCTGCCAGAGGAGGTGGTGGAAGCAGGTACGATAGTGGTGTTTAAGAGGCAGCTTGACAAATACATGAATAGGATGGGAATAGAGGGATACTGACCCCGGAAGTGCAAAATGTTTCAGTTGACGGGCAATACGATCGGTGCAGGCTTGGAGGGTCGAAGGGCCTGTTCCTGTGCTGAACTGTTCTTTGTTCTTTGTTGTTCTTAGAGCCTAGATGGATGAAGGTATAGCTTCCAATAGTTGGGCCCAACATTTTTACGGCTTCTTTGGAAAGATAACTGTCCAGTTGCATTTTAACTTTTTTTTCAAAGGATGCATTCATACACCTCAAACATTTAGAGCCATGTGGCCCTTTTCTAATTGTTTTTCTAGTGGTAGGTTTGGTTTATCATTACCTTACAACCTGCTGTAGCCAGGAACACTGTTTGCTGATACTTGTAAAATCAGGTAAGCTCATGTTTCATTATTTGACAGGACTGTGATGTTGCCTCTAGCTCAGCAGTCTCAGCTGCCTCTGAGCCTGCTCATAACTCAATACTCTGGAAGAAGTTACCACATTGCTTCAGTAGCCAATTGATGAGCAGTGGATGTGTATTGCTTACTGAAACCTTAATTTCTAAGTATTTCAAGTGCAGCCAAAGACTGCTACATTGGATGCAAAAGAGCCCATGGGTTAAGCCAGTTTGTCTTGACCAGATTTCCCTTTACAGAACAATAATAAAATGTATTTTTTTACATCACAATGGCCAACTCATAAAGACCTTCTTGTTTTGTTGTAAGTCATTTCATGGGTATTTTCTATGGTGGTTGGTACAAAAATAATCTAGAAAACTGAATAGGTTGCAGTTTCTAAAAGCAGGCTCTTGTGTGCAAAATAAATCACTTCATTTTGTGGTTTGTTGCTTTATTCAGGTGCAATCCATTCTCAGGTGGTTGCTGCTATTCTGTTGTATACACAGTTGATAAAAATTAATTGAACAACACTTCTGCAAGGTTATTGATTCAGATTTTTGTAATTAACCAAGACAGTGAACTCCATATCCTGGGCATTTAATTTTGATATTGATTTTAATACAAGCCTCTGTTATGAGGAAATGCAGGCAGCGAAGCACCCTTGCCCCCTCCCCACCCAACCACCTCAATCATCCCCACCACCAGCAATGTTGCTGTTTCATTATTTAGATTTCATTTTGTATAATTGTTAACTTTACAATATTGTTTTTTAATTAGTGAAAACGGTGTCCTTTGCAGCATTATTGTTGAAGAACATAGATTATAATGAGTATAAAATACAGTTATCAATTCAAATATTGACTAGAAAAAAGACAATTTGTTTTGTTCAAATTTAATAGAGATCTATATTAATCTACCGTGTTGATTAATTATTTGTGCTTGCCTTTGACATTTTCGAATAATTAAGGCGATATTTTACAGGAATCTTTTTTTTCTTCTTTGGCTAAAAAATCAATCTTCTTTAAAGAAGCTCAATACCTAATTGTCCTTTCTTGTTTCTGTAGCTCTGTTTCAGGAAGGCAAGCTACACCATGTCTATTGTTAGTTGAATTGCAATGTAGCACATGCAAAAGCACAACTGTTTAGTGCCCAAGAGACTTTCACTGGTTATGAGTGAAGAAAAATGCTTCGATTTGTGCTAACAAATGATGCCTATGTTTTATAGTTATTCATTGGGTAGCACATTTCAGTATGGAAAATAATTCCCTGCACACATTCTCTGCATAATTCCTGTTATATAAAGTAAATCAGAGATTGGGGTAACATTAATCCACCAGCAATGGGCATTATTCATCACTTTTCACTTATGATAATAGAAAATGGAAAGAATTAAACTGTCACGTTGTCTTCTTGAGTTTTTTTGCTTTTCCTTTTATCTTTATTTTTGATATAGCACTGTATTACAGTTTTTTACGGCGTATTTAGACTAAGATTGTTTAAAATTTTTGCAACGTATATTTAATTAATTAATGGAAGATATATACAATGAAATGTTGCTGGTCAGAACTACCACTGTTCCATTCTTAACATCATCCATTGTAATTTGGGACTCAGTGCTACCCTGTAGATGTAGTATAACTGGATTTCGAAAAGGCATTCGATTAGTTGCCATACAAAAGGTTAATCGGCGAAATAAAGGCTCATGGTGTTGGGTGTAAGATATTAGCATGGATAGAGGATTGGTTAATGGATGGAAAACAGAAAGTGGGCATAAATGGGACTTTTTCAAGTTGGCAGGCAATGAATAGTAGAGTGCCGTAGGAATTAGTGCTGGGACCACAGCTACTTACAATGTTTATAAATGACTTAGCTGAAGAGACAGAGAGTAATATATCAAAGTTTGCTGATGATATCAAACTAGGTGGAAAGCTAACCTGTGGGGAGGACACAGAGAGGCTGCAAAGGGATATAGACAGGTTATGTGAGTGGGCACCAAGATGGCAGATGGAGTAAAATGTAGGGAAGTGTGAAGTTATTCACTTTGGTCATAAGAATAAAAGAACAATATTTTTTAAAAGGTGAGAAACTTGTAAGTGTTAATGTTCAAAGAGACTTGTGCGTGCTGGTTGAAAGAATGCAAAAAGTTAGCATGCAGGTGTAGCAAACAATTAGGAAGACAAATGGCATGCTGGCCTTTATTGCAAGGGGATTGGAGTACAAGAATAAAGCAGTCTTGCTACATTTTGTATAGGGTTTTGGTGAGATCGCATCTGGATGACTGTGTGAAGTTTTGGTCTCCACATTTAAGAAAGGGTATACTTACATTGGAGGCAGTACAACAAAGGTTCATTAAATTGGTTCCTTGGATGAGTGTGTTGTCCTATGATGAGAGGCTGGGTAAATTGGGCTTATATTCTCTGAAGTTCAGAAGAATGAGAATCTCACTGAAACCTACAAAATTCTGAAAGGGCTTGATAGGGTCGATGCTGGGGGATTGTTTCCATTGGTTGGGGAATCTAAAACACGAGGACACAGTCTCAGGATAAGGGGCTGATCACGTAGGACTGAGATGAGGAGAAATTTCTTCACTCAAAGGGTTGTGAATCTTTGGAATTCTCTATCCTAGAAAGCTGGATGCTCCATCTTTGAATACGTTTAAGGCTGGAATAGATAGATGTTTGATCTCTCAGGGAATTATGAGATATGGGGAGCAGGTGGGAAAATGGAGTTGAAGCACAAGATCAGCCATGATCATATTGAATGGTGGAGCAGCCTCAATGGGCCGTGTGGTCTACTCCTACTCTGATTCTTTACGTTCTTATTTATAATCACAAGTCACAAAATACAGAAGAGGGGATATGATGAATTGTCGCTAAGAATCAACCATCTTAATTCCAGTTCACATCTTTCAGTGGAATTTTGTGATATTCCCCATTAGTTCAGAAACTGCTCCATTATTTGTTTAACATTCACGTAACCAAGGGACTCCACAATTGACTAATCCCAATACAGTGACTCACAATTCTGTACATCATCTCCTTGACAATGACAAGTCTTAAAAAGACTAGGACGGTCCTGAGTCCACCGCACCCACCTCCACCCCCAGCCCCTTCCCTCACTCTGATCCAAGCTGAGCTCCTAGCCTGGGTGGAGTAAGATGCTATAATTGGCATGAGAATACCTTATTTGGGAATAAGAATGTTCTCACTGGTCAGTAAGATGGTAACAATCACAGACATTTAAAAATAATTGTAATGAAATGGGAGGGTAGAGGAACAATTTTATACAGGATGATTAGAATATCTCTATCATGCCATTGAAGCAAAGTTCATTACGTTATTCTAAAAATAAACTTGATAGTTGTGTGTTTTTTAAAAGGAATATTAGAATATGAGAAATAAAACTGTGCATTCTTCATCAGAAAGTCTGCTGACAATCATATTTGGGCTCACATGAGAATTACATTTATTTTGTGCTTGAACAAGGTCTTGGGAAGCAGCCAGTGGCTGGGGAACTGTAGCTCAGAAAGAGTCACTGCCATCAGGATGGAAGAATAAATGGTGAAATCGTGGGAGGAAGATGCGCAAACTGGTTTTGTAATTTTCTTTTTGAGGGCATCTACCCCTATAGAAGTCATACAGTTTGGATTCTCCAGGGAGAAATTGGTGCTATATTTTACTGGGATTGGATTCCTACTGAAACGCTAAAGAGCTTCAAAAGTAAAAATTGCAAAATAGAATTCAACCTCCTTCCCTGTCATTTACATTTGCAACTGCATAGAACATTAAGACCATAGAAAGAGGTCATTTAACCCATTGTGCTTTTGCTGGCTCTTTGAAAGAGCAAACCAATAAGTCTCGCTCTCCCACTCTTTCCCCACAGACATGCATCTGTTTTCTTTTCACTCTATATCCAGTTCCCTTGGATGTATATTGGATATTGAGGAGGTGGGGGAGGGGGGTAATGGTGTAGGGGAGGTGGTGGAATAGTGGTATTATCACTGGACTGGTAATTTAGAAACCCAGGGCCATGCATTGGGGACCAAGGTTCGAATCCCACCACAGCAGATGGTGAACTTTGAATTCAATAAAAATCTAGACATAAAAGTGCAGTGACGTAGCTGCTAGATTGGGTCTGCGGCAGTTGATGAGGGAACCAACAAGAGGGAAAAACATACTTGACCTTTGCCTCACCAGTTTGCCTGCTGCAAATGTATCCCTCCATGAGGAGTGACCACCACACAGTCCTTTGCAGAGACAAAGTCCCGTCTTCACATTGGGGATAATCCTCCATCATGTTGCTTGGCACTAAAACAGTGCTAATTGTGGTAGGTTTTGAAGAGATCCAGCAACTCAGTACTGGGTAATGAGGCACTGTGCAGCAGTAGCAGAGTTGTACTTAACCACAATCTGTAACCTCATGGCCCAGCATATCCTCCACTCTACCATTACCACCAAGCCAGGGGATCAACCCTGGTTCAATGAAAAGTGCAGGAGGGCATGCCAGGAGCAGCACCAACACACCTAAAAATGAGGTTCCAGCCTGGTGATGCTACAAAATAGGACTACTTGCATGCCAAACCGCATAAGCAGCAAGTGATAGACAGAGCTAAGCGACTCACAACCAATGGATCAGATCTAAGATCTGCAGTCCTACCACATCCAGTCGTGAATGGCAGTGGACAATTACACAACACACTGGAGGAGGAGGCTCCACAAATATCCCCATCCTCAGTGATGGGGGAGCCCAGCACATCAGTACAAAATATAAGGCTGAAGCATTTGCAACAATCTTCAGCCAGAAGTGCCTAGTAGATGATCCATCTCGACCTCCTCAGATACTGAAGCAGTCCACGTCCAAATGCAGCAATATCCAGGCTTCGGCTGACAAGTGAAAAGTAACATTCGCGCCTCACAAGTGCTAGGTAATGACCATCTCCAACAGGAGAGATTCTAACCACCGCCCCTTGACAATCAATGGCATTGCCATCGCAGAATCCCCCACTATCAACATCCTGGGGGGTTATCATTGACCAGAAACTGAACTGGACTAGCCATATAAACACTGTGGCTATAAGAGCAGGCCAGAGGCTAGGAATCGTGTGACGATTAACTCACCTCCTGACTCACCAAAGCCTGTCCACCTTCTACAAGGCACTAGTCAGGAGTGTGATTGAATTACTCCCCACTTGCCTGGATGAATGCAGCTGCAACAACACCATAGAAGCTTGACACCATCCAGGACAAAGCAGCCCACTTGATTAGCATCCCTTCCACAAACATTCGCTCCTTCCACCACTCACACACAGTGGCAGCAGTGTGTACCATCTACATGATGCTCTGCAGGAACTCACCAAGCCTCCTTAGACAACACCTTTTAAACCCACAACCACTACCATCTAGAAGGACAAGGGCAGCAGGTACATGGGAACATCACCACCTGGAAGTTCCCCTCCAAGCTACTCACCATCCTGACTTGGAAATGTATCGCCGTTCCTTCACAGTCGCTTGGTTAAAATTGTGGAACTCCCTCCCTAACAGCACTGTGGGTGTACCTATACCACATGGACTGCAGTGGTTGAAGAAGGCAGCTCACCACCACCGTCTCAAGGGCAATTAGGGATGGGCAATAAATGCTGGCCTAGTTCACGATGGCCTCATCCCATGAACGAAAAAAAAAACTTGGCAGCTGATGTAAGAGTAGGGAAATCCTGGCTTGATAGAGAAATGTTGCAAAGGCCTCATACCTGAAGAGATATTTTGTTTTTCTAAAGGTGTGCATTTTTTGTTGACAAAACCAAAATTTCTTGAATGGCCTCTTCTCAGATTTGCTCATTTGGGTATGATCACTTTGACAGCTGCTGACGAATATTTCCTGTTTCCTTGTTTCCTATCTGATGAGAAACAACTTTAGTGTATTTCCAAATGTGATTATTTTAAATAAAGTCTTAGTTATATTAGCTCTCCTTTCCCTCGAGCTAACAGGAGCTACTTCAAGTTCATTGTTTTCTTACATTTTTAACCTAGCTTTGGGAGAGAAACAAAATATCTTGCTTTCTTCCCTGCTCTCTACCTCTCTGCGGCCTCTGTATATAACGCACCATATCCCCAGCTGAGGAAATTGAAAGGACCTCTTAACTGCACCCTCACTGTTGAAATCAAAACCAATCTCAGACCCATAGAGTTTTGAAATACAGAAGGTCACTAGTCAGACGTCACTAGTCAGATGTACAGTTTTATATCAGGTTTTCAACGATGATGTGCCTCAGAGAAGGGGAAATCAAACATCGTCAAGAAGGGAGTTTGGGGTATTAGCCTGCTGCATCCACAAATATTTTGGAAAAAGGAAATGGGACTTGGGCTCCACATCTCAATTGTAGGGGAGCATTTTCGAAATTCTAGCAATCCCTCATTGCTGTGCTCAAGTATTAGCCTCGATTAACAATTTTAGTAGAGCGCATTCATATCCTATGGTTAATTTTTATCAACTAACAAATGTCAGAACATTGTACTGCCAAATATTTGTGAATTTATCACTTCTGTTTCACTGGAGGAAAAATGTCAATGCTAGATTTTCAGCCTTAAATTTAGATATAAGACTTTTGCAAGAGGTCATATTGAGTGCTTTTAATGTTATCAAAATTCAATTTATATGGTATAATAGTCATTATCCTGCCTTCATTTAAAAATCAAAAATTTAAATAATTTTTGGAATTTTCAGTTCATGCTGTTAAGAAATATAGATAGTTTGAGTATGTTATATTAGTGATATAGGTATTAGGAATGAGTTTTAGCTTTAATGTTTAAGTTTGATTTTTATTTAAAAAAAGGTCAAATTGAGTTTTAGTTTCTCTTTAGAAAAGCAGGCACCTTTTTTAAGGAGAGTTTTACGACTTAAGCTAAGGTAAACAAACAAGGGTAGAAAAATTGGACTGTTACCTAGCAACAGGGGCACAGAGAGGCAGGTCCCTCCCACAGACACATACATACAAAAGCTAGACACAGCAATTTGTTTTGGAAGCTGTTGGAGTTCAGTTGGTTTTGAAAATAGCTGCCAGGGAAGCAACCTGAAAAGGAACAGTCGCACACTAAACAAAAACCCAAAAATTGAGGGGAGTGGAAGAGGGGAAAGTCCCAAGCAGACAGTTGAGTCAAAGGAAGGACAGGAACCTGGAAAAGGCCATGTTAAGAGTGAGGGGCAGAGAGAAAGGCTCCAAGCTTCAGAATTAAAGAGACAAAAACTGCAGAAAGCAGATTTAAAGTGAGAACAAATTGTAAGAGGCAAGAAGGTCCAAAGATACAACTGAAGGCATGTATCTCTTTGCTATGGGCATGTAAAGCAGTGGCACTGTTGGCGGCTGAGTCATTGAGATAGAGTGCCTAGAAGACAGCTTGAATGCATGTGGCGACCCAGGGAAGAGGAACAGCAGAAGGAGAATTTGAAACCCTGGAGGTGAACCCTTGCAGAAGTTCTCTGAGAGAATGTGTTGGTTTGGAAGAAGATTCCAAAGCGAGTTCTTGGAGAGTGGAGATTGGAAATCCTTGTGTGAAAGATGGAGTGCAATGAGACCCGTTGGCTCACAATGTGACAAGCATCTGGGGGAGTTGAGGAGAGATCCATAGCATCTGGTTGAGGTGGCATCTGTCACTTAGTTTTGGAGTGTGTTGTGTCTGACCACAGGTTGCCATAGGTATACGTAGACTGTGTACTTACTGTGGACATTAAAGTATAAGATAGCCTTTGTAACTTGCGTTATCCTTCCAAATCTGTGTATATCTGTAAAGGTACAGTTGTGGGTGAAGGAGTATTGTAATATAGTTCATCCTTTCTTGTTTAATAAATGTTTTATTCATTTCTTAAAAGTTCATCAGCTGACTCCTGTGACTCTGTTCAGTAGCTGTTCTTCACGTATCTAAACAATCAGATAAAAGTTAGGATCTATTAAGCTGGGTCCACTCTGGGATCAGGCTTGCCTAGGGGTAACCTCAGCTGGGATCGTAACAATGCTGTAGAGGGTTAATGGGTATGTTAATTAGGCATTAGTTAGACGTTAATTAGATGTTACTGATGGTGTAAGCATGACATCAGGGTCAGAGGCTAGGAATAGTGTGACAAGTAACCTACCTCCTGACTCCCCAAAGCCTGTCCACCATCTACAAAACACAAGTCAGGAGTGTGATGGAATACTCCCCACTTGCCTGGATGAGTGCAGCTCCGACAACACTCAAGAAGCTTGACACCATCCAGGACAAAGCAGCCCACTTGATTGGCACGACATCCACAAACATTCACTCCCTTCACCACCGATGCACAGTAGCAGCAGTGTGTACCATCTGCAAGATGTATTGCAGGAATTCACCAAGGCTCTTTACACAGCACCTTACGAACCAACGACCACTACCATCTAGAAGGACAAGGGCAGCAGATACATGGGAACACCATCACCTGGAAGTTCCCCTCAAAGTCACTCACCATCCTGACTTGGAAATATATCGCCGTTCCTTCACAGTTGCTGGGTCAAAATCCTGGAACTCCCTCCCTAACAGCACTGTGGGTGTACCCACACCACATGGACTGCAGCGGTTGAAGAAGGCAGCTCACCTTCTCAAGGGCAACTAGGGATGGGAAATAAATGCTGGCCCAGCCAGGGAAGCCCACATCCCATGAATGAATAAAAAAGAGGTGGCCAAGAGGCTCCAGGGGAGCAAGACACAGGACTGTCTGTGTCCAGGGAACAGTGTACTTACCACGAGGTCTTGGCTGTAAATGGTTTCAAGATAAACTAAATGCTGACCATCTGCAAGTCACTCAGGGTAAGAGAAACTTCATCGAGCCAGAAGAACAAACAAGTAAAGGGCTACAAGCACAAACCATGGTGACTATCCAAAAATACATGCCTTTCCTATATTGGCTTGAATTTATTGCCTTGCTCCAGCAACACCGTGCAAAAATTCCCAAAATAACGGTTCTGAATGTTTTTAAAATATTGAACTCCTGTCAGACAAATTACAGTCCTTTTCTAATACAATTATCCAGTAAGCTTTTCAAAATGTCCACAGTATTTCCTAGCTTCATTTTTTTTGAAACTCTTAAAGCATCCCATTGCTCCCTTCCATCTAAGCCTGTTGTATAAACCTTCTGAGTATCATGTCATCAAAAATGATGCTGCTTAATATTATGGTGTCGATGCTTAACCCATTTGAATCAAATTCTTTTGTTTACTATTTGAACATGTTATCATAGAGCCATAGAGGTCTACAGCACAGAAAAAGGCCCTTTGGCCCATCGAGTCTGCGTCAGTCAAACAAATACCTAACTATTCTAATCTCATTTTCCAGCACTAGATCCATAGCCTTGTATGGCACAGCATCGCAAGTGCACATCAAAATACTTCTTAAATGTTACCACCCTTTTATATTCTATGCCTCGGCTAATAAAGGCAAGTATCCCATATGCCTTCTTAACCACGTTATCTCCCTGTCCAGCTACCTTAAGGGACCGGTGGACATGCACACCAAGGTCCCTCTGATCCTCGGTACTTCCCAGGGTCCTACCATTCATCGTGTATTCCTGTGCCTTGTTTGTCCTGCCCAAGTGCATCACCTCACGCTTATTCCTGCCCAAGTGCAAAAACTTAAAATGCCTGCAATTTTAATGGAGTAAGTGCCCTATCTTAATGTAACAGGGAGTAATTAATAGGTAAAATGGAAATTCTACCAGATGAAAGCCTTCCCCCAGGAGCTAATTGCAACTGGGCAACCTGGAAGTGCCTTAACAGACTTAGGACTGGTGTAGGTTGTTCAAAGGTGTCACTAAGCAAATGGGGATATACAACCAGCCTGACAACTTGTGAATGTGGAACTGAGACACAGACTATGCAACATCTCCTGCAATGCCTATCGCTAGAGGAACCTTGCACTGTTGCAGATCTTGCCGAATTCAACAACAAGGCGCAAAAATGTGTCCAGTTCTGGCTGGGCCATGTATAGACTGTCTGTGGACACGATAAGAAGAAGATTAGTAGGTTCCAGTTGTTTGATGATCATTGATCATTGTGGACCTCTTTTTCCATAAACTCTGATGTTTTCCCTTCGGGTTACTTTACCCCTGCGGAAAATCTATCAAAAGGTTTGCTAAATTGTTGCACCCCACCCAAGTCATGTCTCAGTTATCCTCATTTATTTTTTAATCTTCTGCCGACTATTTAAATAGGTTAATAACTCAACTACAGGCAGGCATTTAATTGTTCTTATCATATTTGACTGTGGATTGAGATATGGTGCCAATAATAATGATAATAATACAGCAACTGGTCTTCAGAATGTATTGTCAAAATTATCCATGGGTTAGTTGACTCTGTCTGCTAGTTTGTTAGCCAAGGAGTCTCATACCACACGGTGCTTGTTTTTCTGGCTGCAAGATTGAATTACTTTCTTCATGCGTGCTGCTGAATTTTAATTATATTTTATCGTGAACCTGAATACTGTTAGCTATTCTTTATTCAATTGTAGATGCTTCACATTGCTTATGTTAATCAGTGTCAGTTGACTAGTGTGGCCTTGTGTATTGGACTGGAATACAGGAGCAAAATTCGATTAGGCCCTATATTGGATGTGGGGATCATGATGTGTGATTACCTTGTGCTGATCCTGTTGCAAACTTTGTAACTGTAATTAGGAACTGTGAAGTACATTGCAAATGAGCTGGGAGAAACTTTTCCCGGCTTTAGAAATATCATTGCAATAATAAGCTCTTTAAAAATTGTTTCTGATATTCCGCAGAATATGATGTTTCCCAACGTGCAGCTGATGATGTGAAGAGCTGTGGACCAAATATACATAGGAGGGCTGAATATTATGGAAGATTGTTTAATTATCTTTGGGAGCAAGGGAGCATAATTTTCCTCAGAAAAGTTATTCAGTGGGAAGATGCCCATGATAAAGTAGATTGCATGCGGTCTGTGGAAAGAGTGAACATGACAGGAAGATGAGCCTTCACTAGTTCCATTCTTATTGTTTGCTTTTAGCAGATGTGACTGAGTGAATATGTAACTGACAAAACAGAAGGTTAAGAGAGTTGGAGAATTGATGTACTGCTGTTGGTTGATGCTACTAAGATAATGATATTTGTTTAATAGATGTGCTTCACACTGAAGACAGTACATGAGATGGCGAGGTCGAGGGTGTAGACTGGAGTATGAAGGTTGCATCTTAGTCATTATTTTTTAAGTGGCCCTAATTCTGTTTTCAGTTTAAGACTAAACCTAACTTAGCATTGAATAGAAAGTTGAATTTGAATGGTTACAACACAGGAAGCTGCTCGGCTCGTTGTGTCTGTGCTGTGTGGTGAAGGGGCAATTCATCTAGTGCCACTCCCTTGACTTTTCCCCACAGCCATGCACATTCTTCCTTTTCAGAATAATAATCCAATTCCCCTTTGAGAGTTTCAATTGAACCTGCCTCCACCGCCACCTTAGGCAGTGCATTTCAGATGCTAACCACTTGCTGCTTGAAAAAGTTTTCCTCATGTCGCCGTTGCTTCTTTTGCCGATTACATTAAATCTGTGCTCTCTGGTTCTCGATCCTTCTGCTAATGGGGAACAGTTTCTCCCTATCTATTTTGTCCAGACTCCTCATGATTTTGAATACCCCTATCAAATCTGCTCTCAGCCTTTTCTTCTCTAGCATCTCCAATCTTCCTATGTAACTGAAGTTCCTCATCCCTGGAACAATTCTCATGAATATTTTCTGCACCCTCTCTAATGCCTTCATATCCTTCCTAAGATGCAGTGCCCAGAACTGGATGCAGTACTCCAGTTGAGGCCAAACCATTGTTTTCTACAGGTTGAACATGACTTCCTTGCTTTTGTATTATTTTGTATTTCGTATTATTAATAAAGCCTAGGATACTTTATGCTTGATTAACCACACTGTCAAATTGTCCTGCCACCTTTCAATGATTTTTACATATATACCCTCAGGTCCCTCTGCCCTTGCACCCCCTTTAGAATTGCGTCCTTTAGTTTATATTGTCTGTCTGCATTCTTCCTATCAAAATGAATCACTTCACACTTCTCTACATTAAATTTCATCTGCCACCCATCCACCTATTCCTCCAACCTGTCCATGTCCTTTTGCTATCTTCCTCATGGTTCACAACATTTCTACATTTAGTACCATTTGCAGATTTTGAAATTGTGCCCTGAACACCAAGGTCTAGGTCATTAATATATACCAGAAAGAATAGGATTCCTAACACCGATCCTTGGAGAACTCCACTATAAACCTTCCCCCAGTCCGACAAACAACAGCTCGCTACTACTCTGTTTTCTGTCACTCAGCCAATTTCATATCCATGTTGCTACGGTCCCTTTTATTCCATGAGCTATGACTTTGCTCACAAGTCTGATGTGCAACACATTATCAAATGCCTTTTGGAAGTCCATGTACACCACATCAACAGCGTTACCCTTGTCAATCCTCTCTGTTGCCTCAAAAGACTCAAGCAAGTTAGTTAAACATGATTTTTCCATTAACAAATCTATGCTGGTTTTACTTAATTAACCCACATTTGCCCAAGTGATTATTAATTTTGTCCAGAATTATCATTTATAAAAGTTTGCCATCCCCGAGTTTAAACTGACTAGCCTGTAGTTGCTGGTCTTATCTTTGCACCCTGTCTGAACAAGAGCGTAACATTTGCAATTCTCTAGTCCGCTGGCACCACCCTGAGTCTAAGGCAGTTTGGAAGATTATGGCCAGTGCCTCCACAATTTTCACACTTACTTCCTTCAATAACCTTGGATGCATCTCATCCAGTCTTGCTGCCTTATCAACTTTAATACAGACAGACTATCCAATACCTCCTCATCGATTTTAAACCCTTCTAGTAACTGAACTACCTCCTCTTTCACCATGACATAGGCAGCACCTTTTTCCTTGGTAAAGATAGATGCAAAGTTTTCATTTAATACCTCAGCCCTGCCTCCATGCATAAACCCCCATTTGGTCTCTAATCGACCCTACTCTTCCTTTTATCACCCTTTTACTATGTATATGCCTGTAGAGGGCTTTGGGGTTCCCTTTTATATTAGCTGCCAGGTCCCTTCTCAAAATCCCTCCCTGCATCTTTTATTTGCTTTTTCAAATCCCCTCTGAATCCTTCTATATTCAGCCTGACTCCCAATTGTATTATCCACCTGACATCTGTCACAAGCAGACTTTTTCATCGTAATCTCTGTTTTGTCATCCAGGGAACTCTGGATTTGTTGGCCCTACCTTTCCCCTTCGTGGGAATGCACCTTGACTGTGCCCAAACTCTCTCTTCTTTAAGGGCAACCCATTGTTCAGTTACAGTTCTGACTGCTAGTCTTTGATTCCAATTCAGCTAGGCCAGATCCATTCTTACAACCATTGAAGTTGGCTTTCTGCCAGTTAATTATTCTTAATCTGAATTGTTCTTTGCCCTTTTTCCATAGCCAACTTAAACCTTATGATATGATGATCACTGTTCTCCAAACATTCCCTTACTGACATTTGATCCACTTGGCCCACCATGTTCCCAAGTGCCAAGTCTAGCAGTGCTTCCTTTCTCATTGGACTGGAAGCATACTGCTAGAGAAAATTCTCCTGAACATGCTCTAGGAACTCTTGCCCTTCTCTGCCCTTTACACAACAACTGTCCCAAGTCTAAATTGGGTAATTAAAATCCCCTACTATAACTGCTTTATAATTCCTGCACTTCTCTGTAACTTCCTTGCAAATTTGTTCTGCTACATCATTCGCTATACCTGGTGGCCTGTAGATGACACCGAGCAATGTAATTGCACCTTTTTAGCTCTAGCCAAATATATTCTGTCCTTGGCGCCTCTAGGACATCCTGTCTCTCCAGCACTGCAATATTTTCCTTAATCAATACTGCCACCCCTCCTGCTTTTCTTCCTTTCCTATCTTTCCTAAATCCCTTGTATTCAGGAATATTTAACACCCAGTCCTGCCCTTCTTTGAGACAGGTTTCTGTTATCATTACAACATATTTCCATATGGCTATCTGTGTCTGCAACTCACCAGTCTTATTTACCAAACTCTGCACATTCACATACATACACTCTAAACCTAATTTAGATTTTATTACTTTTACTCTCACAAGGAACCCATGTAATACCTTATTATGTCCTACTCTAGTACTATCTGTCTCTCCCAATATTCTTTGCACCTTAGTGTCCATCTCTAGCATTACCTGGTTCCTACACCTTTGTGAATATTTTTAAAAAATCCTTCCCAATTGCACCAGCAAATCACCCCAGAAGGAAATTGGTCCTGGCACTGTTTATGTACAACCTGTCAGGCCTGTTCAGGTCCCATTTCCCCCAGCGTCCCAAGATTCTAAAGGCCCTTCTTCCTGCACCATCTCTCCAGCCACGCATTCATCTGCTCTATCCTATTTTTATACTCACTTGTGCCTTGTACCAGGAGTACTCTGGAGATTACTTCTTTTGAAGTCCTGCTTGCTAATTTCCTACCTAGTTCTCTAAATTCTGACTGCTGGATCACATCCTTCTTTCTGCCTATGTCATTGGTACCAGTGTGGACCACGACATTGGCTGCTCACCCTTCCTGCCTCAGGGTGCTTTGCAACCATTCAGTGACATCCTTAATGGTGACACCATGAGGCAACACACCATCCTGGATTCACGTCTGTCGCTGCAGAAATGCCTGTGTGTTTCCCTAACTATTGAATCTTCTATCACTATTGCTCTTCCAGTCTGCTTCATGTCCCCCTGTACAGCTGAACCGGCCATGGTGCCGTGAACTTGGCTCTAGCCGCACTCCCCAGATGAACCAGGTGATAAAGGAACCAACAGGTGGTGCAGCAGGTGGTAAAGGAACCAACATGAGGGAAAAACATACTTGAACTCATCCTCACCAACCTGCCTGCCGCAGAGGCATCTGTCCATGACAGTATCAGCAGGAATGACCACTGCACAGTCCTCGTGGAGATGAAGTGTTGTATGGCTCTACCACAGTGCCAAGTGGGATAGATTTTGAACAGATCTAGCAAATCAAGACTGGGCAACCATGAAGCGCGTGGGCCATCAGCAGCAGCAGAATTGTACTCAACCATAATCCTCATTAGCCAGCACATCTCCCACTCTACCATAGCCATCAAGCCATGGGATCAACCCTGGTTCAATGAAGAGTGCAAGAGAGCATGCCAAGAGCAGCACCAGGCATACCTGAAAATGAGGTGTCAACCTAGTGAAGCTATAACACAGGACGACTTACGTGCCAAACAGCATAAACTGCAAGTGATCGACAGAGCTAAGGGATCCCACAACCAACGGATGAGATCCAACCTCGGCAGTCATGCGACATCCAGTCGTGAATGGTGGCGGACAATTAAACAGCTCACTGGAGGAGAAGGCTCTTCAAGTATCCCAATCCTCAATGATGGGGGAGCCCAACACATCAGTGCAAAAGTTAAGGCTGAAACATTTGCAACAATTTTCAGCCAGAAGTGCTGAGTGGATGATCCATCTTGGCCTCCTCCAGAGGTCCTCAGCATCACAGGTGCCAGCCTTCTGCCAATTCAATTCACTCCATGTGATATCAAGAAATGCCTGAAGGCACTGGAACCTGCAAAGGCTATGGGTCCTGACAGTATTCCTGCAGCAGCGCTGAAGATTTGTGCTCTGGAACTTGCCGCACCCCTAGCCAGGCTTTTCCATTACAGCCACTACACATGCATCTAGTCGGCAATTTGGAAAATTGCCCAGGTATGCCCTGTACACAAAAGACAGAGAGAGAGAGAGAGGCACACACAATGTCATTGAGAGAGAAAGAGAGATCGAGAGAGAGACACAGGCACATACACACAGTCACAGAGAGAGACATACACAGACAGAGCGAGAAAGACAGAGAGACATACACACACACACACACACAGACAGAGCAAGAGGGACAGAGAGAGAGGGAGAGAGACACACAGACAG